>NC_034193.2:4693892-4743892 GCF_002021735.2 Oncorhynchus kisutch
CTGTCTCCTCTGCTGCTCCACTATAGTACCTCCATGCAGCCTCATCTCTCTGCTGCTCCACATATAGTACCTCCATGCAGCCTCCTGTCTCCCTGCTGCTCCACCTATAGTACCTCCATGCAGCCTCCTGTCTCCTCTGCTGCTCCACCTATAGTACCTCCATGCAGCCTCCTGTCTCCTCTGCTGCTCACCTATAGTACTCTCTACAGCCTCCTGCTCTGCTGCTCCACCTATAGTACCTCCATGCAGCTCCTCCTCTGCTGCTCCACCTATAGTACCTCCATGCAGCCTGTCTCCTCTGCTGCTCCACCTATAGTACCTCATGCAGCCTCTCCCTGCTGCTCCACCTATAGTACCTCCATGCAGCCTCCTCCTCTGCTGCTCACCACCCTATAGTACCTCCATGCAGCCTCCTGTCTCCTCTGCTGCTCCACCTATAGTACCTCCATGCAGCCTCCGTCCTCTGCTGCTCCACCTATAGTACCTCCATGCAGCCTCCCTCCTCTGCTGCTCCACCTATAGTACCTCCCTCAGCCTCCTGTCTCCTCTGCTGCTCCACCTATAGTACCTCCATGCAGCCTCCTGTCTCCTCTGCTGCTCACCTATAGTACCTCCATGCAGCTCCTGTCTCCTCTGCTGCTCCACCTATAGTACCTCCATGCAGCCTCCTCCTCTGCTGCTCCACCTATAGTACCTCCATGCAGCCCTGTCTCCTCTGCTGCTCCACCTATAGTACCTCCATGCAGCCTCCTCTCTGCTGCTCCACCTATAGTACCTCCATTCAGCTCCTCTCCTCCTCTGCTGCTCACCTATAGTACCTCCATGCAGCCTCTGCTCTCTGCTGCTCCACCTATAGTACCTCCATGCAGCCTCCTGTCTCCTCTGACTGCTCCACCTATAGTACCTCCATGCAGCCTCCGTCTCCTCTGCTGCTCCACCTATAGTACCCCATGCAGCTCTGTCTCCTCTGCTGCTCCACCTATAGTACCTCCATGCAGCCTCCTCCTCTGCTGCTCCACCTATAGTACCTCCATGCAGCCTCCTGTCTCCTCTGCTGCTCCACCTATAGTACCTCCATGCAGCCTCCTGTCTCTGCTGCTCTCACCTATAGTACCTCCATGCAGCCTCCTCCTCTGCTGCTCCACCTATAGTACCTCCATGCAGCCTCCTGTCTCCTGCTGCTCCACCTATAGTACCTCCATGCAGCCTCCTCCTCTGCTGCTCCACCTATAGTACCTCCATGCAGCCTCCTCCTCTGCTGCTCCACCTATAGTACCTCCATGCAGCCTCCTCCTCTGCTGCTCCACCTATAGTACCTCCATGCAGCCTCCTGTCTCCTCTGCTGCTCCACCTATAGTACCTCCATGCAGCCTCCTCCTCTGCTGCTCCACCTATAGTACCTCCATGCAGCCTCCTGTCTCCTCTGCTGCTCCACCTATAGTACCTCCATGCAGCCTCCTGTCTCCTCTGCTGCTCCACCTATAGTACCTCCCTGCAGCCTCCTGTCTCCTCTGCTGCTCCACCTATAGTACCTCCATGCAGCCTCCTGTCTCCTCTGCTGCTCCACCTATAGTACCTCCATGCAGCCTCCTGTCCCTCTGCTGCTCCACCTATAGTACCTCCTGCAGCCTCCTCCTCTGCTGCTCCACCTATAGTACCTCCATGCAGCCTCTGTCTCCTCTGCTGCTCCACCTATAGTACCTCCCTGCAGCCTCCTGTCTCCTCTGCTGCTCCACCTATAGTACCTCCATGCAGCCTCCTGTCTCCTCTGCTGCTCCACCTATAGTACCTCCATGCAGCCTCCTGTCTCCTCTGCTGCTCCACCTATAGTACCTCCATGCAGCCTCCTGTCTCCTCTGCTGCTCCACCTATAGTACCTCCATGCAGCCTCCTGTCTCCTCTGCTGCTCCACCTATAGTACCTCCATGCAGCCTCCTCCTCTGCTGCTCCACCTATAGTACCTCCATGCAGCCTCCTGTCTCCCTGCTGCTCCACCTATAGTACCTCCATGCAGCCTCCTCCCTGCTGCTCCACCTATAGTACCTCCATGCAGCCTCCTCCTCTGCTGCTCCACCTATAGTACCTCCATGCAGCCTCCTCCTCTGCTGCTCCACCTATAGTACCTCCATGCAGCCTCCTGTCTCCTCTGCTGCTCCACCTATAGTACCTCCATGCAGCCTCCTCCTCTGCTGCTCCACCTATAGTACCTCCATGCAGCCTCCTGTCTCCTCTGCTGCTCCACCTATAGTACCTCCATGCAGCCTCCTGTCTCCTCTGCTGCTCCACCTATAGTACCTCCATGCAGCCTCCTGTCTCCTCTGCTGCTCCACCTATAGTACCTCCATGCAGCCTCCTGTCTCCTCTGCTGCTCCACCTATAGTACCTCCATGCAGCCTCCTCCTCTGCTGCTCCACCTATAGTACCTCCTGCAGCCTCCTGTCTCCCCTGCTGCTCCACCTATAGTACCTCCATGCAGCCTCCTCTCTCTGCTGCTCCACCTATAGTACCTCCATGCAGCCTCCTGTCTCCTCTGCTGCTCCACCTATAGTACCTCCATGCAGCCTCCTCCTCTGCTGCTCCACCTATAGTACCTCCATGCAGCCTCCTGTCTCCTCTGCTGCTCCACCTATAGTACCTCCATGCAGCCTCCTCCTCTGCTGCTCCACCTATAGTACCTCCATGCAGCCTCCTGTCTCCTCTGCTGCTCCACCTATAGTACCTCCATGCAGCCTCCTGTCTCCTGCTGCTCCACCTATAGTACCTCCATGCAGCCTCCTGTCTCCTCTGCTGCTCCACCTATAGTACCTCCATGCAGCCTCCTGTCTCCTCTGCTGCTCCACCTATAGTACCTCCATGCAGCCTCCTGTCTCCTCTGCTGCTCCACCTATAGTACCTCCATGCAGCCTCCTGTCTCCTCTGCTGCTCCACCTATAGTACCTCCATGCAGCCTCCTCCTCTGCTGCTCCACCTATAGTACCTCCCTGCAGCCTCCTGTCTCCTCTGCTGCTCCACCTATAGTACCTCCATGCAGCCTCCTCCTCTGCTGCTCCACCTATAGTACCTCCATGCAGCCTCCTCCTCTGCTGCTCCACCTATAGTACCTCCATGCAGCCTCCTCCTCTGCTGCTCCACCTATAGTACCTCCATGCAGCCTCCTGTCTCCTCTGCTGCTCCACCTATAGTACCTCCATACAGCCTCCTCCTCTGCTGCTCCACCTATAGTACCTCCATGCAGCCTCCTGTCTCCTCTGCTGCTCCACCTATAGTACCTCCATGCAGCCTCCTGTCTCCTCTGCTGCTCCACCTATAGTACCTCCATGCAGCCTCCTGTCTCCTCTGCTGCTCCACCTATAGTACCTCCATGCAGCCTCCTGTCTCCTCTGCTGCTCCACCTATAGTACCTCCATGCAGCCTCCTCCTCTGCTGCTCCACCTATAGTACCTCCATGCAGCCTCCTGTCTCCCTGCTGCTCCACCTATAGTACCTCCATGCAGCCTCCTGTCTCCTCTGCTGCTCCACCTATAGTACCTCCATGCAGCTCCTGTCTCCTCTGCTGCTCCACCTATAGTACCTCCATGCAGCCTCCTCCTCTGCTGCTCCACCTATAGTACCTCCATGCAGCCTCCTGTCTCCTCTGCTGCTCCACCTATAGTACCTCCCACAGCCTCCTCCTCTGCTGCTCCACCTATAGTACCTCCATGCAGCCTCCGTCTCCTCTGCTGCTCCACCTATAGTACCTCCATGCAGCCTCCTGTCTCCTCTGCTGCTCCACCTATAGTACCTCCATGCAGCCTCCTGTCTCCTCTGCTGCTCCACCTATAGTACCTCCATGCAGCCTCCTGTCTCCTCTGCTGCTCCACCTATAGTACCTCCATGCAGCCTCCTGTCTCCTCTGCTGCTCACCTATAGTACCTCCATACAGCCTCCTGTCTCCCTGCTGCTCCACCTATAGTACCTCCATGCAGCCTCCTCCTCTGCTGCTCCACCTATAGTACCTCCATGCAGCCTCCTGTCTCCTCTGCTGCTCCACCTATAGTACCTCCATGCAGCCTCCTCCTCTGCTGCTCCACCTATAGTACCTCCATGCAGCCTCCTGTCTCCTCTGCTGCTCCACCTATAGTACCTCCATGCAGCCTCCTCCTCTGCTGCTCCACCTATAGTACCTCCATGCAGCCTCCTGTCTCCTCTGCTGCTCCACCTATAGTACCTCCATGCAGCCTCCTGTCTCCTCTGCTGCTCCACCTATAGTACCTCCATGCAGCCTCCTGTCTCCTCTGCTGCTCCACCTATAGTACCTCCATGCAGCCTCCTGTCTCCTCTGCTGCTCCACCTATAGTACCTCCATGCAGCCTCCTCCTCTGCTGCTCCACCTATAGTACCTCCATGCAGCCTCCTGTCTCCCCTGCTGCTCCACCTATAGTACCTCCATGCAGCCTCCTGTCTCCTCTGCTGCTCCACCTATAGTACCCCCATGCAGCCTCCTGTCTCCTCTGCTGCTCCACCTATAGTACCTCCATGCAGCCTCCTCCTCTGCTGCTCCACCTATAGTACCTCCATGCAGCCTCCTGTCTCCTCTGCTGCTCCACCTATAGTACCTCCATGCAGCCTCCTCCTCTGCTGCTCCACCTATAGTACCTCCATGCAGCCTGTCTCCTCTGCTGCTCCACCTATAGTACCTCCATGCAGCCTCCTGTCTCCTCTGCTGCTCCACCTATAGTACCTCCATGCAGCCTCCTGTCTCCTCTGCTGCTCCACCTATAGTACCTCCATGCAGCCTCCTGTCTCCTCTGCTGCTCCACCTATAGTACCCCCATGCAGCTTCCTGTCTCCTCTGCTGCCTCACCTATAGTACCTCCCTACAGCCTCCTGTCTTCCCTGCTGCTCCACCTATTGTACCTCCATGCAGCCTCCTCCTCTGCTGCTCCACCTATAGTACCTCCATGCAGCCTCCTGTCTCCCTGCTGCTCCACCTATAGTACCTCCATGCAGCCTCCTCCTCTGCTGCTCCACCTATAGTACCTCCATGCAGCCTCCTCCTCTGCTGCTCCACCTATAGTACCTCCATGCAGCCTCCTGTCTCCTCTGCTGCTCCACCTATAGTACCTCCATGCAGCCTCCTCCTCTGCTGCTCCACCTATAGTACCTCCATCCAGCCTCCTCCTCTGCTGCTCCACCTATAGTACCTCCATGTAGCCTCCTCTGCTGCTGCTCCACCTATAGTACCTCCATGCAGCCTCCTCCTCTGCTGCTCCACCTATAGTACCTCCATGCAGCCTCCTGTCTCCTCTGCTGCTCCACCTATAGTACCTCCATGCAGCCTCCTCCTCTGCTGCTCCACCTATAGTACCTCCATGCAGCCTCCTGTCTCCTCTGCTGCTCCACCTATAGTACCTCCATGCAGCCTCCTGTCTCCTCTGCTGCTCCACCTATAGTACCTCCATGCAGCCTTCTGTCTCCTCTGCTGCTCCACCTATAGTACCTCCCTCCAGCCTCCTCCTCTGCTGCTCCACCTATAGTACCTCCATGCAGCCTCCTCCGCTGCTGCTCCACCTATAGTACCTCCATGCAGCCTCCTCCTCTGCTGCTCCACCTATAGTACCTCCATGCAGCCTCCTGTCTCCTCTGCTGCTCCACCTATAGTACCTCCATGCAGCCTCCTGTCTCCTCTGCTGCTCCACCTATAGTACCTCCATGCAGCCTCCTGTCTCCTCTGCTGCTCCACCTATAGTACCTCCATGCAGCCTCCTCCTCTGCTGCTCCACCTATAGTACCTCCATGCAGCCTCCTGTCTCCTCTGCTGCTCCACCTATAGTACCTCCATGCAGCCTCCTGTCTCCTCTGCTGCTCCACCTATAGTACCTCCATGCAGCCTTCTGTCTCCTCTGCTGCTCCACCTATAGTACCTCCATGCAGCCTCCTCCTCTGCTGCTCCACCTATAGTACCTCCATGCAGCCTCCTCCTCTGCTGCTCCACCTATAGTACCTCCATGCAGCCTCCTGTCTCCTCTGCTGCTCCACCTATAGTACCTCCATGCAGCCTCCTGTCTCCTCTGCTGCTCCACCTATAGTACCTCCATGCAGCCTCCTGTCTCCTCTGCTGCTCCACCTATAGTACCTCCATGCAGCCTCCTGTCTCCTCTGCTGCTCCACCTATAGTACCTCCCTGCAGCCTCCTCCTCTGCTGCTCCACCTATAGTACCTCCATGCAGCCTCCTGTCTCCTCTGCTGCTCCACCTATAGTACCTCCCTGCAGCCTCCTGTCTCCTCTGCTGCTCCACCTATAGTACCTCCATGCAGCCTCCTGTCTCCTCTGCTGCTCCACCTATAGTACCTCCATGCAGCCTCCTGTCTCCTCTGCTGCTCCACCTATAGTACCTCCATGCAGCCTCCTGTCTCCTCTGCTGCTCCACCTATAGTACCTCCCTGCAGCCTCCTCCTCTGCTGCTCCACCTATAGTACCTCCATGCAGCCTCCTGTCTCCTCTGCTGCTCCACCTATAGTACCTCCCTGCAGCCTCCTGTCTCCTCTGCTGCTCCACCTATAGTACCTCCATGCAGCCTCCTGTCTCCTCTGCTGCTCCACCTATAGTACCTCCATGCAGCCTCCTGTCTCCTCTGCTGCTCCACCTATAGTACCTCCATGCAGCCTCCTCCTCTGCTGCTCCACCTATAGTACCTCCATGCAGCCTCCTCCTCTGCTGCTCCACCTATAGTACCTCCATGCAGCCTCCTGTCTCCTCTGCTGCTCCACCTATAGTACCTCCATGCAGCCTCCTGTCTCCTCTGCTGCTCCACCTATAGTACCTCCATGCAGCCTCTGTCTCCTCTGCTGCTCCACCTATAGTACCTCCTGCAGCCTCCTCCTCTGCTGCTCCACCTATAGTACCTCCATGCAGCCTCCTCCTCTGCTGCTCCACCTATAGTACCTCCATGCAGCCTCCTCCTCTGCTGCTCCACCTATAGTACCTCCATGCAGCCTCCTGTCTCCTCTGCTGCTCCACCTATAGTACCTCCATGCAGCCTCCTGTCTCCTCTGCTGCTCCACCTATAGTACCTCCATGCAGCCTCCTGTCTCCTCTGCTGCTCCACCTATAGTACCTCCATGCAGCCTCCTCCTCTGCTGCTCCACCTATAGTACCTCCATGCAGCCTCCTGTCTCCTCTGCTGCTCCACCTATAGTACCTCCATGCAGCCTCCTGTCTCCTCTGCTGCTCCACCTATAGTACCTCCATGCAGCCTTCTGTCTCCTCTGCTGCTCCACCTATAGTACCTCCATGCAGCCTCCTCCTCTGCTGCTCCACCTATAGTACCTCCATGCAGCCTCCTCCGCTGCTGCTCCACCTATAGTACCTCCATGCAGCCTCCTCCTCTGCTGCTCCACCTATAGTACCTCCATGCAGCCTCCTGTCTCCTCTGCTGCTCCACCTATAGTACCTCCATGCAGCCTCCTGTCTCCTCTGCTGCTCCACCTATAGTACCTCCATGCAGCCTCCTGTCTCCTCTGCTGCTCCACCTATAGTACCTCCATGCAGCCTCCTGTCTCCTCTGCTGCTCCACCTATAGTACCTCCATGCAGCCTCCTGTCTCCTCTGCTGCTCCACCTATAGTACCCCCATGCAGCCTCCTGTCTCCTCTGCTGCCCCACCTATAGTACCTCCCTACAGCCTCCTGTCTCCCTGCTACTCCACCTATTGTACCTCCATGCAGCCTCCTCCTCTGCTGCTCCACCTATAGTACCTCCCTACAGCCTCCTGTCTCCCCTGCTGCTCCACCTATAGTACCTCCATGCAGCCTCCTCCTCTGCTGCTCCACCTATAGTACCTCCATGCAGCCTCCTCCTCTGCTGCTCCACCTATAGTACCTCCATGCAGCCTCCTGTCTCCTCTGCTGCTCCACCTATAGTACCTCCATGCAGCCTCCTCCTCTGCTGCTCCACCTATAGTACCTCCATGCAGCCTCCTCCTCTGCTGCTCCACCTATAGTACCTCCATGTAGCCTCCTCTGCTGCTGCTCCACCTATAGTACCTCCATGCAGCCTCCTGTCTCCTCTGCTGCTCCACCTATAGTACCTCCATGCAGCCTCCTGTCTCCTCTGCTGCTCCACCTATAGTACCTCCATGCAGCCTCCTGTCTCCTCTGCTGCTCCACCTATAGTACCTCCATGCAGCCTCCTGTCTCCTCTGCTGCTCCACCTATAGTACCTCCATGCAGCCTCCTGTCTCCTCTGCTGCTCCACCTATAGTACCTCCATGCAGCCTCCTCCTCTGCTGCTCCACCTATAGTACCTCCATGCAGCCTCCTGTCTCCTCTGCTGCTCCACCTATAGTACCTCCATGCAGCCTCCTGTCTCCTCTGCTGCTCCACCTATAGTACCTCCATGCAGCCTCCTGTCTCCTCTGCTGCTCCACCTATAGTACCTCCATGCAGCCTTCTGTCTCCTCTGCTGCTCCACCTATAGTACCTCCCTACAGCCTCCTCCTCTGCTGCTCCACCTATAGTACCTCCATGCAGCCTCCTCCTCTGCTGCTCCACCTATAGTACCTCCATGCAGCCTCCTGTCTCCTCTGCTGCTCCACCTATAGTACCTCCATGCAGCCTCCTGTCTCCTCTGCTGCTCCACCTATAGTACCTCCATGCAGCCTCCTGTCTCCTCTGCTGCTCCACCTATAGTACCTCCATGCAGCCTCCTGTCTCCTCTGCTGCTCCACCTATAGTACCTCCATGCAGCCTCCTGTCTCCTCTGCTGCTCCACCTATAGTACCTCCATGCAGCCTCCTCCTCTGCTGCTCCACCTATAGTACCTCCATGCAGCCTCCTGTCTCCTCTGCTGCTCCACCTATAGTACCTCCATGCAGCCTCCTGTCTCCTCTGCTGCTCCACCTATAGTACCTCCATGCAGCCTTCTGTCTCCTCTGCTGCTCCACCTATAGTACCTCCCTACAGCCTCCTCCTCTGCTGCTCCACCTATAGTACCTCCATGCAGCCTCCTCCGCTGCTGCTCCACCTATAGTACCTCCATGCAGCCTCCTGTCTCCTCTGCTGCTCCACCTATAGTACCTCCATGCAGCCTCCTGTCTCCTCTGCTGCTCCACCTATAGTACCTCCATGCAGCCTCCTGTCTCCTCTGCTGCTCCACCTATAGTACCTCCATGCAGCCTCCTGTCTCCTCTGCTGCTCCACCTATAGTACCTCCATGCAGCCTCCTGTCTCCTCTGCTGCTCCACCTATAGTACCTCCATGCAGCCTCCTCCTCTGCTGCTCCACCTATAGTACCTCCATGCAGCCTCCTGTCTCCTCTGCTGCTCCACCTATAGTACCTCCATGCAGCCTCCTGTCTCCTCTGCTGCTCCACCTATAGTACCTCCATGCAGCCTCCTGTCTCCTCTGCTGCTCCACCTATAGTACCTCCATGCAGCCTCCTGTCTCCTCTGCTGCTCCACCTATAGTACCTCCATGCAGCCTCCTGTCTCCTCTGCTGCTCCACCTATAGTACCTCCATGCAGCCTCCTGTCTCCTCTGCTGCTCCACCTATAGTACCTCCCTACAGCCTCCTCCTCTGCTGCTCCACCTATAGTACCTCCATGCAGCCTCCTGTCTCCTCTGCTGCTCCACCTATAGTACCTCCATGCAGCCTCCTGTCTCCTCTGCTGCTCCACCTATAGTACCTCCATGCAGCCTCCTGTCTCCTCTGCTGCTCCACCTATAGTACCTCCCTACAGCCTCCTCCTCTGCTGCTCCACCTATAGTACCTCCATGCAGCCTCCTCCGCTGCTGCTCCACCTATAGTACCTCCATGCAGCCTCCTGTCTCCTCTGCTGCTCCACCTATAGTACCTCCATGCAGCCTCCTGTCTCCTCTGCTGCTCCACCTATAGTACCTCCATGCAGCCTCCTGTCTCCTCTGCTGCTCCACCTATAGTACCTCCATGCAGCCTCCTGTCTCCTCTGCTGCTCCACCTATAGTACCTCCATGCAGCCTCCTGTCTCCTCTGCTGCTCCACCTATAGTACCTCCCTACAGCCTCCTCCTCTGCTGCTCCACCTATAGTACCTCCATTCAGCCTCCTGTCTCCTCTGCTGCTCCACCTATAGTACCTCCATGCAGCATCCTGTCTCCTCTGCTACTCCACCTATAGTACCTCCATGCAGCCTTCTGTCTCCTCTGCTGCTCCACCTATAGTACCTCCATGCAGCCTCCTCCTCTGCTGCTCCACCTATAGTACCTCCATGCAGCCTCCTCCTCTGCTGCTCCACCTATAGTACCTCCATGCAGCCTCCTGTCTCCTCTGCTGCTCCACCTATAGTACCTCCATGCAGCCTCCTGTCTCCTCTGCTGCTCCACCTATAGTACCTCCATGCAGCCTCCTCCTCTGCTGCTCCACCTATAGTACCTCCATGCAGCCTCCTCCTCTGCTGCTCCACCTATAGTACCTCCATGCAGCCTCCTGTCTCCTCTGCTGCTCCACCTATAGTACCTCCATGCAGCCTCCTCCTCTGCTGCTCCACCTATAGTACCTCCATGCAGCCTCCTCCTCTGCTGCTCCACCTATAGTACCTCCATGCAGCCTCCTCTCTGCTGCTCCACCTATAGTACCTCCATGCAGCCTCCTCCTCTGCTGCTCCACCTATAGTACCTCCATGCAGCCTCCTGTCTCCTCTGCTGCTCCACCTATAGTACCTCCATGCAGCCTCCTCCTCTGCTGCTCCACCTATAGTACCTCCATGCAGCCTCCTGTCTCCTCTGCTGCTCCACCTATAGTACCTCCATGCAGCCTCCTGTCTCCTCTGCTGCTCCACCTATAGTACCTCCATGCAGCCTCTGTCTCCTCTGCTGCTCCACCTATAGTACCTCCATGCAGCCTCCTCCTCTGCTGCTCCACCTATAGTACCTCCATGCAGCCTCCTCCTCTGCTGCTCCACCTATAGTACCTCCATGCAGCCTCCTCCTCTGCTGCTCCACCTATAGTACCTCCATGCAGCCTCCTGTCTCCTCTGCTGCTCCACCTATAGTACCTCCATGCAGCCTCCTGTCTCCTCTGCTGCTCCACCTATAGTACCTCCATGCAGCCTCCTGTCTCCTCTGCTGCTCCACCTATAGTACCTCCATGCAGCCTCCTCCTCTGCTGCTCCACCTATAGTACCTCCATGCAGCCTCCTGTCTCCTCTGCTGCTCCACCTATAGTACCTCCATGCAGCCTCCTGTCTCCTCTGCTGCTCCACCTATAGTACCTCCATGCAGCCTTCTGTCTCCTCTGCTGCTCCACCTATAGTACCTCCCTGCAGCCTCCTCCTCTGCTGCTCCACCTATAGTACCTCCATGCAGCCTCCTCCTCTGCTGCTCCACCTATAGTACCTCCATGCAGCCTCCTGTCTCCTCTGCTGCTCCACCTATAGTACCTCCATGCAGCCTCCTGTCTCCTCTGCTGCTCCACCTATAGTACCTCCATGCAGCCTCCTGTCTCCTCTGCTGCTCCACCTATAGTACCTCCATGCAGCCTCCTGTCTCCTCTGCTGCTCCACCTATAGTACCTCCATGCAGCCTCCTCCTCTGCTGCTCCACCTATAGTACCTCCATGCAGCCTCCTGTCTCCTCTGCTGCTCCACCTATAGTACCTCCATGCAGCCTCCTGTCTCCTCTGCTCCACCTATAGTACCTCCATGCAGCCTCCTGTCTCCTCTGCTGCTCCACCTATAGTACCTCCATGCAGCCTCCTGTCTCCTCTGCTGCTCCACCTATAGTACCTCCATGCAGCCTCCTGTCTCCTCTGCTGCTCCACCTATAGTACCTCCATGCAGCCTCCTCCTCTGCTGCTCCACCTATAGTACCTCCATGCAGCCTCCTGTCTCCTCTGCTGCTCCACCTATAGTACCTCCATGCAGCCTCCTGTCTCCTCTGCTGCTCCACCTATAGTACCTCCATGCAGCCTCCTGTCTCCTCTGCTGCTCCACCTATAGTACCTCCATGCAGCCTCCTGTCTCCTCTGCTGCTCCACCTATAGTACCTCCATGCAGCCTCCTCCTCTGCTGCTCCACCTATAGTACCTCCATGCAGCCTCCTCCTCTGCTGCTCCACCTATAGTACCTCCATGCAGCCTCCTGTCTCCTCTGCTGCTCCACCTATAGTACCTCCATGCAGCCTCCTGTCTCCTCTGCTGCTCCACCTATAGTACCTCCATGCAGCCTTCTGTCTCCTCTGCTGCTCCACCTATAGTACCTCCATGCAGCCTCCTCCTCTGCTGCTCCACCTATAGTACCTCCATGCAGCCTCCTCCTCTGCTGCTCCACCTATAGTACCTCCATGCAGCCTCCTCCTCTGCTGCTCCACCTATAGTACCTCCATGCAGCCTCCTGTCTCCTCTGCTGCTCCACCTATAGTACCTCCATGCAGCCTCCTGTCTCCTCTGCTGCTCCACCTATAGTACCTCCATGCAGCCTCCTGTCTCCTCTGCTGCTCCACCTATAGTACCTCCCTGCAGCCTCCTCCTCTGCTGCTCCACCTATAGTACCTCCATGCAGCCTCCTGTCTCCTCTGCTGCTCCACCTATAGTACCTCCATGCAGCCTCCTGTCTCCTCTGCTGCTCCACCTATAGTACCTCCATGCAGCCTCTGTCTCCTCTGCTGCTCCACCTATAGTACCTCCATGCAGCCTCCTCCTCTGCTGCTCCACCTATAGTACCTCCATGCAGCCTCCTCCTCTGCTGCTCCACCTATAGTACCTCCATGCAGCCTCCTCCTCTGCTGCTCCACCTATAGTACCTCCATGCAGCCTCCTGTCTCCTCTGCTGCTCCACCTATAGTACCTCCATGCAGCCTCCTGTCTCCTCTGCTGCTCCACCTATAGTACCTCCATGCAGCCTCCTGTCTCCTCTGCTGCTCCACCTATAGTACCTCCATGCAGCCTCCTGTCTCCTCTGCTGCTCCACCTATAGTACCTCCATGCAGCCTCCTGTCTCCTCTGCTGCTCCACCTATAGTACCTCCATGCAGCTCCTGTCTCCTCTGCTGCTCACCTATAGTACCTCCATGCAGCCTCCTGTCTCCTGCTGCTCCACCTATAGTACCTCCATGCAGCCTCCTCCTCTGCTGCTCCACCTATAGTACCTCCTGCAGCCTCCTGTCTCCCCTGCTGCTCCACCTATAGTACCTCCATGCAGCCTCCTCCTCTGCTGCTCCACCTATAGTACCTCCATGCAGCCTCCTCCTCTGCTGCTCCACCTATAGTACCTCCATGCAGCCTCCTGTCTCCTCTGCTGCTCCACCTATAGTACCTCCATGCAGCCTCCTCCTCTGCTGCTCCACCTATAGTACCTCCCTACAGCCTCCTCCTCTGCTGCTCCACCTATAGTACCTCCATGTAGCCTCCTCTGCTGCTGCTCCACCTATAGTACCTCCATGCAGCCTCCTGTCTCCTCTGCTGCTCCACCTATAGTACCTCCATGCAGCCTCCTGTCTCCTCTGCTGCTCCACCTATAGTACCTCCATGCAGCCTCCTGTCTCCTCTGCTGCTCCACCTATAGTACCTCCATGCAGCCTCCTGTCTCCTCTGCTGCTCCACCTATAGTACCTCCATGCAGCCTCCTGTCTCCTCTGCTGCTCCACCTATAGTACCTCCATGCAGCCTCCTCCTCTGCTGCTCCACCTATAGTACCTCCATGCAGCCTCCTGTCTCCTCTGCTGCTCCACCTATAGTACCTCCATGCAGCCTCCTGTCTCCTCTGCTGCTCCACCTATAGTACCTCCATGCAGCCTCCTGTCTCCTCTGCTGCTCCACCTATAGTACCTCCATGCAGCCTTCTGTCTCCTCTGCTGCTCCACCTATAGTACCTCCATGCAGCCTCCTCCTCTGCTGCTCCACCTATAGTACCTCCATGCAGCCTCCTCCTCTGCTGCTCCACCTATAGTACCTCCATGCAGCCTCCTGTCTCTCTGCTGCTCCACCTATAGTACCTCCATGCAGCCTCCTGTCTCCTCTGCTGCTCCACCTATAGTACCTCCATGCAGCCTCCTGTCTCCTCTGCTGCTCCACCTATAGTACCTCCATGCAGCCTCCTGTCTCCTCTGCTGCTCCACCTATAGTACCTCCATGCAGCCTCCTGTCTCCTCTGCTGCTCCACCTATAGTACCTCCATGCAGCCTCCTCCTCTGCTGCTCCACCTATAGTACCTCCATGCAGCCTCCTGTCTCCTCTGCTGCTCCACCTATAGTACCTCCATGCAGCCTCCTGTCTCCTCTGCTGCTCCACCTATAGTACCTCCATGCAGCCTTCTGTCTCCTCTGCTGCTCCACCTATAGTACCTCCCTACAGCCTCCTCCTCTGCTGCTCCACCTATAGTACCTCCATGCAGCCTCCTCCTCTGCTGCTCCACCTATAGTACCTCCATGCAGCCTCCTGTCTCCTCTGCTGCTCCACCTATAGTACCTCCATGCAGCCTCCTGTCTCCTCTGCTGCTCCACCTATAGTACCTCCATGCAGCCTCCTGTCTCCTCTGCTGCTCCACCTATAGTACCTCCATGCAGCCTCCTGTCTCCTCTGCTGCTCCACCTATAGTACCTCCATGCAGCCTCCTGTCTCCTCTGCTGCTCCACCTATAGTACCTCCTGCAGCCTCCTCCTCTGCTGCTCCACCTATAGTACCTCCATGCAGCCTCCTGTCTCCTCTGCTGCTCCACCTATAGTACCTCCATGCAGCCTCCTGTCTCCTCTGCTGCTCCACCTATAGTACCTCCATGCAGCCTCCTGTCTCCTCTGCTGCTCCACCTATAGTACCTCCATGCAGCCTCCTGTCTCCTCTGCTGCTCCACCTATAGTACCTCCATGCAGCCTCCTGTCTCCTCTGCTGCTCCACCTATAGTACCTCCATGCAGCCTCCTGTCTCCTCTGCTGCTCCACCTATAGTACCTCCATGCAGCCTCCTCCTCTGCTGCTCCACCTATAGTACCTCCATGCAGCCTCCTGTCTCCTCTGCTGCTCCACCTATAGTACCTCCATGCAGCCTCCTGTCTCCTCTGCTGCTCCACCTATAGTACCTCCATGCAGCCTTCTGTCTCCTCTGCTGCTCCACCTATAGTACCTCCCTACAGCCTCCTCCTCTGCTGCTCCACCTATAGTACCTCCATGCAGCCTCCTCCGCTGCTGCTCCACCTATAGTACCTCCATGCAGCCTCCTGTCTCCTCTGCTGCTCCACCTATAGTACCTCCATGCAGCCTCCTGTCTCCTCTGCTGCTCCACCTATAGTACCTCCATGCAGCCTCCTGTCTCCTCTGCTGCTCCACCTATAGTACCTCCATGCAGCCTCCTGTCTCCTCTGCTGCTCCACCTATAGTACCTCCATGCAGCCTCCTGTCTCCTCTGCTGCTCCACCTATAGTACCTCCCTACAGCCTCCTCCTCTGCTGCTCCACCTATAGTACCTCCATGCAGCCTCCTGTCTCCTCTGCTGCTCCACCTATAGTACCTCCATGCAGCCTCCTGTCTCCTCTGCTACTCCACCTATAGTACCTCCATGCAGCCTTCTGTCTCCTCTGCTGCTCCACCTATAGTACCTCCCTGCAGCCTCCTCCTCTGCTGCTCCACCTATAGTACCTCCATGCAGCCTCCTCCGCTGCTGCTCCACCTATAGTACCTCCATGCAGCCTCCTGTCTCCTCTGCTGCTCCACCTATAGTACCCCCATGCAGCTTCCTGTCTCCTCTGCTGCCTCACCTATAGTACCTCCATGCAGCCTCCTCCTCTGCTGCTCCACCTATAGTACCTCCATGCAGCCTCCTGTCTCCTCTGCTGCTCCACCTATAGTACCTCCCTACAGCCTCCTCCTCTGCTGCTCCACCTATAGTACCTCCATTCAGCCTCCGATCTCCTCTGCTGCTCCACCTATAGTACCTCCATGCAGCCTCCTGTCTCCTCTGCTGCTCCACCTATAGTACCTCCATGCAGCCTCCTGTCTCCTCTGCTGCTCCACCTATAGTACCTCCATGCAGCCTCCTGTCTCCTCTGCTGCTCCACCTATAGTACCCCATGCAGCTCCTGTCTCCTCTGCTGCTCACCTATAGTACCTCCATGCAGCCTCCTGTCTCCCTGCTGCTCCACCTATAGTACCTCCATGCAGCCTCCTCCTCTGCTGCTCCACCTATAGTACCTCCCTACAGCCTCCTGTCTCCCTGCTGCTCCACCTATAGTACCTCCATGCAGCCTCCTCCTCTGCTGCTCCACCTATAGTACCTCCATGCAGCCTCCTCCTCTGCTGCTCCACCTATAGTACCTCCATGCAGCCTCCTGTCTCCTCTGCTGCTCCACCTATAGTACCTCCATGCAGCCTCCTCCTCTGCTGCTCCACCTATAGTACCTCCCTGCAGCCTCCTCCTCTGCTGCTCCACCTATAGTACCTCCATGCAGCCTCCTCTCTGCTGCTCCACCTATAGTACCTCCATGCAGCCTCCTCCTCTGCTGCTCCACCTATAGTACCTCCATGCAGCCTCCTGTCTCCTCTGCTGCTCCACCTATAGTACCTCCATGCAGCCTCCTGTCTCCTCTGCTGCTCCACCTATAGTACCTCCATGCAGCCTCCTGTCTCCTCTGCTGCTCCACCTATAGTACCTCCATGCAGCCTCCTGTCTCCTCTGCTGCTCCACCTATAGTACCTCCATGCAGCCTCCTGTCTCCCTGCTGCTCCACCTATAGTACCTCCATGCAGCCTCCTCCTCTGCTGCTCCACCTATAGTACCTCCATGCAGCCTCCTGTCTCCCTGCTGCTCCACCTATAGTACCTCCATGCAGCCTCCTCCTCTGCTGCTCCACCTATAGTACCTCCATGCAGCCTCCTCCTCTGCTGCTCCACCTATAGTACCTCCATGCAGCCTCCTGTCTCCTCTGCTGCTCCACCTATAGTACCTCCATGCAGCCTCCTCCTCTGCTGCTCCACCTATAGTACCTCCATGCAGCCTCCTCCTCTGCTGCTCCACCTATAGTACCTCCATGCAGCCTCCTCTCTGCTGCTCCACCTATAGTACCTCCATGCAGCCTCCTGTCTCCTCTGCTGCTCCACCTATAGTACCTCCATGCAGCCTCCTGTCTCCTCTGCTGCTCCACCTATAGTACCTCCATGCAGCCTCCTGTCTCCTCTGCTGCTCCACCTATAGTACCTCCATGCAGCCTCCTGTCTCCTCTGCTGCTCCACCTATAGTACCTCCATGCAGCCTCCTCCTCTGCTGCTCCACCTATAGTACCTCCATGCAGCCTCCTCCTCTGCTGCTCCACCTATAGTACCTCCATGCAGCCTCCTGTCTCCTCTGCTGCTCCACCTATAGTACCTCCATGCAGCCTCCTGTCTCCTCTGCTGCTCCACCTATAGTACCTCCATGCAGCCTCCTGTCTCCTCTGCTGCTCCACCTATAGTACCTCCATGCAGCCTCCTCCTCTGCTGCTCCACCTATAGTACCTCCATGCAGCCTCCTCCTCTGCTGCTCCACCTATAGTACCTCCATGCAGCCTCCTGTCTCCTCTGCTGCTCCACCTATAGTACCTCCATGCAGCCTCCTGTCTCCTCTGCTGCTCCACCTATAGTACCTCCATGCAGCCTCCTGTCTCCTCTGCTGCTCCACCTATAGTACCTCCATGCAGCCTCCTGTCTCCTCTGCTGCTCCACCTATAGTACCTCCATGCAGCCTCCTGTCTCCTCTGCTGCTCCACCTATAGTACCTCCATGCAGCCTCCTCCTCTGCTGCTCCACCTATAGTACCTCCATGCAGCCTCCTGTCTCCTCTGCTGCTCCACCTATAGTACCTCCATGCAGCCTCCTGTCTCCTCTGCTGCTCCACCTATAGTACCTCCATGCAGCCTCCTGTCTCCTCTGCTGCTCCACCTATAGTACCTCCCTGCAGCCTCCTCCTCTGCTGCTCCACCTATAGTACCTCCATGCAGCCTCCTCCTCTGCTGCTCCACCTATAGTACCTCCATGCAGCCTCCTGTCTCCTCTGCTGCTCCACCTATAGTACCTCCATGCAGCCTCCTGTCTCCTCTGCTGCTCCACCTATAGTACCTCCATGCAGCCTCCTCCTCTGCTGCTCCACCTATAGTACCTCCATGCAGCATCCTGTCTCCTCTGCTACTCCACCTATAGTACCTCCATGCAGCCTCCTGTCTCCTCTGCTGCTCCACCTATAGTACCTCCATGCAGCCTCCTGTCTCCTCTGCTGCTCCACCTATAGTACCTCCATGCAGCCTCCTGTCTCCTCTGCTGCTCCACCTATAGTACCTCCATGCAGCCTTCTGTCTCCTCTGCTGCTCCACCTATAGTACCTCCATGCAGCCTCCTCCTCTGCTGCTCCACCTATAGTACCTCCATGCAGCCTCCTCCTCTGCTGCTCCACCTATAGTACCTCCATGCAGCCTCCTCCTCTGCTGCTCCACCTATAGTACCTCCATGCAGCCTCCTGTCTCCTCTGCTGCTCCACCTATAGTACCTCCATGCAGCCTCCTGTCTCCTCTGCTGCTCCACCTATAGTACCTCCATGCAGCCTCCTGTCTCCTCTGCTGCTCCACCTATAGTACCTCCATGCAGCCTCCTGTCTCCTCTGCTGCTCCACCTATAGTACCTCCATGCAGCCTCCTCCTCTGCTGCTCCACCTATAGTACCTCCATGCAGCCTCCTGTCTCCTCTGCTGCTCCACCTATAGTACCTCCATGCAGCCTCCTGTCTCCTCTGCTGCTCCACCTATAGTACCTCCATGCAGCCTCCTGTCTCCTCTGCTGCTCCACCTATAGTACCTCCATGCAGCCTCCTCCTCTGCTGCTCCACCTATAGTACCTCCATGCAGCCTCCTCCTCTGCTGCTCCACCTATAGTACCTCCATGCAGCCTCCTGTCTCCTCTGCTGCTCCACCTATAGTACCTCCATGCAGCCTCCTGTCTCCTCTGCTGCTCCACCTATAGTACCTCCATGCAGCCTCCTGTCTCCTCTGCTGCTCCACCTATAGTACCTCCATGCAGCCTCCTGTCTCCTCTGCTGCTCCACCTATAGTACCTCCATGCAGCCTCCTGTCTCCTCTGCTGCTCCACCTATAGTACCTCCTGCAGCCTCCTCCTCTGCTGCTCCACCTATAGTACCTCCATGCAGCCTCCTGTCTCCTCTGCTGCTCCACCTATAGTACCTCCATGCAGCCTCCTGTCTCCTCTGCTGCTCCACCTATAGTACCTCCATGCAGCCTTCTGTCTCCTCTGCTGCTCCACCTATAGTACCTCCATGCAGCCTCCTCCTCTGCTGCTCCACCTATAGTACCTCCATGCAGCCTCCTCCTCTGCTGCTCCACCTATAGTACCTCCATGCAGCCTCCTGTCTCCTCTGCTGCTCCACCTATAGTACCTCCATGCAGCCTCCTGTCTCCTCTGCTGCTCCACCTATAGTACCTCCATGCAGCCTCCTCCTCTGCTGCTCCACCTATAGTACCTCCATGCAGCCTCCTGTCTCCTCTGCTGCTCCACCTATAGTACCTCCCTGCAGCCTCCTCCTCTGCTGCTCCACCTATAGTACCTCCATGCAGCCTCCGTCTCCTCTGCTGCTCCACCTATAGTACCTCCATGCAGCCTCCTGTCTCCTCTGCTGCTCCACCTATAGTACCTCCATGCAGCCTCCTGTCTCCTCTGCTGCTCCACCTATAGTACCTCCATGCAGCCTCCTGTCTCCTCTGCTGCTCCACCTATAGTACCTCCATGCAGCCTCCTGTCTCCTCTGCTGCTCACCTATAGTACCTCCATGCAGCCTCCTGTCTCCCTGCTGCTCCACCTATAGTACCTCCATGCAGCCTCCTCCTCTGCTGCTCCACCTATAGTACCTCCATGCAGCCTCCTGTCTCCCTGCTGCTCCACCTATAGTACCTCCATGCAGCCTCCTCCTCTGCTGCTCCACCTATAGTACCTCCATGCAGCCTCCTCCTCTGCTGCTCCACCTATAGTACCTCCATGCAGCCTCCTGTCTCCTCTGCTGCTCCACCTATAGTACCTCCATGCAGCCTCCTGTCTCCTCTGCTGCTCCACCTATAGTACCTCCATGCAGCCTCCTGTCTCCTCTGCTGCTCCACCTATAGTACCTCCATGCAGCCTCCTGTCTCCTCTGCTGCTCCACCTATAGTACCTCCATGCAGCCTCCTCCTCTGCTGCTCCACCTATAGTACCTCCATGCAGCCTCTCCTCTGCTGCTCCACCTATAGTACCTCCATGCAGCCTCCTGTCTCCTCTGCTGCTCCACCTATAGTACCTCCATGCAGCCTCCTGTCTCCTCTGCTGCTCCACCTATAGTACCTCCATGCAGCCTCCTGTCTCCTCTGCTGCTCCACCTATAGTACCTCCATGCAGCCTCCTCCTCTGCTGCTCCACCTATAGTACCTCCATGCAGCCTCCTCCTCTGCTGCTCCACCTATAGTACCTCCATGCAGCCTCCTCCTCTGCTGCTCCACCTATAGTACCTCCATGCAGCCTCCTGTCTCCTCTGCTGCTCCACCTATAGTACCTCCATGCAGCCTCCTGTCTCCTCTGCTGCTCCACCTATAGTACCTCCATGCAGCCTCCTGTCTCCTCTGCTGCTCCACCTATAGTACCTCCATGCAGCCTCCTGTCTCCTCTGCTGCTCCACCTATAGTACCTCCATGCAGCCTCTGTCTCCTCTGCTGCTCCACCTATAGTACCTCCATGCAGCCTCCTCCTCTGCTGCTCCACCTATAGTACCTCCATGCAGCCTCCTGTCTCCTCTGCTGCTCCACCTATAGTACCTCCATGCAGCCTCCTGTCTCCTCTGCTGCTCCACCTATAGTACCTCCATGCAGCCTCCTCTCCTGCTGCTCCACCTATAGTACCTCCATGCAGCCTCCTGTCTCCTCTGCTGCTCCACCTATAGTACCTCCATGCAGCCTCCTGTCTCCTCTGCTCCACCTATAGTACCTCCATGCAGCCTCCTGTCTCCTCTGCTGCTCCACCTATAGTACCTCCATGCAGCCTCCTGTCTCCTCTGCTGCTCCACCTATAGTACCTCCATGCAGCCTCCTGTCTCCTCTGCTGCTCCACCTATAGTACCTCCATGCAGCCTTCTGTCTCCTCTGCTGCTCCACCTATAGTACCTCCCACAGCCTCCTCCTCTGCTGCTCCACCTATAGTACCTCCATGCAGCCTCCTCCTCTGCTGCTCCACCTATAGTACCTCCATGCAGCCTCCTCCTCTGCTGCTCCACCTATAGTACCTCCATGCAGCCTCCTGTCTCCTCTGCTGCTCCACCTATAGTACCTCCATGCAGCCTCCTGTCTCCTCTGCTGCTCCACCTATAGTACCTCCATGCAGCCTCCTGTCTCCTCTGCTGCTCCACCTATAGTACCTCCATGCAGCCTCCTGTCTCCTCTGCTGCTCCACCTATAGTACCTCCCTACAGCCTCCTCCTCTGCTGCTCCACCTATAGTACCTCCATTCAGCCTCCTGTCTCCTCTGCTGCTCCACCTATAGTACCTCCATGCAGCCTCCTGTCTCCTCTGCTACTCCACCTATAGTACCTCCATGCAGCCTTCTGTCTCCTCTGCTGCTCCACCTATAGTACCTCCCTCCAGCCTCCTCCTCTGCTGCTCCACCTATAGTACCTCCATGCAGCCTCCTCCGCTGCTGCTCCACCTATAGTACCTCCATGCAGCCTCCTGTCTCCTCTGCTGCTCCACCTATAGTACCTCCATGCAGCCTCCTGTCTCCTCTGCTGCTCCACCTATAGTACCTCCATGCAGCCTCCTGTCTCCTCTGCTGCTCCACCTATAGTACCTCCATGCAGCCTCCTGTCTCCTCTGCTGCTCCACCTATAGTACCTCCATGCAGCCTCCTGTCTCCTCTGCTGCTCCACCTATAGTACCTCCTACAGCCTCCTCCTCTGCTGCTCCACCTATAGTACCTCCATGCAGCCTCCTCTCCTCTGCTGCTCCACCTATAGTACCTCCATGCAGCCTCCTGTCTCCTCTGCTGCTCCACCTATAGTACCTCCATGCAGCCTCCTGTCTCCTCTGCTGCTCCACCTATAGTACCTCCATGCAGCCTCCTCCTCTGCTGCTCCACCTATAGTACCTCCATGCAGCCTCCTGTCTCCTCTGCTGCTCCACCTATAGTACCTATGCAGCCTCCTCCTCTGCTGCTCCACCTATAGTACCTCCATGCAGCCTCCTGTCTCCTCTGCTGCTCCACCTATAGTACCTCCATGCAGCCTCCTGTCTCCTCTGCTGCTCCACCTATAGTACCTCCATGCAGCCTCCTGTCTCCTCTGCTGCTCCACCTATAGTACCTCCATGCAGCCTCCTGTCTCCTCTGCTGCTCCACCTATAGTACCTCCATGCAGCCTCCTGTCTCCTCTGCTGCTCCACCTATAGTACCTCCATGCAGCCTCCTGTCTCCTCTGCTGCTCCACCTATAGTACCTCCATGCAGCCTCCTCCTCTGCTGCTCCACCTATAGTACCTCCATGCAGCCTCCTGTCTCCTCTGCTGCTCCACCTATAGTACCTCCATGCAGCCTGTCTCCTCTGCTGCTCCACCTATAGTACCTCCATGCAGCCTCCTGTCTCCTCTGCTGCTCCACCTATAGTACCTCCCTGCAGCCTCCTCCTCTGCTGCTCCACCTATAGTACCTCCATGCAGCCTCCTGTCTCCTCTGCTGCTCCACCTATAGTACCTCCATGCAGCCTCCTGTCTCCTCTGCTGCTCCACCTATAGTACCTCCATGCAGCCTCCTGTCTCCTCTGCTGCTCCACCTATAGTACCTCCATGCAGCCTCCTCCTCTGCTGCTCCACCTATAGTACCTCCATGCAGCCTCCTCCTCTGCTGCTCCACCTATAGTACCTCCATGCAGCCTCCTGTCTCCTCTGCTGCTCCACCTATAGTACCTCCATGCAGCCTCCTGTCTCCTCTGCTGCTCCACCTATAGTACCTCCATGCAGCCTCCTCCTCTGCTGCTCCACCTATAGTACCTCCATGCAGCCTCCTGTCTCCTCTGCTGCTCCACCTATAGTACCTCCATGCAGCCTCCTCCTCTGCTGCTCCACCTATAGTACCTCCATGCAGCCTCCGTCTCCTCTGCTGCTCCACCTATAGTACCTCCATGCAGCCTCCTGTCTCCTCTGCTGCTCCACCTATAGTACCTCCATGCAGCCTCCTGTCTCCTCTGCTGCTCCACCTATAGTACCTCCATGCAGCCTCCTGTCTCCTCTGCTGCTCCACCTATAGTACCTCCATGCAGCCTCCTGTCTCCTCTGCTGCTCCACCTATAGTACCTCCATGCAGCCTCCTCCCCTGCTGCTCCACCTATAGTACCTCCATGCAGCCTCCTCCTCTGCTGCTCCACCTATAGTACCTCCATGCAGCCTCCTGTCTCCTCTGCTGCTCCACCTATAGTACCTCCATGCAGCCTCCTCCTCTGCTGCTCCACCTATAGTACCTCCATGCAGCCTCCTCCTCTGCTGCTCCACCTATAGTACCTCCATGCAGCCTCCTGTCTCCTCTGCTGCTCCACCTATAGTACCTCCATGCAGCCTCCTCCTCTGCTGCTCCACCTATAGTACCTCCATGCAGCCTCCTCCTCTGCTGCTCCACCTATAGTACCTCCATGCAGCCTCCTCTCTGCTGCTCCACCTATAGTACCTCCATGCAGCCTCCTCCTCTGCTGCTCCACCTATAGTACCTCCATGCAGCCTCCTGTCTCCTCTGCTGCTCCACCTATAGTACCTCCATGCAGCCTCCTGTCTCCTCTGCTGCTCCACCTATAGTACCTCCATGCAGCCTCCTGTCTCCTCTGCTGCTCCACCTATAGTACCTCCATGCAGCCTCCTGTCTCCTCTGCTGCTCCACCTATAGTACCTCCATGCAGCCTCCTCCTCTGCTGCTCCACCTATAGTACCTCCATGCAGCCTCCTCCTCTGCTGCTCCACCTATAGTACCTCCATGCAGCCTCCTGTCTCCTCTGCTGCTCCACCTATAGTACCTCCATGCAGCCTCCTGTCTCCTCTGCTGCTCCACCTATAGTACCTCCATGCAGCCTCTGTCTCCTCTGCTGCTCCACCTATAGTACCTCCATGCAGCCTCCTCCTCTGCTGCTCCACCTATAGTACCTCCATGCAGCCTCCTCCTCTGCTGCTCCACCTATAGTACCTCCATGCAGCCTCCTCCTCTGCTGCTCCACCTATAGTACCTCCATGCAGCCTCTGTCTCCTCTGCTGCTCCACCTATAGTACCTCCATGCAGCCTCCTGTCTCCTCTGCTGCTCCACCTATAGTACCTCCATGCAGCCTCCTCCTCCTCTGCTGCTCCACCTATAGTACCTCCATGCAGCCTCCTGTCTCCTCTGCTGCTCCACCTATAGTACCTCCATGCAGCCTCCTCCTCTGCTGCTCCACCTATAGTACCTCCATGCAGCCTCCGTCTCCTCTGCTGCTCCACCTATAGTACCTCCATGCAGCCTCCTGTCTCCTCTGCTGCTCCACCTATAGTACCTCCATGCAGCCTCCTGTCTCCTCTGCTGCTCCACCTATAGTACCTCCATGCAGCCTCCTGTCTCCTCTGCTGCTCCACCTATAGTACCTCCATGCAGCCTCCTGTCTCCTCTGCTGCCCCACCTATAGTACCTCCCTACAGCCTCCTGTCTCCCTGCTGCTCCACCTATAGTACCTCCATGCAGCCTCCTCCTCTGCTGCTCCACCTATAGTACCTCCCTGCAGCCTCCTGTCTCCTCTGCTGCTCCACCTATAGTACCTCCATGCAGCCTCCTCCTCTGCTGCTCCACCTATAGTACCTCCATGCAGCCTCCTCCTCTGCTGCTCCACCTATAGTACCTCCATGCAGCCTCCTGTCTCCTCTGCTGCTCCACCTATAGTACCTCCATGCAGCCTCCTCCTCTGCTGCTCCACCTATAGTACCTCCTGCAGCCTCCTCCTCTGCTGCTCCACCTATAGTACCTCCATGCAGCCTCCTCTCTCTGCTGCTCCACCTATAGTACCTCCATGCAGCCTCCTCCTCTGCTGCTCCACCTATAGTACCTCCATGCAGCCTCCTGTCTCCTCTGCTGCTCCACCTATAGTACCTCCATGCAGCCTCCTGTCTCCTCTGCTGCTCCACCTATAGTACCTCCATGCAGCCTCCTGTCTCCTCTGCTGCTCCACCTATAGTACCTCCATGCAGCCTCCTGTCTCCTCTGCTGCTCCACCTATAGTACCTCCATGCAGCCTCCTCCTCTGCTGCTCCACCTATAGTACCTCCATGCAGCCTCCTCCTCTGCTGCTCCACCTATAGTACCTCCATGCAGCCTCCTGTCTCCTCTGCTGCTCCACCTATAGTACCTCCATGCAGCCTCCTGTCTCCTCTGCTGCTCCACCTATAGTACCTCCATGCAGCCTCCTGTCTCCTCTGCTGCTCCACCTATAGTACCTCCATGCAGCCTCCTCCTCTGCTGCTCCACCTATAGTACCTCCATGCAGCCTCCTCCTCTGCTGCTCCACCTATAGTACCTCCATGCAGCCTCCTCCTCTGCTGCTCCACCTATAGTACCTCCATGCAGCCTCCTCCTCTGCTGCTCCACCTATAGTACCTCCATGCAGCCTCCTGTCTCCTCTGCTGCTCCACCTATAGTACCTCCATGCAGCCTCCTGTCTCCTCTGCTGCTCCACCTATAGTACCTCCATGCAGCCTCCTGTCTCCTCTGCTGCTCCACCTATAGTACCTCCATGCAGCCTCCTGTCTCCTCTGCTGCTCCACCTATAGTACCTCCATGCAGCCTCCTCCTCTGCTGCTCCACCTATAGTACCTCCATGCAGCCTCCTCCTCTGCTGCTCCACCTATAGTACCTCCATGCAGCCTCCTGTCTCCTCTGCTGCTCCACCTATAGTACCTCCATGCAGCCTCCTCCTCTGCTGCTCCACCTATAGTACCTCCATGCAGCCTCCTGTCTCCTCTGCTGCTCCACCTATAGTACCTCCATGCAGCCTCCTGTCTCCTCTGCTGCTCCACCTATAGTACCTCCATGCAGCCTCCGTCTCCTCTGCTGCTCCACCTATAGTACCTCCATGCAGCCTCCTCCTCTGCTGCTCCACCTATAGTACCTCCATGCAGCCTCCTCCTCTGCTGCTCCACCTATAGTACCTCCATGCAGCCTCCTGTCTCCTCTGCTGCTCCACCTATAGTACCTCCATGCAGCCTCCTGTCTCCTCTGCTGCTCCACCTATAGTACCTCCATGCAGCCTCCTCCTCTGCTGCTCCACCTATAGTACCTCCATGCAGCCTCCTGTCTCCTCTGCTGCTCCACCTATAGTACCTCCATGCAGCCTCCTGTCTCCTCTGCTGCTCCACCTATAGTACCTCCATGCAGCCTCCTGTCTCCTCTGCTGCTCCACCTATAGTACCTCCATGCAGCCTCCTGTCTCCTCTGCTGCTCCACCTATAGTACCTCCATGCAGCCTCCTGTCTCCTCTGCTGCTCCACCTATAGTACCTCCCTACAGCCTCCTCCTCTGCTGCTCCACCTATAGTACCTCCATGCAGCCTCCTCCTCTGCTGCTCCACCTATAGTACCTCCATGCAGCCTCCTGTCTCCTCTGCTGCTCCACCTATAGTACCTCCATGCAGCCTCCTGTCTCCTCTGCTGCTCCACCTATAGTACCTCCATGCAGCCTCCTCCTCTGCTGCTCCACCTATAGTACCTCCATGCAGCCTCCTCCTCTGCTGCTCCACCTATAGTACCTCCATGCAGCCTCCTGTCTCCTCTGCTGCTCCACCTATAGTACCTCCATGCAGCCTCCTGTCTCCTCTGCTGCTCCACCTATAGTACCTCCATGCAGCCTCCTGTCTCCTCTGCTGCTCCACCTATAGTACCTCCATGCAGCCTCCTGTCTCCTCTGCTGCTCCACCTATAGTACCTCCATGCAGCCTCCTCCTCTGCTGCTCCACCTATAGTACCTCCATGCAGCCTCCTGTCTCCTCTGCTGCTCCACCTATAGTACCTCCATGCAGCCTCCTCCTCTGCTGCTCCACCTATAGTACCTCCATGCAGCCTCCTGTCTCCTCTGCTGCTCCACCTATAGTACCTCCATGCAGCCTCCTGTCTCCTCTGCTGCTCCACCTATAGTACCTCCATGCAGCCTCCCTCCTCTGCTGCTCCACCTATAGTACCTCCATGCAGCCTCCTCCTCTGCTGCTCCACCTATAGTACCTCCATGCAGCCTCCTCCTCTGCTGCTCCACCTATAGTACCTCCATGCAGCCTCCTGTCTCCTCTGCTGCTCCACCTATAGTACCTCCATGCAGCCTCCTGTCTCCTCTGCTGCTCCACCTATAGTACCTCCATGCAGCCTCCTCCTCTGCTGCTCCACCTATAGTACCTCCATGCAGCCTCCTGTCTCCTCTGCTGCTCCACCTATAGTACCTCCATGCAGCCTCCTGTCTCCTCTGCTGCTCCACCTATAGTACCTCCATGCAGCCTCCTGTCTCCTCTGCTGCTCCACCTATAGTACCTCCATGCAGCCTCCTGTCTCCTCTGCTGCTCCACCTATAGTACCTCCATGCAGCCTTCTGTCTCCTCTGCTGCTCCACCTATAGTACCTCCATGCAGCCTCCTCCTCTGCTGCTCCACCTATAGTACCTCCATGCAGCCTCCTCCTCTGCTGCTCCACCTATAGTACCTCCATGCAGCCTCCTCCTCTGCTGCTCCACCTATAGTACCTCCATGCAGCCTCCTGTCTCCTCTGCTGCTCCACCTATAGTACCTCCATGCAGCCTCCTGTCTCCTCTGCTGCTCCACCTATAGTACCTCCATGCAGCCTCCTGTCTCCTCTGCTGCTCCACCTATAGTACCTCCATGCAGCCTCCTGTCTCCTCTGCTGCTCCACCTATAGTACCTCCATGCAGCCTCCTCCTCTGCTGCTCCACCTATAGTACCTCCATGCAGCCTCCTGTCTCCTCTGCTGCTCCACCTATAGTACCTCCATGCAGCCTCCTGTCTCCTCTGCTGCTCCACCTATAGTACCTCCATGCAGCCTTCTGTCTCCTCTGCTGCTCCACCTATAGTACCTCCCTGCAGCCTCCTCCTCTGCTGCTCCACCTATAGTACCTCCATGCAGCCTCCTCCTCTGCTGCTCCACCTATAGTACCTCCATGCAGCCTCCTGTCTCCTCTGCTGCTCCACCTATAGTACCTCCATGCAGCCTCCTGTCTCCTCTGCTGCTCCACCTATAGTACCTCCATGCAGCCTCCTGTCTCCTCTGCTGCTCCACCTATAGTACCTCCATGCAGCCTCCTGTCTCCTCTGCTGCTCCACCTATAGTACCTCCATGCAGCCTCCTGTCTCCTCTGCTGCTCCACCTATAGTACCTCCATGCAGCCTCCTCCTCTGCTGCTCCACCTATAGTACCTCCATGCAGCCTCCTGTCTCCTCTGCTGCTCCACCTATAGTACCTCCATGCAGCCTCCTGTCTCCTCTGCTGCTCCACCTATAGTACCTCCATGCAGCCTCTGTCTCCTCTGCTGCTCCACCTATAGTACCTCCATGCAGCCTCCTCCTCTGCTGCTCCACCTATAGTACCTCCATGCAGCCTCCTCCTCTGCTGCTCCACCTATAGTACCTCCATGCAGCCTCCTGTCTCCTCTGCTGCTCCACCTATAGTACCTCCATGCAGCCTCCTGTCTCCTCTGCTGCTCCACCTATAGTACCTCCATGCAGCCTCCTCCTCTGCTGCTCCACCTATAGTACCTCCATGCAGCCTCCTGTCTCCTCTGCTGCTCCACCTATAGTACCTCCCTACAGCCTCCTCCTCTGCTGCTCCACCTATAGTACCTCCATGCAGCCTCCTCTCCTCTGCTGCTCCACCTATAGTACCTCCATGCAGCCTCCTGTCTCCTCTGCTGCTCCACCTATAGTACCTCCATGCAGCCTCCTGTCTCCTCTGCTGCTCCACCTATAGTACCTCCATGCAGCCTCCTGTCTCCTCTGCTGCTCCACCTATAGTACCTCCATGCAGCCTCCTGTCTCCTCTGCTGCTCCACCTATAGTACCTCCATGCAGCCTCCTGTCTCCCTGCTGCTCCACCTATAGTACCTCCATGCAGCCTCCTCCTCTGCTGCTCCACCTATAGTACCTCCCTACAGCCTCCTGTCTCCCCTGCTACTCCACCTATAGTACCTCCATGCAGCCTCCTCCTCTGCTGCTCCACCTATAGTACCTCCATGCAGCCTCCTGTCTCCTCTGCTGCTCCACCTATAGTACCTCCCTACAGCCTCCTCCTCTGCTGCTCCACCTATAGTACCTCCATGCAGCCTCCTGTCTCCTCTGCTGCTCCACCTATAGTACCTCCATGCAGCCTCCTGTCTCCTCTGCTACTCCACCTATAGTACCTCCATGCAGCCTTCTGTCTCCTCTGCTGCTCCACCTATAGTACCTCCATGCAGCCTCCTCCTCTGCTGCTCCACCTATAGTACCTCCATGCAGCCTCCTCCTCTGCTGCTCCACCTATAGTACCTCCATGCAGCCTCCTGTCTCCTCTGCTGCTCCACCTATAGTACCTCCATGCAGCCTCCTGTCTCCTCTGCTGCCTCACCTATAGTACCTCCATGCAGCCTCCTCCTCTGCTGCTCCACCTATAGTACCTCCATGCAGCCTCCTGTCTCCTCTGCTGCTCCACCTATAGTACCTCCCTACAGCCTCCTCCTCTGCTGCTCCACCTATAGTACCTCCATTCAGCCTCCGTCTCCTCTGCTGCTCCACCTATAGTACCTCCATGCAGCCTCCTGTCTCCTCTGCTGCTCCACCTATAGTACCTCCATGCAGCCTCCTGTCTCCTCTGCTGCTCCACCTATAGTACCTCCATGCAGCCTCCTGTCTCCTCTGCTGCTCCACCTATAGTACCCCATGCAGCCTCCTGTCTCCTCTGCTGCTCACCTATAGTACCTCCTACAGCCTCCTGTCTCCCTGCTGCTCCACCTATAGTACCTCCATGCAGCCTCCTCCTCTGCTGCTCCACCTATAGTACCTCCCTACAGCCTCCTGTCTCCCCTGCTACTCCACCTATAGTACCTCCATGCAGCCTCCTCCTCTGCTGCTCCACCTATAGTACCTCCATGCAGCCTCCTCCTCTGCTGCTCCACCTATAGTACCTCCATGCAGCCTCCTGTCTCCTCTGCTGCTCCACCTATAGTACCTCCATGCAGCCTCCTCCTCTGCTGCTCCACCTATAGTACCTCCATGCAGCCTCCTCCTCTGCTGCTCCACCTATAGTACCTCCATGCAGCCTCCTCTGCTGCTGCTCCACCTATAGTACCTCCATGCAGCCTCCTCCTCTGCTGCTCCACCTATAGTACCTCCATGCAGCCTCCTGTCTCCTCTGCTGCTCCACCTATAGTACCTCCATGCAGCCTCCTGTCTCCTCTGCTGCTCCACCTATAGTACCTCCATGCAGCCTCCTGTCTCCTCTGCTGCTCCACCTATAGTACCTCCATGCAGCCTCCTGTCTCCTCTGCTTCTCCACCTATAGTACCTCCATGCAGCCTCCTCCTCTGCTGCTCCACCTATAGTACCTCCATGCAGCCTCCTCCTCTGCTGCTCCACCTATAGTACCTCCATGCAGCCTCCTGTCTCCTCTGCTGCTCCACCTATAGTACCTCCATGCAGCCTCCTGTCTCCTCTGCTGCTCCACCTATAGTACCTCCATGCAGCCTCTGTCTCCTCTGCTGCTCCACCTATAGTACCTCCATGCAGCCTCCTCCTCTGCTGCTCCACCTATAGTACCTCCATGCAGCCTCCTCCTCTGCTGCTCCACCTATAGTACCTCCATGCAGCCTCCTCCTCTGCTGCTCCACCTATAGTACCTCCATGCAGCCTCCTGTCTCCTCTGCTGCTCCACCTATAGTACCTCCATGCAGCCTCCTGTCTCCTCTGCTGCTCCACCTATAGTACCTCCATGCAGCCTCCTGTCTCCTCTGCTGCTCCACCTATAGTACCTCCATGCAGCCTCCTGTCTCCTCTGCTGCTCCACCTATAGTACCTCCATGCAGCCTCCTCCTCTGCTGCTCCACCTATAGTACCTCCATGCAGCCTCCTGTCTCCTCTGCTGCTCCACCTATAGTACCTCCATGCAGCCTCCTGTCTCCTCTGCTGCTCCACCTATAGTACCTCCATGCAGCCTTCTGTCTCCTCTGCTGCTCCACCTATAGTACCTCCTGCAGCCTCCTCCTCTGCTGCTCCACCTATAGTACCTCCATGCAGCCTCCTCCTCTGCTGCTCCACCTATAGTACCTCCATGCAGCCTCCTGTCTCCTCTGCTGCTCCACCTATAGTACCTCCATGCAGCCTCCTGTCTCCTCTGCTGCTCCACCTATAGTACCTCCATGCAGCCTCCTGTCTCCTCTGCTGCTCCACCTATAGTACCTCCATGCAGCCTCCTGTCTCCTCTGCTGCTCCACCTATAGTACCTCCATGCAGCCTCCTGTCTCCTCTGCTGCTCCACCTATAGTACCTCCTGCAGCCTCCTCCTCTGCTGCTCCACCTATAGTACCTCCATGCAGCCTCCTGTCTCCTCTGCTGCTCCACCTATAGTACCTCCATGCAGCCTCCTGTCTCCTCTGCTGCTCCACCTATAGTACCTCCATGCAGCCTCCTGTCTCCTCTGCTGCTCCACCTATAGTACCTCCATGCAGCCTCCTGTCTCCTCTGCTGCTCCACCTATAGTACCTCCATGCAGCCTCCTGTCTCCTCTGCTGCTCCACCTATAGTACCTCCATGCAGCCTCCTGTCTCCTCTGCTGCTCCACCTATAGTACCTCCATGCAGCCTCCTGTCTCCTCTGCTGCTCCACCTATAGTACCTCCATGCAGCCTCCTGTCTCCTCTGCTGCTCCACCTATAGTACCTCCATGCAGCCTCCTCCTCTGCTGCTCCACCTATAGTACCTCCATGCAGCCTCCTCCTCTGCTGCTCCACCTATAGTACCTCCATGCAGCCTCCTGTCTCCTCTGCTGCTCCACCTATAGTACCTCCATGCAGCCTCCTGTCTCCTCTGCTGCTCCACCTATAGTACCTCCATGCAGCCTTCTGTCTCCTCTGCTGCTCCACCTATAGTACCTCCCTGCAGCCTCCTCCTCTGCTGCTCCACCTATAGTACCTCCATGCAGCCTCCTCCTCTGCTGCTCCACCTATAGTACCTCCATGCAGCCTCCTCCTCTGCTGCTCCACCTATAGTACCTCCATGCAGCCTCCTGTCTCCTCTGCTGCTCCACCTATAGTACCTCCATGCAGCCTCCTGTCTCCTCTGCTGCTCCACCTATAGTACCTCCATGCAGCCTCCTGTCTCCTCTGCTGCTCCACCTATAGTACCTCCATGCAGCCTCCTGTCTCCTCTGCTGCTCCACCTATAGTACCTCCATGCAGCCTCCTCCTCTGCTGCTCCACCTATAGTACCTCCATGCAGCCTCCTGTCTCCTCTGCTGCTCCACCTATAGTACCTCCATGCAGCCTCCTGTCTCCTCTGCTGCTCCACCTATAGTACCTCCATGCAGCCTCCTGTCTCCTCTGCTGCTCCACCTATAGTACCTCCCTACAGCCTCCTCCTCTGCTGCTCCACCTATAGTACCTCCATGCAGCCTCCTCCTCTGCTGCTCCACCTATAGTACCTCCATGCAGCCTCCTGTCTCCTCTGCTGCTCCACCTATAGTACCTCCATGCAGCCTCCTGTCTCCTCTGCTGCTCCACCTATAGTACCTCCATGCAGCCTCCTGTCTCCTCTGCTGCTCCACCTATAGTACCTCCATGCAGCCTCCTGTCTCCTCTGCTGCTCCACCTATAGTACCTCCATGCAGCCTCCTGTCTCCTCTGCTGCTCCACCTATAGTACCTCATGCAGCCTCCTCCTCTGCTGCTCCACCTATAGTACCTCCATGCAGCCTCCTGTCTCCTCTGCTGCTCCACCTATAGTACCTCCATGCAGCCTCCTGTCTCCTGCTGCTCCACCTATAGTACCTCCATGCAGCCTCCTGTCTCCTCTGCTGCTCCACCTATAGTACCTCCATGCAGCCTCCTGTCTCCTCTGCTGCTCCACCTATAGTACCTCCATGCAGCCTCCTGTCTCCTCTGCTGCTCCACCTATAGTACCTCCATGCAGCCTCCTGTCTCCTCTGCTGCTCCACCTATAGTACCTCCATGCAGCCTCCTCCTCTGCTGCTCCACCTATAGTACCTCCATGCAGCCTCCTGTCTCCTCTGCTGCTCCACCTATAGTACCTCCCTGCAGCCTCCTGTCTCTCTGCTGCTCCACCTATAGTACCTCCATGCAGCCTCCTGTCTCCTCTGCTGCTCCACCTATAGTACCTCCATGCAGCCTCCTGTCTCCTCTGCTGCTCCACCTATAGTACCTCCATGCAGCCTCCTGTCTCCTCTGCTGCTCCACCTATAGTACCTCCATGCAGCCTCCTCCTCTGCTGCTCCACCTATAGTACCTCCATGCAGCCTCCTCCTCTGCTGCTCCACCTATAGTACCTCCATGCAGCCTCCTGTCTCCTCTGCTGCTCCACCTATAGTACCCCCATGCAGCTTCCTGTCTCCTCTGCTGCTCCACCTATAGTACCTCCATGCAGCCTCCTCCTCTGCTGCTCCACCTATAGTACCTCCATGCAGCCTCCTGTCTCCTCTGCTGCTCCACCTATAGTACCTCCCTACAGCCTCCTCCTCTGCTGCTCCACCTATAGTACCTCCATTCAGCCTCCGTCTCCTCTGCTGCTCCACCTATAGTACCTCCATGCAGCCTCCTGTCTCCTCTGCTGCTCCACCTATAGTACCTCCATGCAGCCTCCTGTCTCCTCTGCTGCTCCACCTATAGTACCTCCATGCAGCCTCCTGTCTCCTCTGCTGCTCCACCTATAGTACCTCCATGCAGCCTCCTGTCTCCTCTGCTGCTCACCTATAGTACCTCCATGCAGCCTCCTGTCTCCCTGCTGCTCCACCTATAGTACCTCCATGCAGCCTCCTCCTCTGCTGCTCCACCTATAGTACCTCCATGCAGCCTCCTGTCTCCCCTGCTGCTCCACCTATAGTACCTCCATGCAGCCTCCTCCTCTGCTGCTCCACCTATAGTACCTCCATGCAGCCTCCTCCTCTGCTGCTCCACCTATAGTACCTCCATGCAGCCTCCTGTCTCCTCTGCTGCTCCACCTATAGTACCTCCATGCAGCCTCCTCCTCTGCTGCTCCACCTATAGTACCTCCCTGCAGCCTCCTCCTCTGCTGCTCCACCTATAGTACCTCCATGTAGCCTCCTCTGCTGCTGCTCCACCTATAGTACCTCCATGCAGCCTCCTCCTCTGCTGCTCCACCTATAGTACCTCCATGCAGCCTCCTGTCTCCTCTGCTGCTCCACCTATAGTACCTCCATGCAGCCTCCTGTCTCCTCTGCTGCTCCACCTATAGTACCTCCATGCAGCCTCCTCCTCTGCTGCTCCACCTATAGTACCTCCATGCAGCCTCCTGTCTCCTCTGCTGCTCCACCTATAGTACCTCCATGCAGCCTCCTGTCTCCTCTGCTGCTCCACCTATAGTACCTCCATGCAGCCTCCTGTCTCCTCTGCTGCTCCACCTATAGTACCTCCATGCAGCCTCCTCCTCTGCTGCTCCACCTATAGTACCTCCATGCAGCCTCCTCCTCTGCTGCTCCACCTATAGTACCTCCATGCAGCCTCCTCCTCTGCTGCTCCACCTATAGTACCTCCATGCAGCCTCCTGTCTCCTCTGCTGCTCCACCTATAGTACCTCCATGCAGCCTCCTGTCTCCTCTGCTGCTCCACCTATAGTACCTCCATGCAGCCTCCTGTCTCCTCTGCTGCTCCACCTATAGTACCTCCATGCAGCCTCCTCCTCTGCTGCTCCACCTATAGTACCTCCATGCAGCCTCCTGTCTCCTCTGCTGCTCCACCTATAGTACCTCCATGCAGCCTCCTGTCTCCTCTGCTGCTCCACCTATAGTACCTCCATGCAGCCTCCTGTCTCCTCTGCTGCTCCACCTATAGTACCTCCATGCAGCCTCCTCCTCTGCTGCTCCACCTATAGTACCTCCAGCAGCCTCCTTCCTCTGCTGCTCCACCTATAGTAACCTCCATGCAGCCTCCTGTCTCCTCTGCTGCTCCACCTATAGTACCTCCATGCAGCCTCCTGTCTCCTCTGCTGCTCACCTATAAGTACCTCCATGCAGCCTCCTGTCTCCTCTGCTGCTCCACCTATAGTACCTCCATGCAGCCTCCTGTCTCCTCTGCTGCTCCACCTATATGTACCTCCATCAGCTCCTGTCTCTCTGCTGCTCCACCTATAGTACCTCCATCAGCCTCCTGTCTCTCTGCTGCTCCACCTATAGTACCTCCCTTACAGCTCCTGTCTCCTTGCTGCTCCACCTATAGTACCTCCATCAGCCTCCTTCTCTCTGCTGCTCCACCTATAGTACCTCCATGCAGCTCCTGTCTCCTCTGCTGCTCCACCTATAGTACCTCCATGCAGCCTCCTGTCTCCTCTGCTGCTCCACCTATAGTACCTCCATGCAGCCTCCTGTCTCCTCTGCTGCTCCACCTATAGTACCTCCATGCAGCCTCCTGTCTCCTCTGCTGCTCCACCTATAGTACCTCCATGCAGCCTCCTCCTCTGCTGCTCCACCTATAGTACCTCCATGCAGCCTCCTGTCTCCTCTGCTGCTCCACCTATAGTACCTCCATGCAGCCTCCTGTCTCCTCTGCTGCTCCACCTATAGTACCTCCATGCAGCCTCCTCCTCTGCTGCTCCACCTATAGTACCTCCATGCAGCCTCCTGTCTCCTCTGCTGCTCCACCTATAGTACCTCCATGCAGCCTCCTGTCTCCTCTGCTGCTCCACCTATAGTACCTCCATGCAGCCTCCTGTCTCCTCTGCTGCTCCACCTATAGTACCTCCATGCAGCCTCCTGTCTCCTCTGCTGCTCCACCTATAGTACCTCCATGCAGCCTCCTGTCTCCTCTGCTGCTCCACCTATAGTACCTCCATGCAGCCTCCTGTCTCCTCTGCTGCTCCACCTATAGTACCTCCATGCAGCCTCCTCCTCTGCTGCTCCACCTATAGTACCTCCATGCAGCCTCCTCCTCTGCTGCTCCACCTATAGTACCTCCATGCAGCCTCCTGTCTCCTCTGCTGCTCCACCTATAGTACCTCCATGCAGCCTCCTGTCTCCTCTGCTGCTCCACCTATAGTACCTCCATGCAGCCTCCTCCTCTGCTGCTCCACCTATAGTACCTCCATGCAGCCTCCTGTCTCCTCTGCTGCTCCACCTATAGTACCTCCATGCAGCCTCCTCCTCTGCTGCTCCACCTATAGTACCTCCATGCAGCCTCCGTCTCCTCTGCTGCTCCACCTATAGTACCTCCATGCAGCCTCCTGTCTCCTCTGCTGCTCCACCTATAGTACCTCCATGCAGCCTCCTGTCTCCTCTGCTGCTCCACCTATAGTACCTCCATGCAGCCTCCTGTCTCCTCTGCTGCTCCACCTATAGTACCTCCATGCAGCCTCCTGTCTCCTCTGCTGCTCCACCTATAGTACCTCCCATGCAGCCTCCTGTCTCCCTGCTGCTCCACCTATAGTACCTCCATGCAGCCTCCTCCTCTGCTGCTCCACCTATAGTACCTCCTACAGCCTCCTGTCTCCCCTGCTACTCCACCTATTGTACCTCCATGCAGCCTCCTCCTCTGCTGCTCCACCTATAGTACCTCCATGCAGCCTCCTCCTCTGCTGCTCCACCTATAGTACCTCCATGCAGCCTCCTGTCTCCTCTGCTGCTCCACCTATAGTACCTCCATGCAGCCTCCTCTCTCCTCTGCTGCTCCACCTATAGTACCTCCCTACAGCCTCCTCCTCTGCTGCTCCACCTATAGTACCTCCATGTAGCCTCCTCTGCTGCTGCTCCACCTATAGTACCTCCATGCAGCCTCCTCCTCTGCTGCTCCACCTATAGTACCTCCATGCAGCCTCCTGTCTCCTCTGCTGCTCCACCTATAGTACCTCCATGCAGCCTCCTGTCTCCTCTGCTGCTCCACCTATAGTACCTCCATGCAGCCTCCTGTCTCCTCTGCTGCTCCACCTATAGTACCTTCCATGCAGCCTCCTGTCTCATCTGCTTCTCCACCTATAGTACCTCCATGCAGCCTCCTCCTCTGCTGCTCCACCTATAGACCTCCATGCAGCCTCCTCCTCTGCTGCTCCACCTATAGTACCTCCATGCAGCATCCTGTCTCCTCTGCTACTCCACCTATAGTACCTCCATGCAGCCTCCCTGTCTCCTCTGCTGCTCCACCTATAGTACCTCCATGCAGCCTTCTGTCTCCTCTGCTGCTCCACCTATAGTACCTCCCTACAGCCTCCTCCTCTGCTGCTCCACCTATAGTACCTCCATGCAGCCTCCTCCGCTGCTCCACTATAGTACTCCCGTCCCTGTCTCCTCTGTGCTCCCTATAGTACCTCCATGCAGCCTCCTGTCTCCTCTGCTGCTCCACCTATAGTACCTCCATGCAGCCTCCTGTCTCCTCTGCTGCTCCACCTATAGTACCTCCCTACAGCCTCCTCCTCTGCTGCTCCACCTATAGTACCTCCATTCAGCCTCCTGTCTCCTCTGCTGCTTCCACCTATAGTACCTCCATGCAGCATCCTGTCTCCTCTGCTACTCCACCTATAGTACCTCCATGCAGCCTTCTGTCTCCTCTGCTGCTCCACCTATAGTACCTCCCTACAGCCTCCTCCTCTGCTGCTCCACCTATAGTACCTCCATGCAGCCTCCTCCGCTGCTGCTCCACCTATAGTACCTCCATGCAGCCTCCTGTCTCCTCTGCTGCTCCACCTATAGTACCTCCATGCAGCCTCCTGTCTCCTCTGCTGCTCCACCTATAGTACCTCCATGCAGCCTCCTGTCTCCTCTGCTGGCTCCACCTATAGTACCTCCATGCAGCCTCCTGTCTCCTCTGCTGCTCCACCTATAGTACCTCCCATGCAGCCTCCTGTCTCCTCTGCTGCCTCCACCTATAGTACCTCCCTACAGCCCCTCCTCTGCTGCTCCACCTATAGTACCTCCATTCAGCCTCCTGTCTCCTCTGCTGCTCCACCTATAGTACCTCCCTACAGCCTCCTGTTTCCAATGCTACTCCACCTATTAGTACCTCCATGCAGCCCCCCTGTTCTCCTCTGCTGCTCCACCTATAGTACCTCCATGCAGCCTCCTGTCTCCTCTGCTGCTCCACCTATAGTACCTCCATGCCAGCCTCCTGTCTCCTCTGCCTGCTCCACCTATAGTACCTCCATGCAGCCTCCTGTCTCCTCTGCTGCTCCACCTATAGTACCTCCCTACAGCGTCCTCCTCTGCTGCTCCACCTATAGTACCTCCATCAGCCTCCTGTCTTCCTCTGCTGCTCCACCTATAGTACCTCCCTACAGCCTCCTGTTTCCAATGCTACTCCACCTATAGTACCTCCATGCAGCCCCCTGTCTCCTCTGCTGCTCCACCTATAGTACCTCCATGCAGCCTCCTGTCTCCTCTGCTGCTCCACCTATAGTACCTCCATGCAGCCTCCTGTCTCCTCTGCTGCTCCACCTATAGTACCTCCATGCAGCCTCCTGTCTCCTCTGCTTCTCCACCTATAGTACCTCCATGCAGCCTCCTCCTCTGCTGCTCCACCTATAGTACCTCCATGCAGCCTCCTCCTCTGCTGCTCCACCTATAGTACCTCCATGCAGCATCCTGTCTCCTCTGCTACTCCACCTATAGTACCTCCATGCAGCCTCCTGTCTCCTCTGCTGCTCCACCTATAGTACCTCCATGCAGCCTTCTGTCTCCTCTGCTGCTCCACCTATAGTACCTCCCTACAGCCTCCTCCTCTGCTGCTCCACCTATAGTACCTCCATGCAGCCTCCTCCGCTGCTGCTCCACCTATAGTACCTCCATGCAGGCCTCCTCCTCTGCTGCTCCACCTATAGTACCTCCATGCAGCCTCCTGTCTCCTCTGCTGCTCCACCTATAGTACCTCCATTGCAGCCTCCTGTCTCCTCTGCTTCTCCACCTATAGTACCTCCATGCAGCCTCCTGTCTCCTCTGCTGCTCCACCTATAGTACCTCCATGCAGCCTCCTGTCTCCTCTGCTTCTCCACCTATAGTACCTCCCTACAGCCTCCTCCTCTGCTGCTCCACCTATAGTACCTCCATTCAGCCTCCTGTCTCCTCTGCTGCTCCACCTATAGTACCTCCATGTAGCATCCTGTCTCCTCTGCTACTCCACCTATAGTACCTCCATGCAGCCTTCTGTCTCCTCTGCTGCTCCACCTATAGTACCTCCCTACAGCCTCCTCCTTTGCTGCTCCACCTATAGTACCTCCATGCAGCCTCCTCCGCTGCTGCTCCACCTATAGTACCTCCATGCAGCCTCCTGTCTCCTCTGCTGCTCCACCTATAGTACCTCCATGCTGCCTCCTGTCTCCTCTGCTGCTCCACCTATAGTACCTCCATGGCAGCCTCCTGTCTCCTCTGCTGCTCCACCTATAGTATCTCCATGCAGCCCCTGTCCTCCTCTGCTGCTCCACCTATAGTACCTCCATGCAGCCTCCTGTCTCCTCTGGCTGCCTCCAACCTATAGTACCTCCCTACAGCATCCTCCTCTGTGCTCCACCTTATAGTACCTCCATTCAGCCTCCCGTCTCCTCTGCTCTCCACCTATATACCTCCCTACAGCCTCCTGTTTCCAATGCTACTCCACCTATCAGTACCTCCCATGCAGCCCCCGTCTCCTCTGCCTGCTCCACCTATAGTACCTCCATGCAGCCTCCTGTCTCCTCTGCTGCTCCACCTATAGTAACCTCCATGCAGCCTCCTGTCTCCTCTGCTGCTCCACCTATAGTACCTCCATGCAGCCTCCTGTCTCCTCTGCTGCTCCACCTATAGTACCCTCCATGCAGCCTCCTGTCTCCTCTGCTGCTCCACCTATAGTACCGTCCAATGCAGCCTCCTGTCTCCTCTGCTGCTCCACCTATAGTACCTCCATGCAGCCTCCTCTCTCCTCTGCTGCTCCACCTATAGTACCTCCATGCAGCCTCCTGTCTCCTCTGCTGCTCCACCTATAGTACCTCCCTACAGCCTCCTCCTCTGCTGCTCCACCTATAGTACCTCCATTCAGCCTCCTGTCTCCCCTGCTGCTCCACCTATAGTACCTCCCTACAGCCTCCTGTTTCCAATGCTACTCCACCTATAGTACCTCCATGCAGCCCCCTGTCTCCTCTGCTGCTCCACCTATAGTACCCTCCATGCAGCCTCCTGTCTCCTCTGCTGCTCCACCTATAGTACCTCCATGCAGCCTCCTGTCTCCTCTGCTGCTCCACCTATAGTACCTCCATGCAGCCTCCTCCTCTGCTGCTCCACCTATAGTACCTCCCCACAGCCTCCTGTCTCCCCTGCTGCTCCACCTACAGTACCTCCATGCAGCCTCCTCCCCTGCTGCTCCACCTATAGTAGCTCCATGCAGCCTCCTCCTCTGCTGCTCCACCTATAGTACCTACATGCAGCCTCCTCCTCTGCTGCTCCATCTATAGTACCTCCATGCAGCCTCCTGTCTCCTCTAATGCTCCACCTATAGTACCTCCCTACAGCCTCCTCCTCTGCTGCTCCACCTATAGTACCTCCATTCAGCCTCCGGTCTCCTCTGCTGCTCCACCTATAGGACCTCCATGCAGCCTCCTGTCTCCTCTGCTGCCCCACCTATAGTACCTCCATGCAGCCTCCTGTCTCCTCTACTGCTCCACCTATAGTACCCCCATGCAGCTTCCTGTCTCCTCTGCTGCCTCACCTATAGTACCTCCATGCAGCCTCCTCCTCTGCTGCTCCACCTATAGTACCTCCCTACAGCCTCCTGTCTCCCCTGCTACTCCACCTATTGTACCTCCATGCAGCCTCCTCCTCTGCTGCTCCACCTATAGTACCTCCATGCAGCCTCCTCCTCTGCTGCTCCACCTATAGTACCTCCATGCAGCCTCCTGTCTCCTCTGCTGCTCCACCTATAGTACCTCCATGCAGCCTCCTCCTCTGCTGCTCCACCTATAGTACATCCCTACAGCCTCCTCCTCTGCTGCTCCACCTATAGTACCTCCATGCAGCCTCCTCCTCTGCTGCTCCACCTATAGTACCTCCATGCAGCCTCCCCCTTGCTGCTCCACCTATAGTACCTCCATGCAGCCTCCTGTCTCCTCTGCTGCTCCACCTATAGTACCTCCATGCAGCCTTCTGTCTCCTCTGCTGCTCCACCTATAATACCTCCCTACAGCCTCCTCCTCTGCTGCTCCACCTATAGTACCTTCATGCAGCCTCCTCCGCTGCTGCTCCACCTATAGTACCTCCATGCAGCCTCCTGTCTCCTCTGCTGCTCCACCTATAGTACCTCCATGCAGCCTCCTGTCTCCTCTGCTGCTCCACCTATAGTACCTCCATGCAGCCTCCTGTCTCCTCTGCTGCTCCACCTATAGTACCTCCCTACAGCCTCCTCCTCTGCTGCTCCACCTATAGTACCTCCATTCAGCCTCCTGTCTCCTCTGCTGCTCCACCTATAGTACCTCCCTACAGCCTCCTGTTTCCAATGCTACTCCACCTATAGTACCTCCATGCAGCCCCCTGTCTCCTCTGCTGCTCCACCTATAGTACCTCCATGCAGCCTCCTGTCTCCTCTGCTGCTCCACCTATAATACCTCCCTACAGCCTCCTCCTCTGCTGCTCCACCTATAGTACCTTCATGCAGCCTCCTCCGCTGCTGCTCCACCTATAGTACCTCCATGCAGCCTCCTGTCTCCTCTGCTGCTCCACCTATAGTACCTCCATGCAGCCTCCTGTCTCCTCTGCTGCTCCACCTATAGTACCTCCATGCAGCCTCCTGTCTCCTCTGCTGCTCCACCTATAGTACCTCCCTACAGCCTCCTCCTCTGCTGCTCCACCTATAGTACCTCCATTCAGCCTCCTGTCTCCTCTGCTGCTCCACCTATAGTACCTCCCTACAGCCTCCTGTTTCCAATGCTACTCCACCTATAGTACCTCCATGCAGCCCCCTGTCTCCTCTGCTGCTCCACCTATAGTACCTCCATGCAGCCTCCTGTCTCCTCTGCTGCTCCACCTATAGTACCTCCATGCAGCCTCCTGTCTCCTCTGCTGCTCCACCTATAGTACCTCCATGCAGCTTCCTGTCTCCTCTGCTGCTCCACCTATAGTACCTCCCCACAGCCTCCTGTCTCCCCTGCTGCTCCACCTACAGTACCTCCATGCAGCCTCCTCCTCTGCTGCTCCACCTATAGTAGCTCCATGCAGCCTCCTCCTCTGCTGCTCCACCTATAGTACCTCCATGCAGCCTCCTCCTCTGCTGCTCCACCTATAGTACCTCCCTACAGCCTCCTCCTCTGCTGCTCCACCTATAGTACCTCCATTCAGCCTCCGGTCTCCTCTGCTGCTCCACCTATAGGACCTCCATGCAGCCTCCTGTCTCCTCTGCTGCTCCACCTATAGTACCTCCATGCAGCCTCCTATCTCCTCTACTGCTCCACCTATAGTACCCCCATGCAGCTTCCTGTCTCCTCTGCTGCCTCACCTATAGTACCTCCATGCAGCCTCCTCCTCTGCTGCTCCACCTATAGTACCTCCCTACAGCCTCCTGTCTCCCCTGCTACTCCACCTATTGTACCTCCATGCAGCCTCCTCCTCTGCTGCTCCACCTATAGTACCTCCATGCAGCCTCCTCCTCTGCTGCTCCACCTATAGTACCTCCATGCAGCCTCCTGTCTCCTCTGCTGCTCCACCTATAGTACCTCCATGCAGCCTCCTCCTCTGCTGCTCCACCTATAGTACCTCCCTACAGCCTCCTCCTCTGCTGCTCCACCTATAGTACCTCCATGCAGCCTCCTCCTCTGCTGCTCCACCTATAGTACCTCCATGCAGCCTCCTCCTCTGCTGCTCCACCTATAGAACCTCCATGCAGCCTCCTGTCTCCTCTGCTGCTCCACCTATAGTACCTCCATGCAGCCTCCTGTCTCCTCTGCTGCTCCACCTATAGTACCTCCCTACAGCCTCCTCCTCTGCTGCTCCACCTATAGTACCTCCATTCAGCCTCCGGTCTCCTCTGCTGCTCCACCTATAGGACCTCCATGCAGCCTCCTGTCTCCTCTGCTGCTCCACCTATAGTACCTCCATGCAGCCTCCTGTCTCCTCTACTGCTCCACCTATAGTACCTCCATGCAGCCTCCTGTCTCCTCTGCTGCTCCACCTATAGTACCCCCCATGCAGCTTCCTTTCTCCTCTGCTGCTTCACCTATAGTACCTCCATGCAGCCTCCTCCTCTGCTGCTCCACCTATAGTACCTCCCTACAGCCTCCTGTCTTCCCTGCTACTCCACCTATTGTACCTCCATGCAGCCTCCTCCTCTGCTGCTCCACCTATAGTACCTCCCTACAGCCTCCTGTCTCCCCTGCTACTCCACCTATTGTACCTCCATGCAGCCTCCTCCTCTGCTGCTCCACCTATAGTACCTCCATGCAGCCTCCTCCTCTGCTGCTCCACCTATAGTACCTCCATGCAGCCTCCTGTCTCCTCTGCTGCTCCACCTATAGTACCCCCATGCAGCCTCCTCCTCTGCTGCTCCACCTATAGTACCTCCCTACAGCCTCCTCCTCTGCTGCTCCACCTATAGTACCTCCATGCAGCCTCCTCCGCTGCTGCTCCACCTATAGTACCTCCATGCAGCCTCCTGTCTCCTCTGCTGATCCACCTATAGTACCTCCATGCAGCCTCCTGTCTCCTCTGCTGCTCCACCTATAGTACCTCCATGCAGCCTCCTGTCTCCTCTGCTTCTCCACCTATAGTACCTCCATGCAGCCTCCTCCTCTGCTGCTCCACCTATAGTACCTCCATGCAGCCTCCTCCTCTGCTGCTCCACCTATAGTACCTCCATGCAGCATCCTGTCTCCTCTGCTACTCCACCTATAGTACCTCCATGCAGCCTCCTGTCTCCTCTGCTGCTCCACCTATAGTACCTCCATGCAGCCTTCTGTCTCCTCTGCTGCTCCACCTATAGTACCTCCCTACAGCCTCCTCCTCTGCTGCTCCACCTATAGTACCTCCATGCAGCCTCCTCCGCTGCTGCTCCACCTATAGTACCTCCATGCAGCCTCCTCTGCTGCTCCACCTATAGTACCTCCATGCAGCCTCCTGTCTCCTCTGCTGCTCCACCTATAGTACCTCCATGCAGCCTCCTGTCTCCTCTGCTGCTCCACCTATAGGACCTCCATGCAGCCTCCTGTTTCCAATGCTACTCCACCTATAGTACCTCCCTACAGCCTCCTCCTCTGCTGCTCCACCTATAGTACCTCCATGTAGCCTCCTCCGCTGCTGCTCCACCTATAGTACCTCCATGCAGCCTCCTCCTCTGCTGCTCCACCTATAGTACCTCCATGCAGCCTCCTGTCTCAGCTGCTGCTCCACCTATAGTACCTCCATTCAGCCTCCTCCTCTGCTGCTCCACCTATAGTACCTCCATTCAGCCTCCTCCTCTGCTGCTCCACCTTTAGTACCTCCATGCAGCCTCCTCCGCTGCTGCTCCACCTATAGTACCTCCACGCAGCCTCCTCCTCTGCTGCTCCACCTATAGTACCTCCATGCAGCCTCCTGTCTCAGCTGCTGCTCCACCTATAGTACCTCCATGCAGCCTCCTCCTCTGCTGCTCCACCTATAGTACCTCCATGCAGCCTCCTCCTCTGCTGCTCCACCTATAGTACCTCCATGCAGCCTCCTGTCTCATCTGCTGCTCCACCTATAGTACCTCCATGCAGCCTCCTGTCTCAGCTGCTGCTCCACCTATAGTACCTCCATGCAGCCTCCTCCTCTGCTGCTCCACCTATAGTACCTCCCTACAGCCTCCTCCTCTGCTGCTCCACCTATAGTACCTCCATGCAGCCTCCTCCTCTGCTGCTCCACCTATAGTACCTCCATGCAGCCTCCTCCTCTGCTGCTCCACCTATAGAACCTCCATGCAGCCTCCTGTCTCCTCTGCTGCTCCAACTATAGTACCTCCATGCAGCCTCCTGTCTCCTCTGCTGCTCCACCTATAGTACCTCCCTACAGCCTCCTCCTCTGCTGCTCCACCTATAGTACCTCCATTCAGCCTCCGGTCTCCTCTGCTGCTCCACCTATAGGACCTCCATGCAGCCTCCTGTCTCCTCTGCTGCTCCACCTATAGTACCTCCATGCAGCCTCCTGTCTCCTCTACTGCTCCACCTATAGTACCTCCATGCAGCCTCCTGTCTCCTCTGCTGCTCCACCTATAGTACCCCCATGCAGCTTCCTTTCTCCTCTGCTGCTTCACCTATAGTACCTCCATGCAGCCTCCTCCTCTGCTGCTCCACCTATAGTACCTCCCTACAGCCTCCTGTCTTCCCTGCTACTCCACCTATTGTACCTCCATGCAGCCTCCTCCTCTGCTGCTCCACCTATAGTACCTCCCTACAGCCTCCTGTCTCCCCTGCTACTCCACCTATTGTACCTCCATGCAGCCTCCTCCTCTGCTGCTCCACCTATAGTACCTCCATGCAGCCTCCTCCTCTGCTGCTCCACCTATAGTACCTCCATGCAGCCTCCTGTCTCCTCTGCTGCTCCACCTATAGTACCCCCATGCAGCCTCCTCCTCTGCTGCTCCACCTATAGTACCTCCCTACAGCCTCCTCCTCTGCTGCTCCACCTATAGTACCTCCATGCAGCCTCCTCCGCTGCTGCTCCACCTATAGTACCTCCATGCAGCCTCCTGTCTCCTCTGCTGATCCACCTATAGTACCTCCATGCAGCCTCCTGTCTCCTCTGCTGCTCCACCTATAGTACCTCCATGCAGCCTCCTGTCTCCTCTGCTTCTCCACCTATAGTACCTCCATGCAGCCTCCTCCTCTGCTGCTCCACCTATAGTACCTCCATGCAGCCTCCTCCTCTGCTGCTCCACCTATAGTACCTCCATGCAGCATCCTGTCTCCTCTGCTACTCCACCTATAGTACCTCCATGCAGCCTCCTGTCTCCTCTGCTGCTCCACCTATAGTACCTCCATGCAGCCTTCTGTCTCCTCTGCTGCTCCACCTATAGTACCTCCCTACAGCCTCCTCCTCTGCTGCTCCACCTATAGTACCTCCATGCAGCCTCCTCCGCTGCTGCTCCACCTATAGTACCTCCATGCAGCCTCCTCTGCTGCTCCACCTATAGTACCTCCATGCAGCCTCCTGTCTCCTCTGCTGCTCCACCTATAGTACCTCCATGCAGCCTCCTGTCTCCTCTGCTGCTCCACCTATAGGACCTCCATGCAGCCTCCTGTTTCCAATGCTACTCCACCTATAGTACCTCCATGCAGCCCCCTGTCTCCTCTGCTGCTCCACCTATAGTACCTCCATGCAGCCTCCTGTCTCCTCTGCTGCTCCACCTATAGTACCTCCATGCAGCCTCCTGTCTCCTCTGCTGCTCCACCTATAGTACCTCCATGCAGCTTCCTGTCTCCTCTGCTGCTCCACCTATAGTACCTCCATGCAGCCTCCTCCTCTGCTGCTCCACCTATAGTACCCCCCTACAGCCTCCTGTCTCCCCTGCTGCTCCACCTATAGTACCTCCATGCAGCCTCCTCCCCTGCTGCTCCACCTATAGTAGCTCCATGCAGCCTCCTCCTCTGCTGCTCCACCTATAGTACCTCCATGCAGCCTCCTGTCTCCCCTAATGCTCCACCTATAGAACCTCCCTACAGCCTCCTCCTCTGCTGCTCCACCTATAGTACCTCCATTCAGCCTCCGGTCTCCTCTGCTGCTCCACCTATAGGACCTCCATGCAGCCTCCTGTCTCCTCTGCTGCTCCACCTATAGTACCTCCATGCAGCCTCCTGTCTCCTCTACTGCTCCACCTATAGTACCCCCATGCAGCTTCCTGTCTCCTCTGCTGCCTCACCTATAGTACCTCCATGCAGCCTCCTCCTCTGCTGCTCCACCTATAGTACCTCCCTACAGCCTCCTGTCTCCCCTGCTACTCCACCTATTGTACCTCCATGCAGCCTCCTCCTCTGCTGCTCCACCTATAGTACCTCCATGCAGCCTCCTCCTCTGCTGCTCCACCTATAGAACCTCCATGCAGCCTCCTGTCTCCTCTGCTGCTCCACCTATAGTACCTCCATGCAACCTCCTGTCTCCTCTGCTGCTCCACCTATAGTACCTCCATGCAACCTCCTGTCTCCTCTGCTGCTCCACCTATAGTACCTCCATGCAGCTTCCTGTCTCCTCTGCTGCTCCACCTATAGTACCTCCATGCAGCCTCCTCCTCTGCTGCTCCACCTATAGTACCTCCCTACAGCCTCCTGTCTCCCCTGCTGCTCCACCTATAGTACCTCCATGCAGCCTCCTCCCCTGCTGCTCCACCTATAGTAGCTCCATGCAGCCTCCTCCTCTGCTGCTCCACCTATAGTACCTCCATGCAGCCTCCTGTCTCCCCTAATGCTCCACCTATAGTACCTCCCTACAGCCTCCTCCTCTGCTGCTCCACCTATAGTACCTCCATTCAGCCTCCGGTCTCCTCTGCTGCTCCACCTATAGGACCTCCATGCAGCCTCCTGTCTCCTCTGCTGCTCCACCTATAGTACCTCCATGCAGCCTCCTGTCTCCTCTACTGCTCCACCTATAGTACCCCCATGCAGCTTCCTGTCTCCTCTGCTGCCTCACCTATAGTACCTCCATGCAGCCTCCTCCTCTGCTGCTCCACCTATAGTACCTCCCTACAGCCTCCTGTCTCCCCTGCTACTCCACCTATTGTACCTCCATGCAGCCTCCTCCTCTGCTGCTCCACCTATAGTACCTCCATGCAGCCTCCTCCTCTGCTGCTCCACCTATAGAACCTCCATGCAGCCTCCTGTCTCCTCTGCTGCTCCACCTATAGTACCTCCATGCAACCTCCTGTCTCCTCTGCTGCTCCACCTATAGTACCTCCATGCAACCTCCTGTCTCCTCTGCTGCTCCACCTATAGTACCTCCATGCAGCTTCCTGTCTCCTCTGCTGCTCCACCTATAGTACCTCCATGCAGCCTCCTCCTCTGCTGCTCCACCTATAGTACCTCCCTACAGCCTCCTGTCTCCCCTGCTGCTCCACCTATAGTACCTCCATGCAGCCTCCTCCCCTGCTGCTCCACCTATAGTAGCTCCATGCAGCCTCCTCCTCTGCTGCTCCACCTATAGTACCTCCATGCTGCCTCCTCCTCTGCTGCTCCACCTATAGTACCTCCATGCAGCCTCCTCCTCTGCTGCTCCACCTATAGTACCTCCATGCAGCCTCCTCCTCTGCTGCTCCACCTATAGTACCTCCATGCAGCCGCCTCCCCTGCTGCTCCACCTATAGTACCTCCATGCAGCCTCCTCCTCTGCTACTCCACCTATAGTACCTCCATGCAGCCCCCTGTCTCCTCTGCTGCTCCACCTATAGTACCTCCCTACAGCCTCCTCCTCTGCTGCTCCACCTATAGTACCTCCATGTAGCCTCCTCCGCTGCTGCTCCACCTATAGTACCTCCATGCAGCCTCCTCCTCTGCTGCTCCACCTATAGTACCTCCATGCAGCCTCCTGTCTCAGCTGCTGCTCCACCTATAGTACCTCCATTCAGCCTCCTCCTCTGCTGCTCCACCTATAGTACCTCCATTCAGCCTCCTCCTCTGCTGCTCCACCTTTAGTACCTCCATGCAGCCTCCTCCGCTGCTGCTCCACCTATAGTACCTCCACGCAGCCTCCTCCTCTGCTGCTCCACCTATAGTACCTCCATGCAGCCTCCTGTCTCAGCTGCTGCTCCACCTATAGTACCTCCATGCAGCCTCCTCCTCTGCTGCTCCACCTATAGTACCTCCATGCAGCCTCCTCCTCTGCTGCTCCACCTATAGTACCTCCATGCAGCCTCCTGTCTCATCTGCTGCTCCACCTATAGTACCTCCATGCAGCCTCCTGTGTCCTCTGCTGCTCCACCTATAGTACCTCCATGCAGCCTCCTGTGTCCTCTGCTGCTCCACCTATAGTACCTCCATGCAGCCTCCTCCTCTGCTGCTCCACCTATAGTACCTCCATGCAGCCTCCTCCGCTGCTGCTCCACCTATAGTACCTCCATGCAGCCTCCTCCCCTGCTGCTCCACCTATAGTACCTCCATGCAGCCTCCTGTCTCAGCTGCTGCTCCACCTATAGTACCTCGATGCAGCCTCCTCCTCTGCTGCTCCACCTATAGTACCTCGATGCAGCCTCCTCCTCTGCTGCTCCACCTATAGTACCTCCATGCAGCCTCCTCCTCTGCTGCTCCACCTATAGTACCTCCATGCAGCCTCCTCCTCTGCTGCTCCACCTATAGTACCTCCATGCAGCCTCCTGTCTCATCTGCTGCTCCACCTATAGTACCTCCATGCAGCCTCCAGTGTCCTCTGCTGCTCCACCTATAGTACCTCCATGCAGCCTCCAGTGTCCTCTGCTGCTCCACCTATAGTAGCTAATAGAACACAAACTAATTAAGGAGGGTTAAGGAGTATAACCTCTACAGGACCGGTGGTCCCCCCTCGGGACGGTTGAGCTAACGTGCGCTAGTGTGATTAGCATGAGGTTCTTAGTAACAAGAACATTGTTAGAGGGATGTAGACATATCTGATATGGGCAGAAAGATTAAATTATTGTTGTTCTAACTGTACAGTCCAATTTACAGTAGCTATTACTGTCTATATTATTATCTTTTATTAAGGAGGTTTAAAGTTAGTTTCTGTTCTGTTTTGAAGAATGGTTTAAGGAGTTTATTGTGACCGTTCAGTCAGAATAGAGGAGCAGTTTGCAGCTGTGGAACAGATGAGAAGGTGTTTGACTCAAAAGACAGACCAGAGCATTAGATCAGGGACGGTAACTGTATGTGTGTGTGTGTGTGTGTGTGTGTGTCAAATAAAATGTTA
>NC_034193.2:4748892-4781392 GCF_002021735.2 Oncorhynchus kisutch
AGAACTGGAAGGAGAGGCGGCCAAAGAAAGAACTGGTTTTGGGGGTGACCAGAGAGATATACCTGCTGGAGCGCGTGCTACAGGTGGGTGTTGCTATGGTGACCAGAGAGATCAGTACAACAACACCCTCACTCATGGACCACAAAACAACTGTAACAACACATCCTCTAAAATTCTGTTTCTATTGGTTCAACCTGTGGATCAGCAACACATCCTGTAAAATACTGTTTCTATTGGTTCAACCTGTGGATCAGCAACACATCCTGTAAAATACTGTTTCTATTGGTTCAACCTGTGGATCAGCAACACATCCTGTAAAATACTGTTTCAACACAGCACACATTCAATATCTACAAATCATTTGAGATACCCAATTTTTAAAAATTTTATACCAGTAATAGTGATAATGTTAAGAATAACGCTTCACATTTCATAATTAATTATAAGACAGTAAGTAGCTAAGTATCAAAATATATATTATATCCTAATTGAGAATCATCTTTTACAGGTGAGCTCTAATTGACATGTAGGACTTTGCAGCACTTTGCAGCACTTTGTGGCGCTTTTCAGTAAAAACAATCATGCGCTCTAGGTCAATGTTCTTCAACTTTGCCCTCCTCACTGTGTCACAGCAAGAACAGGTAAACTATCGACATAGAGTTGAGATCTCGTCAAAGAAGGGAAAATAAACCATATGGAAAGTATGTTGTAGGTTAATTGAGAATTGTTACATTTGCCAGAGAAAACAGCAACCCTTGCACAGCACCACCTCTCTCTAGAACTCTATTGTGCTGGCTCTCTCTAGAACTCTATTGTGCTGGCTCTCTCTAGAACTCTATTGTGCTGGCTCTCTCTAGAACTCTATTGTGCTGGCTCTCCCTAGAACTCTATTGTGCTGGCTCTCTCTAGAACTCTATTGTGCTGGCTCTCTCTAGAACTCTATTGTGCTGGCTCCTTCTAGAACTCTATTGTGCTGGCTCTCTCTAGAACTCTATTGTGCTGGCTCCTTCTAGAACTCTATTGTGCTGGCTCTCTCTAGAACTCTATTGTGCTGGCTCTCTCTAGAACTCTATTGTGCTGGCTCCTTCTAGAAGTCTATTGTGCTGGCTCCTTCTAGAACTCTATTGTGCTGGCTCTCTCTAGAACTCTATTGTGCTGGCTCTCTCTAGAACTCTATTGTGCTGGCTCCTTCTAGAACTCTATTGTGCTGGCTCTCTCTAGAACTCTATTGTGCTGGCTCTCTCTAGAACTCTATTGTGCTGGCTCTCTCTAGAACTCTACTGTGCTGGCTCTCTCTAGAACTCTATTGTGCTGGCTCTCTCTAGAAGTCTATTGTGCTGGCTCTCTCTAGAACTCTATTGTGCTGGCTCTCTCTAGAACTCTATTGTGCTGGCTCTCTCTAGAACTCTATTGTGCTGGCTCTCTCTAGAACTCTATTGTGCTGGCTCTCTCTAGAACCCTATTGTGCTGGCCTGTCTGGTGATGCTTGAAGGGTTTGGGCTAACACTAACCCCTTTATGTTATGTTGTGCCTGCTCGCCTGGTGATGCTTGAATACTGTTTTGTTCCAAGATAAATAAACAAAGAATTGAATGCCATTTCTGATCAAGAGGAATTAGGTTCAAACTCTGTGTAGTTCTAATACTATTAACAATAGCAATAATAATAACAACGGCAATAATAATAACAATAATGTTATAGCCCCATCTAGTGGTAGGATATTGCTATTGCAGTGACAATTATTATCGCGTCTCCAATTTCTGCTTGACAACCCTTGATCGATTTACAGTAGCAAGTCTTTGATCAAGAATAGGCTACTGTACTGTTCTGGTCCATCTAAAAGCTTGGCTTACCATTGTTAGTGGTTTAATATGCAATATCAACAAACACCAATAACTTTCATGTAAATGTATATGAATATGTATGTGTCTTGACCGTTGACCACATCCCTTCCTCATCCTCTCCGAATTAACTTGAACTTTTGTAATTCCCTATTTCTTCTAAAATATGTTGGAGAAATAAACAAATATTCCACACATTGTTATTTGATTTTCAAACTTCAGTTTGAAATGTCAAAACATTACAAATCGAACCTGTTTGATTGTAGGGAGGGTGTTCTTTTTCTATGGGTCGTTGGTAAACATAGGAAGACCCCACTGCTGAAGGAGACATAAGAAAGCCTGATTGAAAAAAACAACAACTAAATTCTGGGAAAATATTCTGTGGACCAATGAAACAAAAGTAGAGCTTTTTGGCAGATCAACACTGATTCCAGATGACCAAAAATAAGCATTTAGGCTATTGAAAAGAATCATGGGGAGGGGGGGGGGTCGCTAACGCTGTTGAGTTGTTTTGCTGCCTCTGGTACTCTGGCACGCCTCTGGCACGCCTTGAACGTGCCCAAAGCATCACAAATATCAGCCGATTATCAGGGGTTGATGGAGGTCCAATGTTCAACCCCAGTGTCCAAAAAAACAAAGTCTCCATTGAAGGTTGGAGGAGTCTTCCCAGGAGGACAACGACCTCAAACACACATCCAAAAAGCACCCTGGAATAGTTTTCAAAGAAGGACACTTGGACTGTTCTGTTCTGACCAGAACCTATGGTAAGATCTGAAAACGGCAGTTGGTGGAGGACACCCCTCAAACTTTGAAGAATTTGAAGAGGTTACCGCTGAAGAGTGGACCAAATTGACTGTAGAAAGGAAGCTCATTGCCGGCTACCAGAAGTGTTTGTCAGCAGTTACCTTGGCAACCAAGTACTAGCTCTGGGGTGGCAATAATTTAGTCCATTCGTCTTAATTTTCTAAATAAAAATAGTAAACTGAAGTTTACAAAAATACAATTGGTTCCGCAATGTCGAAACTCTAATAACAAAACAAAGTCTGGAATGTTTTTCCATTTTAAACTGATTTGAGAAGAAATAGAGAAATGATTTAAGAAAAGTGAAATGTTGACTATATACAACTTTAATCAAAATATTAAAACAATGGATGGATCATCTGTTGCAGGCTGAATATCAATGTTGTGAGGATATTGAAGTCTAATATATAAAATATTGTTTCAAGGGCTTATCAACTGGTGAAGCTTTCAGTTCGGCCACAAAAAAAATATGTTTTAATAGTGGTTGAATTACGCTGTCTGTTTGAATGGTGAGACACAGACAAATACAAATACAATGTTACTGGTCATATACACATGGTTAGCAGATGGTACTGGTCACATACACATGGTTATCAGATGGTACTGGTCACATACACATGGTTATCAGATGGTACTGGTCACATACACATGGTTATCAGATGGTACTGGTCACATACACATGGTTATCAGATGTTACTGGTCATATACACATGGTTATCAGATGTTACTGGTCATATACACATGGTTATCAGATGTTACTGGTCATATACACATGGTTATCAGATGGTACTGGTCACATACACATGGTTATCAGATGTTACTGGTCATATACACATGGTTATCAGATGTTACTGGTCATATACACATGGTTATCAGATGTTACTGGTCATATACACATGGTTATCAGATGTTACTGGTCATATACACAAGGTTATCAGATGGTACTGGTCATATACACATGGTTATCAGATGTTACTGGTCATATACACATGGTTATCAGATGTTACTGGTCATATACACATGGTTATCAGATGTTACTGGTCATATACACATGGTTATCAGATGTTACTGGTCACATACACATGGTTATCAGATGTTACTGGTCACATACAACTGGTTAACAGATGTTACTGGTCATATACACATGGTTATCAGATGTTACTGGTCATATACACATGGTTATCAGATGTTACTGGTCACATACACATGGTTATCAGATGTTACTGGTCACATACACATGGTTAGCAGATGTTACTGGTCATATACACATGGTTATCAGATGTTACTGGTCACATACACATGGTTATCAGATGTTACTGGTCATATACACATGGTTATCAGATGTTACTGGTCATATACACATGGTTATCAGATGTTACTGGTCATATACACATGGTTATCAGATGTTACTGGTCATATACACATGGTTATCAGATGTTACTGGTCATATACACATGGTTTATCAGATATTGTGAGTGTAATGTTTATGTTTCCAGATCCAACAGTGCAGCAGTATCTAACAGGTAATATCTAACAACTCCACAACAAAACCTAAAACACACAATCTAGTAAAGGAATGGGATGAGAATATATGTCTAAAATATATGGATGAGCAGTGACTGGGTTAGGGTAGGAAACAGACAGTTGGTTAGGGTAGGAAACAGACAGTGGGTTAGGGTAGGAAACAGAGAGACCGTGGGTTAGGGTAGGAAACAGACAGTGGGTTAGGGTAGGAAACAGACAGACCGTGGGTTAGGGTAGGAAACAGAGAGACCGTGGGTTAGGGTAGGAAACAGAGAGACCGTGGGTTAGGGTAGGAAACAGACAGTTGGTTAGGGTAGGAAACAGACAGACCATGGGTTAGGGTAGGAAACAGAGAGACAGTGGGTTAGGGTAGGAAACAGAGAGTTGGTTAGAGTAGGAAACAGAGAGACTGTGGGGTAGGGTAGGAAACAGAGAGACAGTAGGTTAGTGTATGAAACAGACAGACCGTGGGTTAGGGTAGGAAACAGACAGTGGGTTAGGGTAGGAAACAGAGAGACAGTGGGTTAGGGTAGGAAACAGAGAGACAGTGGGTTAGGGTATGAAACAGAGAGACAGTGGGTTAGGGTAGGAAACAGACAGTGAATTAGAGTATGAAACAGAGAGACAATGGGTTAGGGTAGGAAACAGACAGTGAATTAGAGTATGAAACAGAGAGACAATGGGTTAGGGTAGGAAACAGAGAGACAGTGGGTTAGGATGTGAAACAGACAGTGAATTAGAGTATGAAACAGAGAGACAATGGGTTAGGGTAGGAAACAGACAGTGAATTAGAGTATGAAACAGAGAGACAATGGGTTAGGGTAGGAAACAGAGAGACAGTGGGTTAGGGTAGGAAACAGAGAGACAGTGGGTTAGGGTAGGAAACAGAGAGACAGTGAGTTAGGGTATGAAACAGAGAGACAGTGGGTTAGGGTAGGAAACAGACAGTGGGTTAGGGTAGGAAACAGAGACAGTGGGTTAGGGTGTGAAACAGAGAGACAGTGGGTTAGGGTATGAAACAGAGAGACAGTAGGTTAGGGTATGAAACAGAGAGACCGTGGGTTAGGGTATGAAACAGAGAGACAGTGGGTTAGGGTATAAAACAGAGAGACAGTAGGTTAGGGTATGAAACAGAGAGACCGTGGGTTAGGGTAGGAAACAGAGAGACAGTGGGTTAGGGTATGAAACAGAGAGACCGTGGGTTAGGGTATGAAACAGAGAGACAGTGGGTTAGGGTATGAAACAGAGAGACAGTGGGTTAGGGTAGGAAACAGACAGTGAATTAGAGTATGAAACAGAGAGACAATGGGTTAGGGTAGGAAACAGAGAGACAGTGGGTTAGGGTAGGAAACAGAGAGACAGTGGGTTAGGGTAGGAAACAGAGAGACAGTGAGTTAGGGTATGAAACAGAGAGACAGTGGGTTAGGGTAGGAAACAGACAGTGGGTTAGGGTAAGAAACAGAGACAGTGGGTTAGGGTGTGAAACAGAGAGACAGTGGGTTAGGGTATGAAACAGAGAGACAGTAGGTTAGGGTATGAAACAGAGAGACCGTGGGTTAGGGTATGAAACAGAGAGACAGTGGGTTAGGGTATGAAACAGAGAGACAGTAGGTTAGGGTATGAAACAGAGAGACCGTGGGTTAGGGTAGGAAACAGAGAGACAGTGGGTTAGGGTATGAAACAGAGAGACCGTAGGTTAGGGTAGGAAACAGAGAGACAGTGGGTTAGGGTATGAAACAGAGAGACCGTGGGTTAGGGTATGAAACAGAGGGAGTTAGAGGATGGGTAGGAGTCACATCATCCCCACTGCAGTCAGGTTTCTGTTGCTATGGCAAAGCAGCACTTTTTAGTAGATCAGACGACGTTCTGGGTGCTGCGGCACCCACTGATACCCCCCGAAGACCCAAACACAAACTTTACTTAAAGAAATAAAGACACCCCCTCCCAGGTAAACGTAATGTGTGCAAGTGGTGGGAAAAATGTTTTGTATGGAAATCAATGTTATTAAAAATGTTGATTTAGAAATGTTGTTAGAAAATAGAGATGCTTAATTAACAGTTAAGGTGTTTCCCTTCTATCCAGTGGCTGGTCTGATCTTCATGGTCATTCTTTTCAGGGAGTATGTATAGCCTTTCCATGTTCTCCAGTTGATGCCAACACCGTAGGCAGACTCCCCCCACGCGTATATCCCATTGGGATTAGTCCAATGGCAGTTGGTGTACCAAAATCCACCGTAGTATATCTGGCCACAGTTGCTGTCATTAAGGTCCTGATCCTTATCTAACGTTGTAAATTTATGACCACTGTGTTCAGTCATGGAATCTCCTGAGGATAAGAACAGAGATTTCTGACCACTGTGATGTTATAGAATCTCCTGAGAATAAGAACAGAGATGTCTGACCACTGTGATGTCATAGAATCTCCTGAGGATAAGAACAGAGATTTCTGACCACTGTGATGTCATAGAATCTCCTGAGGATAAGAACAGAGATGTCTGACCACTGTGATGTCATAGAATCTCATGAGGATAAGAACAGAGATTTCTGACCACTGTGATGTCATAGAATCTCCTGAGGATAAGAACAAAGTACACAGCCCAGCAACACAAGGAAAGCAACACTTGATAACCTAATGATAATACTTCCACTGGCAAATCTTCAGTTGTGAACCCTTAAGGACTGTTTTTCTTCAGAATTTGTTTCTGGTACTATTGTCTGGTGCTATATTCTTGGAACTTTTTCTTAGAATTGTTTTTATGGACAATATAAGTTGTCACCCACCTGCTCCTCCATCTTGGAATGAACCCAGCTTTAGCGTGTACCCTTCAGCTTCTGGTCCAACAGAGAAGGTGGAGTACTGAGCATAGACCTTATTCCCCTCAAAGTCCTCCATGTCCACCCTCAGCTCATAGGTATTTTTCATAGTCAGGAGATACATCGTCTCCAGTCCTGGAGAATAGCACACCGTGTTGTTGGAATACAACGACAAATGAACTTACACGCATTAGGACAAACAGGATGAGCTCATTTGCTGAACAGGGTTCTAAGAGGAGAATGTTCTGGAGGCTAGACATTTAATCAGTTCTTACCCAGCCAGTACTCTCCGGCTGCGCTCCCAAACCCACTCTTGTACTCATTCCACTTCCTGTGGAAGTTCACTGATCCATCCTGTCTGTTCTGAATCACCTGATTAAGAGAGAGATATTGTTTAATTTATTGACTGGAAAACAGTTCTTATGTGTAAAAAAGGAAGAAGAGAACACGTGAACAACACTGTGGTCTGGTCTATGTCCTGGTTCAACTACACTGTGTCTATGTCCTGGTTCAACTACACTGTGTCTATGTCCTGGTTCAACTACACTGTGGGATATGACTTGGGACTTAACCTCATGTGGGATATGACTTGGGACTCAACCTCACGTGGGATATGACTTGGGACTCAACCTCACTTGGGATATGATTTGGGACTCAACCTCATGTGGGATATGACTTGGGACTCAACCTCACTTCGGATATGATTTGGGACTCAACCCCATGTGGGATATGACTTGGGACTCATCCTCATGTGGGATATGACTTGGGACTCAACCTCATGTGGGATATGACTTGGGACACAACCTCATGTGGGATATGACTTGGGACTCAACCTCATGTGGGATATGACTTGGGACACAACCTCATGTGGGATATGACTTGGGACACAACCTCATGTGGGATATGACTTGGGACTCATCCTCATGTGGGATATGACTTGGGACTCAACCTCATGTGGGATATGACTTGGGACTCAACCTCATGTGGGATATGACTTGGGACTCAACCTCATGTGGGATATGACTTGGGACTCAACCCCATGTGGGATATGACTTGGGACTCATCCTCATGTGGGATATGACTTTGGACTCAACCTCATGTGGGATATGACTTGGGACTCATCCTCATGTGGGATATGACTTGGGACTCATCCTCATGTGGGATATGACTTGGGACACAACCTCATGTGGGATATGACTTGGGACTCAACCTCATGTGGGATATGACTTGGGACTCAACCTCATGTGGGATATGACTTGGGACTCAACCCCATGTGGGATATGACTTGGGACTCATCCTCATGTGGGATATGACTTTGGACTCAACCTCATGTGGGATATGACTTGGAACTCATCCTCATGTGGGATATGACTTGGGACTCAACCTCATGTGGGATATGACTTGGGACTCAACCCCATGTGGGATATGACTTGGGACTCATCCTCATGTGGGATATGACTTTGGACTCAACCTCATGTGGGATATGACTTGGGACTCATCCTCATGTGGGATATGACTTGGGACTCATCCTCATGTGGGATATGACTTGGGACACAACCTCATGTGGGATATGACTTGGGACTCAACCTCATGTGGGATATGACTTGGGACTCAACCTCATGTGGGATATGACTTGGGACTCAACCTCATGTGGGATATGACTTGGGACTCAACCCCATGTGGGATATGACTTGGGACTCATCCTCATGTGGGATATGACTTTGGACTCAACCTCATGTGGGATATGACTTGGGACTCAACCTCATGTGGGATATGACTTGGGACTCAACCCCATGTGGGATATGACTTGGGACTCATCCTCAGGTGGGATATGACTTTGGACTCAACCTCATGTGGGATATGACTTGGGACTCATCCTCATGTGGGATATGACTTGGGACTCAACCTCATGTGGGATATGACTTGGGACTCATCCTCAGGTGGGATATGACTTTGGACTCAACCTCATGTGGGATATGACTTGGGACTCAACCTCACGTGGGATATGACTTGGGACTCAACCTCACGTGGGATATGACTTGGGACTCAACCTCACGTGGGATATGAACTCATAACCTCTTGGCTGCCAGTGACCTGAGTTTCCTGCTACACCACCAGGTGTGTTAATGGTAGCGATTGGCCACAGTCTTTTTTTACCAAGAACACATTTATGAACTTTGTTAAAAGTTGCAGTAAAAACACAGTAAATATACAACATCTTACTGTATTTTTTTTCTGTATCTGAATGAATATAAAATGACAGTATGCTGCTGTATTCTGATTACAGTACATGCTTGTAAATGATGACAATGCGTTTTTAACCTCATAGTCATTGTATCATTTCCAATCCAAAGTGCTGGAGTACAAAGCCAAAACAACAAACAATGTGTCCCAATACTTTTGGAGCTCACTGTATATGACTATGGCCAGTGACAGTGTGTTCTGAAAGACTCACATTATGGTCTTGTGTCGTTTGAGAACCGTTGTCAGAGGGTCTCAGTTCTCTCGTCAGGGACCCCCCGAGCTATCCCAGAGGGTCTCAGTTCTCTCCTCAGGGACCCACCAGCTATCCCAGAGGGTCTCAGTTCTCTCGTCAGGGACCCCCCGAGCTATCCCAGAGGGTCTCAGTTCTCTCCTCAGGGACCCACCAGCTATCCCAGAGGGTCTCAGTTCTCTCCTCAGGGACCCACAGCTATCCCAGAGGGTCTCAGTTCTCTCCTCAGGGACCCCCCAGCTATCCCAGAGGGTCTCAGTTCTCTCCTCAGGGACCCCCCAGCTATCCCAGAGGGTCTCAGTTCTCTCCTCAGGAACCCCCCAGCTATCCCAGAGGGTCTCAGTTCTCTCCTCAGTGACCCCCCAGCTATCCCAGAGGGTCTCAGTTCTCTCCTCAGGGACCCCCCAGCTATCCCAGAGGGTCTCAGTTCTCTCCTCAGGAACCCCCCAGCTATCCCAGAGGGTCTCAGTTCTCTCCTCAGTGACCCCCCAGCTATCCCAGAGGGTCTCAGTTCTCTCCTCAGGGACCCCCCAGCTATCCCAAAGGGTCTCAGTTCTCTCCTCAGGGACCCACCAGCTGTTCCAGTCAAGTTATTACCTCATAACCCTCCAGAGCTCCCACACTTAATACAAATAGTCAATAATACCCCTGATCTACCCCTAAAAAAATCTAATAAATACGTAAACAACAGCAAACATACAAATACTGAGTAAAGAAGAGTCTGAATATTTATGTAAATATAATATTTCTGTTATTATTTGTAATAAATTAGCAATGTAAAAAAAAAGTTAAAAATAAATAAATATGTTTTTGCTTTGTCATTATGGGGTAGATTGATAAGGAATAAAAAAATATATATTTAATTCGTTTTTTGAATAAAGTAACCGAACAAAACAATGTCAATGGGTCTGAATACTTTGCGAAGGCACTGTATATCAACACACTCCCAACAATAAGGGTACTGTTAGGGTTGTTCCCATTTGAAATGTAGATGGATGGTGATGTACTGGCGGAGGACTCCTTGAGCACTGCTATTTACCTCAGTGCAGAAATGTATTATTGCCATTAAATCTGTGGACCAACCTTTGTCAAACCCGCAGATCTACCCTGCATAGCAAGACATTCAGGTCACTGCCAACCAAGAGGTTATGAGTCCAAACCCAGGTGAGGTTGAGTCCCAAGTGTGCCTACAGTAAATAATTGTATTACATTTTACTGTAATAATTATCCTGTAAAATTTACAGAATTTACAGACTACTGAGTTGCTGTACAATTACAGTAAAATTATATTAAATATTACATTTCTACTGGGCAAAAATATATACGCAACATGCAACAATTTCAAACATGTTACCTAGTTACAGTTCATATAAGGAAATCAGTCAATTGAAATAAATTCATTAGGTCCTAATCTATGGATTTAACATGACTGGGAATACAGATATGCATCTGTTGGTCACAAATACCTTAAAAAAAATGGGCCTCAGGATCTCATCACTGTGTCTCTATGCATTCAAATCGCCATCGCCAAACTGCTTTCCCACGGCGCCATACACGTGTTTGTGAGGCCGTACTGCCAAATTCTCTAAAACTACATTGGAGTTGGCTTATGGTAGAGAAATTAACATTCAATTCTCTGGCAACAGCTCTGGAGGACATTCCTGCATGTCAATTGTGCGCTCCATTAAAAGTTGAGATATCTGTGGCATTGTGTTGTGTGACAAAACTGCATACACTTTACATGTTGTGTTTATATATTTTGTTCAGTGTACAAGAGTGTACTGTAATCTGAATACAGCAGCATACTGTCATTTTACAGCTATAACACCTTACATTTAGCTGTAAAAATACAGTTAGTTGTTGTATATTTACTGAACAAAAATACAGTTTAAATGCAAAAACATATTACTGTATTTTTACTGCAACTCAATAGCCAGTAACTGTAAAATGACTGGTACTTTTTTAATAGTTTGTGTCATAAATGTAAATGTAATCGTAAGTAAGTTAATTTACAGTAGAATTACTGTACAAACGTACAGCTATTGCTAACAGTGTTATTGAAAAAACACAAGTAAATACATACGTGTATTTAAAAATTGGTAGAAATATTGGATACTGACCGTCCACTTTCCTGAAAATGCACTGTCCATCGACATCTCACAGAACACCTGGACAGGTGAGGTGGATCCTGCAGGATAAATAGTGTAAACCCCATTCTGTCCAGAACCTGATTGGTACACCTCGTTACAGTCCACTGGATGCAGAGAGGACTGTACCGCCACGGGGACCAGCAGAACCAGCATCAAGCTGAACTGCACAACAGGGTAGATGGATATAACAGTTTTAATGTAAATACTGTCAAGTGATGGTTCATTAAAGATACATATTTCATATTCACATTAGTGTCTACGAATGTTTTCTGCTTATTCTAATAATGGTTTATTAACACCTACCATCATTGTTGAGATAGATGTCCGTTTTGTATAGTTTACTAAAAAGATTTGACAAAAAAAAAAGTTAATTGAATGGATGTGAAGCATATTTACAACAGTATTCTTCAGGTGAAAGCTACTATTGGTTAAATAGTTAAGGCAGAGGTTGTGCCATCGGATCAAAACACCCGTTTCCGACCCCCTAGAATGACTTTATAATAAGTCTACTGGACCGGTACCCTATATCAAATGTGCTGGTATATAACGTATTTTATAAAAAATTATTCAGGATTGGTTGGTCTCCTGCGGAACAGTTGAGCTAACGTAGGCTAATGCGATTAGCATGAGGTTGTAAGTGACAATAAAAATTCCCAGGACATAGACAAATCTGATATTGGCAGAAATCTTACATTCTTGTTAATCTAACTGCACTGTCTAATTTACAGTAGCTATTACAGTGAAATAATATCATGCTATTGTTTGAGGAGAGTGCACAGTTTTGAACATGAAAAGTTATTAATAAACAAATTAGGCATATTTGGGCAGTCTTGATACAACATTTTGAACAGAAATACAATGGTTCATTGGATCAGTGTAGAACTTTGCACATACACTGCTGCCATCTAGTGGCCAAAATCTAAATTGTCGCCTGGGCTGGAATAGGATATGCATTGGTACCATTTGAAAGGAAGCACTGAAGTTTGTGGAAATGTGAAGGGAGTGTAGGATAATATAACACAATAGATCTGGTAAAAAAGAATACAAAGAAAAAAACTAGTTATTTTGTATCGTCATCTTTGAAATGCAAGAGAAAGGCCATAATGTATTATTCCAGCCCAGGTGCAATTTAGATTTTGGCCACTAGATGACAACAGTGTATGTGCAAAGTTTTAGACTGATCCAATGAACCATTGTATCTCTGTTCAAAATGTTGTATCAAGACTGCCCAAATGTGCCTAATTTGTTTATGACAGTGGACAGTGCAGTTAAATTAACAAGAATTTAAGCTTTCTGTCCATATCAGATATGTCTATGTCCTGGGAAATGTTCTTGTTACTTACAACCTCATGCTAATCACATTAGCCTACGTTAACTCAACCGCCCTGCAGGGGAACCACCAATCACTAATCACATTAGCCTACAGTTAAGCTCACCGATCCCAAAGCAGAAAGAAAGAAGAAAATAAGTGAGTGTATGAGCTTACCTGTATGAGTGACTGAGCAGATGTCTGCCCCACGAAGATGCACACCTCTTTTATAAAGACAACCAGAGCTCATTGCAACACTCAGTACATTACCTGGTCCACACCTCTTTTAAAAAGACAACCAGAGCTCATTGCAACACTCAGTACATTACCTGGTCCACACCTCTTTTAAAAAGACAACCAGAGCTCATTGCAACACTTAGTACATTACTTTATAAAGACAACCAGAGCTCATTGCAACACTCAGTACATTACCTGGTCCACACCTCTTTTAAAAAGACAACTAATCATTCCCGGAATCACTCTTGTCTGTAAACATCCCACTGGGCACAGACGTCAGTTCAAAGTCTAGTTTGATTTACATTTGGTTGAGTTGTCAGGTTTCGTGAATTCAATATGAAATCAACCCAAAAATGTCACCCTGTCATTGGATTTAGGTTCAAAGTTGAGTGAAAAAAGACAACAATCCTCAATCGTTGATGACTTTTTGCTTTTTTACAATCAGTTTTCCACTTTGGTTCAACGTCAAAACATATAATTTTGCTTGTAGAAATTACGTGGAAACAATGTTGATTCCACCGCCCTTTCACTGGGTACAGTTACATGCACTTATTGCGACTCAGACTAATATTCCATTAAAACGTTGACATGCATCACAAGAAGAACACTTTCCCAAAATAATCCTGTTTACATGAACACATCTGAAATCAAGCTACATGATGCGACTTTGCCGAAAATCGACAATGAAAACAAAACGTTCTACCACCATGTTCTTTTTTGGGGGGGAAGTCTTTGAGATCATAGTTCGGACATATAAAAACTATTTCTAAAAATGCATCATTTCAGGTTTCTTTTCAGGAACTCACTTCACTTTCGATCAAAAGAGGGAAGCTTGCGCTGCTGATGCAAGCACCAGGTATTTTAATCAGCATGTGTTTACTTTGATTATGGCGTTACGCCAAATAAGATAAGCAGAGTAAGTTGTTTGCATGACTAATGCCAGGCTCGGCCTACCAGCCATAATCAGTTTAATATCCTATTATTAGTGTGCCTTTAAACATACTCAATCTGGGTCAACTAGTCAAAAATCCCAGTAGACAATGATAACAGATAGTTACAGATAGTTTTTCCATATAGTCCAGGCGATATGTGAAAATTATGTTCCCTAAACTTGGTACACATGGCGGCGCTGTGTAAGCAATCAACTCCTGGGCGTCAAACTACGGTGGCTGTTTGAACATGTAGAACCGTCTGTAATTAAATAGAAAGTGTTGGCTGATTTTCTGGTCAGATAGGAGAAACCACCGCAGTTTTCAACCGTTTCGTCTTTGTGGTGTTAAAGGTTTTAAAGGAACAGATACCAACTATGATCTGACTTTCCTAAAAAAAAACTAAATGAAAACATTATCACTTGCAGACATAATGCAGACACTGAGAAAAATATTCGGACTCTTCACCTGTACAACTTGATATACAGTTGAAGTAGGAAGTTTACATACACCTTAGTCAAATACATTTAAACTCAGTTTTTTTACAATTCCTGACATTTCATCCTAGTAAAAATTCCCCATCTTTGGTCAGTTAGGAACACCACTTTATTTTAAGAATGTGAAATGTCAGAATAATAGTTGAGAGAATGATTTATTTCAGCTTATATTTCTTTCATCACATTCCCAGTGGGTCAGAAGTTTACATACTCTCAATTAGTATTTGGTAGAGTTGTTGAAAAACTAGTTTTAATGACTCCAACCTAAGTGTATGTAAACTTCCAACTTCAACTGCAGGTAATTCTGGCAAACAGCCAATGATATTCATATGTGACTGTTTAAAAGGTTCCCTATAGGCCCGGAGTTTCACAACGCTCTAAAGCACTGCATCTCAGTGCAAGAGGTGTCACTACAGTCCCTGATTCAAATCCAGGCTGTATCACATCTGGACGTGATTGGGAATCCCATCGGGTGTTGCACAATTGGCCCAGCGTCGTCCAGGTTTGGCCGGGGTAGGCCGTCATTGTAAATAAGAGATTGTTCATCACTGACTAGTTAAAAAAAGGTATTTTTTTTTTTTTAAGGTAGTATACTAGCAGACTTGTTTAATTTCTCCTAGGTGCCAGCTGAACTGAAGCATGCTGAAACCTTGACAGGCCCTTCACAACAAAACGTAAAAATAAAAATATTAGTACATGATGAGTAATGATATACAAGTACCAGTCAATGTGCAGGGGTACGAGGTAATAACATGGATATATACAGGGGGTACGAGGTAATAACATGGATATATACAGGGGGTACGAGGTAATAACATGGATATATACAGGGGGTACGAGGTAATAACATGGATATATACAGGGGGTACGAGGTAATAACATGGATATATACAGGGGTACGAGGTAATAACATGGATATATACAGGGGTACGAGGTAATAACATGGATATATACAGGGGTACGAGGTAATAACATGGCTATATACAGGGGTACGAGGTAATAACATGGATATATACAGGGGTACGAGGTAATAACATGGCTATATACAGGGGGTACGAGGTAATAACATGGCTATATACAGGGGGTACGAGGTAATAACATGGATATATACAGGGGGTACGAGGTAATAACATGGATATATACAGGGGGTACGAGGTAATAACATGGATATATACAGGGGGTACGAGGTAATAACATGGATATATACAGGGGTACGAGGTAATAACATGGATATATACAGGGGGTACGAGGTAATAACATGGATATATACAGGGGGTACGAGGTAATAACATGGATATATACAGGGGTACGAGGTAATAACATGGATATATACAGGGGGTACAAGGTAATAACATGGATATATACAGGGGTACGAGGTAATAACATGGATATATACAGGGGTACGAGGTAATAACATGGATATATACAGGGGTACGAGGTAATAACATGGATATATACAGGGGGTACGAGGTAATAACATGGATATATACAGGGGGTACGAGGTAATAACATGGATATATACAGGGGGTACCAGGTAATAACATGGCTATATACAGGGAGTACCAGGTAATAACATGGTTATATACAGGGGGTACGAGGTAATAACATGGCTATATACAGGAAGTACCAGGGAATAACATGGCTATATACAGGAAGTACCAGGTAATAGCATGGCTATATATAGGGAGTACCAGGTAATAACATGGCTATATACAGGGGTACGAGGTAATAACATGGCTATATACAGGAAGTACCAGGTAATAACATGGCTATATACAGGAAGTACCAGGTAATAACAGGTCTATATACAGGGAGTACCAGGTAATAACATGGCTATATACAGGGAGTACCAGGTAATAACATGGCTATATACAGGAAGTACCAGGGAATAACATGGCTATATACAGGAAGTACCAGGTAATAACATGGCTATATACAGGAAGTACCAGGGAATAACATGGCTATATACAGGAAGTACCAGGTAATAACATGGCTATATACAGGAAGTACCAGGGAATAACATGGCTATATACAGGGAGTTCCAGGTAATGACATGGCTATATACAGGAAGTACCAGGTAATAACATGGCTATATACAGGAAGTACCAGGTAATAACATGGCTATATACAGGGAGTACCAGGGAATAACATGGCTATATACAGGGAGTACCAGGTAATAGCATGGTTATATACAGGGAGTACCAGTAGCGAATCAATGTGCAGGGGTACGAGGTAGTAACATGGCTATATACAGGAAGTACCAGTAGCGAATCAATGTGCAGGTGTACGAGGTAGTAACATGGCTATATACAGGAAGTACCAGTAGCGAATCAATGTGCAGGGGTACGAGGTAGTAACATGGCTATATACAGGAAGTACCAGTAGCGAATCAATGTGCAGGGGTACGAGGTAGTAACATGGCTATATACAGGGAGTACCAGGGAATAACATGGCTATATACAGGGAGTACCAGGTAATAGCATGGTTATATACAGGGAGTACCAGTAGCGAATCAATGTGCAGGGGTACGAGGTAGTAACATGGCTATATACAGGAAGTACCAGTAGCGAATCAATGTGCAGGGGTACGAGGTAGTAACATGGCTATATACAGGAAGTACCAGTAGCGAATCAATGTGCAGGGGTACGAGGTAGTAACATGGCTATATACAGGAAGTACCAGTAGCGAATCAATGTGCAGGGGTACGTGGTAGTAACATGGCTATATACAGGAAGTACCAGTAGCGAATCAATGTGCAGGGGTACGAGGTAGTAACATGGCTATATACAGGAAGTACCAGTAGCGAATCAATGTGCAGGGGTACGAGGTAGTAACATGGCTATATACAGGGAGTACCAGTAGCGAATCAATGTGCAGGGGTACGAGGTAGTAACATGGCTATATACAGGAAGTACCAGTAGCGAATCAATGTGCAGGGGTACGAGGTAGTAACATGGCTATATACCGGAAGTACCAGTAGCGAATCAATGTGCAGGGGTACGAGGTAGTAACATGGCTATATACAGGAAGTACCAGTAGCGAATCAATGTGCAGGGGTACGAGGTAGTAACATGGCTATATACAGGAAGTACCAGTAGCGAATCAATGTGCAGGGGTACGAGGTAGTAACATGGCTATATACAGGAAGTACCAGTAGCGAATCAATGTGCAGGGGTACGACTTAATTGACGAAGATATGTACAAGAATAATGTTACAGATGTTAAACAGTAGGCCAATTAGTCAATTAGTCAATTAGTCAATTAGTCAATTAGTAAGAGCAGAGAGCTGTCAAAAAGGAGAATCATCCTTCTTGAAGGTGGGTATAGTCGGCCAGTAACACTTTACACCAAGTTACCGAGTAGCTGTGTCGCCTAGGCGAAGGTGTATATCTACCTAGTGGGGCCGTATCTGCATTGGACTTTGTGGTTCACTATGAACAGACGAATACACAGGAAGTTGAAACTGGTCCTATCTGGCATGTCGCCTGGTACTATCTGGTCGGCTGACTGGTCCTATCTGGTCGGCTGACAGGTCCTATCTGGTTGGCTGACTGGTCCTATCTGGTCGGCTGACTGGTCCTATCTGGTCGGCTGACAGGTCCTATCTGGTCGGCTGACTGGTCCTATCCGTCAAAATAATGAAAATTGCTGTCTGGTAGCCTCAATAAATAGACAAAGATTGACCTCTTCCCATTTTAGTTGCCCATTGTGTTTTCATATTTCGACCATGATATCTTGCTATCCAGAGTGACACCCAGCAGTTTATTCTCTTCAACTTGCTCAGTAGCCACATAATTCATATAAAGATCCAGATGAGGTTTAGGGTTGAGCGTGTGATTTGTCCCAAAAATTGTGCTTTTAGTTCATTACAGTTTTATCACCATCCTATTGCTAGTTATCCATTCTAAAACTGACTGGAGATCTGTGTTACCCATTGTATAACTGACTGGAGATCTGTGTTACCCATTCTATAACTGACTGGAGCTCTGTGTTACCCATTCTGTAACTGACTGGAGCTTGTGTTACCCATTCTATAACTGACTGGAGATCTGTGTTACCCATTCTATAACTGACTGGAGATCTGTGTTACCCATTCTATAACTGACTGGAGATCTGTGTTAAACCTATTGTTCTGCGCCAAGATATCTAACTGATTGCTTTCCTCGTGTTCGGGATGCACAGAACCACAGCACCAGATCAGGTGTTGCTGATGTGTACTTACTCAGAATCACGAGTAATGCTGGGAAAGGTAATGTCTTGTATACAGGGTTCTCAGAATGGAATGAGTTGCCTCTGCCCATAAAAACAACATCCTTTGTGGGCAACTTTAGCATACAAATATACAAACATGTTTGATGTCTTCTGTGCCCATATGAATAACCTCTATGATGTAACTGCAATGATGAGATTGATGTTCTTCTCTGTTTTTATATTGTATTATCTCAAAGTCATCCTGTGTTTAACAATGTTGGATCTTGTCTAGCCATCTGGTCTCAAGAGGACCACAATGGAAATAAGTCCCAGACTGTATTGTGTGTTATCCTCCATGATTTCAACTCACTAGAGTAGTCTAGAGTCTAATCTGATGAGTAGGGTGGTCTGTAGAGTAGTTTAGGGTCTAATCTGATGAGTAGGGTGGTCTATAGAGTAGTCTAGAGTCTAATATGATGAGTAGGGTAGTCTGTAGAGTAGTCTAGGGTCTAATATGATGAGTAGGGTGGTCTGTAGAGTAGTCTAGGGTCTAATATGAAGAGTAGGGTGGTCTTAGAGTAGTCTAGAGTCTAATATGATGAGTAGGGTGGTCTGTAGAGTAGTCTAGAGTCTAATCTGATGAGTAGGGTGGTCTGTAGAGTAGTCTAGGGTCTAATCTGATTAGTAGGGTGGTCTGTAGAGTAGTCTAGGGTCTAATCTGATGAGTAGGGTGATCTGTAGAGTAGTCTGGAGTCTAATATGATGAGTAGGGTGGTCTGTAGAGTAGTCTAGGGTCTAATATGATGAGTAGGGGTGGTCTGTAGAGTAGTCTAGGGTCTAATCTGATGAGTAGGGTGGTCTGTAGAGTAGTCTAGGGTCTAATCTGATTAGTAGGGTGGTCTGTAGAGTAGTCTAGGGTCTAATCTGATGAGTAGGGTGGTCTGTAGAGTAGTCTATGGTATAATATGATGAGTAGGGTGGTCTGTAGAGTAGTCTAGAGTCTAATATGATGAGTAGGGTGGTCTGTAGAGTAGTCTAGGGTCTAATATGATGAGTATGGTGGTCTGTAGAGTAGTCTAGAGTCTAATCTGATGAGTAGGGTGGTCTGTAGAGTAGTCTAGGGTCTAATATGATGAGTAGGGTGGTCTGTAGAGTAGTCTAGGGTCTAATCTGATGAGTAGGGTGGTCTGTAGAGTAGTCTAGGGTATAATATGATGAGTAGGGTGGTCTGTAGAGTAGTCTAGAGTCTAATCTGATGAGTAGGGTGGTCTGTAGAGTAGTTTAGGGTCTAATCTGATGAGTAGGGTGGTCTATAGAGTAGTCTAGAGTCTAATATGATGAGTAGGGTAGTCTGTAGAGTAGTCTAGGGTCTAATATGATGAGTAGGGTGGTCTGTAGAGTAGTCTAAGGTCTAATATGAAGAGTAGGGTGGTCTGTAGAGTAGTCTAGAGTCTAATATGATGAGTAGGGTGGTCTGTAGAGTAGTCTAGAGTCTAATATGATGAGTAGGGTGGTCTGTAGAGTAGTCTAGGGTCTAATCTGATTAGTAGGGTGGTCTGTAGAGTAGTCTAGGGTCTAATCTGATGAGTAGGGTGATCTGTAGAGTAGTCTGGAGTCTAATATGATGAGTAGGGTGGTCTGTAGAGTAGTCTAGGGTCTAATATGATGAGTAGGGGTGGTCTGTAGAGTAGTCTAGGGTCTAATCTGATGAGTAGGGTGGTCTGTAGAGTAGTCTAGGGTCTAATCTGATTAGTAGGGTGGTCTGTAGAGTAGTCTAGGGTCTAATCTGATGAGTAGGGTGGTCTGTAGAGTAGTCTATGGTATAATATGATGAGTAGGGTGGTCTGTAGAGTAGTCTAGAGTCTAATATGATGAGTAGGGTGGTCTGTAGAGTAGTCTAGGGTCTAATATGATGAGTAGGGTGGTCTGTAGAGTAGTCTAGAGTCTAATATGATGAGTAGGGTGGTCTGTAGAGTAGTCTAGGGTCTAATATGATGAGTAGGGTGGTCTGTAGAGTAGTCTAGAGTCTAATATGATGAGTAGGGTGGTCTGTAGAGTAGTCTAGAGTCTAATATGATGAGTAGGGTGGTCTGTAGAGTAGTCTAGGGTCTAATATGATGAGTAGGGTGGTCTGTAGAGTAGTCTAGAGTGTAATCTAATGAGTAGGGTGGTCTGTAGAGTAGTCTAGGGTCTAATATGATGAGTAGGGGCGGTCTGTAGAGTAGTCTAGAGTCTAATATGATGAGTAGGGTGGTCTGTAGAGTAGTCTAGGGTCTAATATGAAGAGTAGGGTGGTCTGTAGAGTAGTCTAGAGTCTAATATGATGAGTAGGGTAGTCTGTAGAGTAGTCTAGAGTCTAATCTGATGAGTAGGGTGGTCTGTAGAGTAGTCTAGGGTCTAATCTGATGAGTAGGGTGGTCTGTAGAGTAGTCTAGGGTCTAATCTGATGAGTAGGGTGGTCTGTAGAGTAGTCTATGGTATAATATGATGAGTAGGGTGGTATGTAGAGTAGTCTAGAGTCTAATATGATGAGTAGGGTGGTCTGTAGAGTAGTTTAGGGTCTAATATGATGAGTATGGTGGTCTGTAGAGTAGTCTAGAGTCTAATCTGATGAGTAGGGTGGTCTGTAGAGTAGTCTAGGGTCTAATATGATGAGTAGGGGTGGTCTGTAGAGTAGTCTAGGGTCTAATCTGATGAGTAGGGTGGTCTGTAGAGTAGTCTAGGGTATAATATGATGAGTAGGGTGGTCTGTAGAGTAGTCTAGAGTCTAATATGATGAGTAGGGTGGTCTGTAGAGTAGTCTAGGGTCTAATATGATGAGTAGGGTGGTCTGTAGAGTAGTCTAGAGTCTAATCTGATGAGTAGGGTGGTCTGTAGAGTAGTCTAGGGTCTAATATGATGAGTAGGGCGGTCTGTAGAGTAGTCTAGAGTCTAATATGATGAGTAGGGTGGTCTGTAGAGTAGTCTAGAGTCTAATCTGATGAGTAGGGTGGTCTGTAGAGTAGTCTAGGGTCTAATATGATGAGTAGGGTGGTCTGTAGAGTAGTCTAGGGTCTAATATGATGAGTAGGGTGGTCTGTAGAGTAGTCTAGAGTCTAATCTGATGAGTAGGGTGGTCTGTAGAGTAGTCTAGAGTCTAATCTGATGAGTAGGGTGGTCTGTAGAGTAGTCTAGAGTCTAATCTGATGAGTAGGGTGGTCTGTAGAGTAGTCTAGAGTCTAATATGATGAGTAGGGTGGTCTGTAGAGTAGTCTAGAGTCTAATATGATGAGTAGGGTGGTCTGTAGAGTAGTCTAGAGTCTAATCTGATGAGTAGGGTGGTCTGTAGAGTAGTCTAGAGTCTAATCTGATGAGTAGGGTGGTCTGTAGAGTAGTCTAGAGTCTAATATGATGAGTAGGGTGGTCTGTAGAGTAGTCTAGAGTCTAATATGATGAGTAGGGTGGTCTGTAGAGTAGTCTAGAGTCTAATCTGATGAGTAGGGTGGTCTGTAGAGTAGTCTAGGGTCTAATATGATGAGTAGGGTGGTCTGTAGAGTAGTCTAGAGTCTAATATGATGAGTAGGGTGGTCTGTAGAGTAGTCTAGAGTCTAATCTGATGAGTAGGGTGGTCTGTAGAGTAGTCTAGAGTCTAATCTGATGAGTAGGGTGATCTGTAGAGTAGTCTAGAGTCTAATCTGATGAGTAGGGTGGTCTGTAGAGTAGTCTAGAGTCTAATATGATGAGTAGGGTGATCTGTAGAGTAGTCTAGAGTCTAATCTGATGAGTAGGGTGGTCTGTAGAGTAGTCTAGAGTCTAATCTGATGAGTAGGGTGGTCTGTAGAGTAGTCTAGAGTCTAATCTGATGAGTAGGGTGGTCTGTAGAGTAGTCTAGAGTCTAATATGATGAGTAGGGTGGTCTGTAGAGTAGTCTAGAGTCTAATATGATGAGTAGGGTGGTCTGTAGAGTAGTCTAGAGTCTAATCTGATGAGTAGGGTGGTCTGTAGAGTAGTCTAGAGTCTAATCTGATGAGTAGGGTGGTCTGTAGAGTAGTCTAGAGTCTAATCTGATGAGTAGGGTGGTCTATAGAGTAGTCTAGAGTCTAATCTGATGAGTAGGGTGGTCTGTAGAGTAGTCTAGAGTCTAATATGATGAGTAGGGTAGTCTGTAGAGTAGTCTAGAGTCTAATCTGATGAGTAGGGTGGTCTGTAGAGTAGTCTAGAGTCTAATCTGATGAGTAGGGTGGTCTGTAGAGTAGTCAGAGTCTAATATGATGAGTAGGGTGGTCTGTAGAGTAGTCTAGGGTCTAATCTGATGAGTAGGGTGGTCTGTAGAGTAGTCTAGAGTCTAATCTGATGAGTAGGGTGGTCTGTAGAGTAGTCTAGAGTCTAATCTGATGAGTAGGGTGGTCTGTAGAGTAGTCTAGAGTCTAATATGATGAGTAGGGTGGTCTGTAGAGTAGTCTAGGGTCTAATATGATGAGTAGGGGTGGTCTGTAGAGTAGTCTAGAGTCTAATCTGATGAGTAGGGTGGTCTGTAGAGTAGTCTAGGGTATAATATGATGAGTAGGGTGGTCTGTAGAGTAGTCTAGAGTCTAATATGATGAGTAGGGTGGTCTGTAGAGCAGTCTAGGGTCTAATATGATGAGTAGGGTGGTCTGTAGAGTAGTCTAGAGTCTAATATGATGAGTAGGGTGGTCTGTAGAGTAGTCTAGGGTCTAATATGATGAGTAGGGTGGTCTGTAGAGTAGTCTAGAGTCTAATCTGATGAGTATGGTGGTCTGTAGAGTAGTCTAGAGTCTAATATGATGAGTAGGGTGGTCTGTAGAGTAGTCTAGAGTCTAATATGATGAGTAGGGTGGTCTGTAGAGTAGTCGAGGGTCTAATATGAAGAGTAGGGTGGTCTGTAGAGTAGTCTAGAGTCTAATATGATGAGTAGGGTGGTCTGTAGAGTAGTCTAGAGTCTAATCTGATGAGTAGGGTGGTCTGTAGAGTAGTCTAGGGTCTAATCTGATTAGTAGGGTGGTCTGTAGAGTAGTCTAGGGTCTAATCTGATGAGTAGGGTGGTCTGTAGAGTAGTCTATGGTATAATATGATGAGTAGGGTGGTCTGTAGAGTAGTCTAGAGTCTAATATGATGAGTAGGGTGGTCTGTAGAGTAGTCTAGGGTCTAATATGATGAGTATGGTGGTCTGTAGAGTAGTCTAGAGTCTAATCTGATGAGTAGGGTGGTCTGTAGAGTAGTCTAGGGTCTAATATGATGAGTAGGGGTGGTCTGTAGAGTAGTCTAGGGTCTAATCTGATGAGTAGGGTGGTCTGTAGAGTAGTCTAGGGTATAATATGATGAGTAGGGTGGTCTGTAGAGTAGTCTAGAGTCTAATATGATGAGTAGGGTGGTCTGTAGAGTAGTCTAGGGTCTAATATGATGAGTAGGGTGGTCTGTAGAGTAGTCTAGAGTCTAATATGATGTAGGGTGGTCTGTAGAGTAGTCTAGGGTCTAATATGATGAGTAGGGTGGTCTGTAGAGTAGTCTAGAGTCTAATATGATGAGTAGGGTGGTCTGTAGAGTAGTCTAGAGTCTAATATGATGAGTAGGGTGGTCTGTAGAGTAGTCTAGAGTCTAATATGATGAGTAGGGTGGTCTGTAGAGTAGTCTAGAGTCTAATCTGATGAGTAGGGTGGTCTGTAGAGTAGTCTAGGGTCTAATATGATGAGTAGGGTGGTCTGTAGAGTAGTCTAGAGTCTAATATGATGAGTAGGGTGGTCTGTAGAGTAGTCTAGAGTCTAATCTGATGAGTAGGGTGGTCTGTAGAGTAGTCTAGGGTCTAATATGATGAGTAGGGTGGTCTGTAGAGTAGTCTAGGGTCTAATATGATGAGTAGGGTGGTCTGTAGAGTAGTCTAGAGTCTAATCTGATGAGTAGGGTGGTCTGTAGAGTAGTCTAGAGTCTAATCTGATGAGTAGGGTGGTCTGTAGAGTAGTCTAGGGTCTAATCTGATGAGTAGGGTGATCTGTAGAGTAGTCTAGAGTCTAATATGATGAGTAGGGTGGTCTGTAGAGTAGTCTAGAGTCTAATCTGATGAGTAGGGTGGTCTGTAGAGTAGTCTAGGGTCTAATATGATGAGTAGGGTGGTCTGTAGAGTAGTCTAGAGTCTAATATGATGAGTAGGGTGGTCTGTAGAGTAGTCTAGAGTCTAATATGATGAGTAGGGTGGTCTGTAGAGTAGTCTAGAGTCTAATATGATGAGTAGGGTGGTCTGTAGAGTAGTCTAGAGTCTAATCTGATGAGTAGGGTAGTCTGTAGAGTAGTCTAGAGTCTAGTCTGATGAGTAGGGTGGTCTGTAGAGTAGTCTAGAGTCTAATCTGATGAGTAGGGTGGTCTGTAGAGTAGTCTAGGGTCTAATCTGATGAGTAGGGTGGTCTGTAGAGTAGTCTAGAGTCTAATCTGATGAGTAGGGTGGTCTATAGAGTAGTCTAGGGTCTAATCTGATGAGTAGGGTGATCTGTAGAGAAGTCTGGAGTCTAATATGATGAGTAGGGTGGTCTGTAGAGTAGTCTAGGGTCTAATATGATGAGTAGGGGTGGTCTGTAGAGTAGTCTAGGGTCTAATCTGATGAGTAGGGTGGTCTGTAGAGTAGTCTAGAGTCTATTCTGATGAGTAGGGTGGTCTGTAGAGTAGTCTAGGGTCTAATATGATGAGTAGGGTGGTCTGTAGAGTAGTCTAGAGTCTAATATGATGAGTAGGGTGGTCTGTAGAGTAGTCTAGAGTCTAATCTGATGAGTAGGGTGGTCTGTAGAGTAGTCTAGAGTCTAATCTGATGAGTAGGGTGGTCTGTAGAGTAGTCTAGGGTCTAATCTGATGAGTAGGGTGGTCTGTAGAGTAGTCTAGGGTCTAATATGATGAGTAGGGTGGTCTGTAGAGTAGTCTAGAGTCTAATCTGATGAGTAGGGTGGTCTGTAGAGTAGTCTAGAGTCTAATATGATGAGTAGGGTGGTCTGTAGAGTAGTCTAGAGTCTAATATGATGAGTAGGGTGGTCTGTAGAGTAGTCTAGAGTCTAATCTGATGAGTAGGGTGGTCTGTAGAGTAGTCTAGGGTCTAATCTGATGAGTAGGGTGGTCTGTAGAGTAGTCTAGAGTCTAATATGATGAGTAGGGTGGTCTGTAGAGTAGTCTAGAGTCTAATCTGATGAGTAGGGTGGTCTGTAGAGTAGTCTAGAGTCTAATCTGATGAGTAGGGTGATCTGTAGAGTAGTCTAGAGTCTAATCTGATGAGTAGGGTGGTCTGTAGAGTAGTCTAGAGTCTAATATGATGAGTAGGGTGATCTGTAGAGTAGTCTAGAGTCTAATCTGATGAGTAGGGTGGTCTGTAGAGTAGTCTAGAGTCTAATCTGATGAGTAGGGTGGTCTGTAGAGTAGTCTAGAGTCTAATCTGATGAGTAGGGTGGTCTGTAGAGTAGTCTAGAGTCTAATATGATGAGTAGGGTGGTCTGTAGAGTAGTCTAGAGTCTAATATGATGAGTAGGGTGGTCTGTAGAGTAGTCTAGAGTCTAATCTGATGAGTAGGGTGGTCTGTAGAGTAGTCTAGAGTCTAATCTGATGAGTAGGGTGGTCTGTAGAGTAGTCTAGAGTCTAATCTGATGAGTAGGGTGGTCTGTAGAGTAGTCTAGAGTCTAATCTGATGAGTAGGGTGGTCTGTAGAGTAGTCTAGAGTCTAATATGATGAGTAGGGTAGTCTGTAGAGTAGTCTAGAGTCTAATCTGATGAGTAGGGTGGTCTGTAGAGTAGTCTAGAGTCTAATCTGATGAGTAGGGTGGTCTGTAGAGTAGTCTAGAGTCTAATATGATGAGTAGGGTGGTCTGTAGAGTAGTCTAGGGTCTAATCTGATGAGTAGGGTGGTCTGTAGAGTAGTCTAGAGTCTAATCTGATGAGTAGGGTGGTCTGTAGAGTAGTCTAGAGTCTAATCTGATGAGTAGTGTGGTCTGTAGAGTAGTCTAGAGTCTAATATGATGAGTAGGGTGGTCTGTAGAGTAGTCTAGGGTCTAATATGATGAGTAGGGGTGGTCTGTAGAGTAGTCTAGAGTCTAATCTGATGAGTAGGGTGGTCTGTAGAGTAGTCTAGGGTATAATATGATGAGTAGGGTGGTCTGTAGAGTAGTCTAGAGTCTAATATGATGAGTAGGGTGGTCTGTAGAGTAGTCTAGGGTCTAATATGATGAGTAGGGTGGTCTGTAGAGTAGTCTAGAGTCTAATATGATGAGTAGGGTGGTCTGTAGAGTAGTCTAGGGTCTAATATGATGAGTAGGGTGGTCTGTAGAGTAGTCTAGAGTCTAATCTGATGAGTATGGTGGTCTGTAGAGTAGTCTAGAGTCTAATATGATGAGTAGGGTGGTCTGTAGAGTAGTCTAGAGTCTAATATGATGAGTAGGGTGGTCTGTAGAGTAGTCGAGGGTCTAATATGAAGAGTAGGGTGGTCTGTAGAGTAGTCTAGAGTCTAATATGATGAGTAGGGTAGTCTGTAGAGTAGTCTAGAGTCTAATCTGATGAGTAGGGTGGTCTGTAGAGTAGTCTAGGGTCTAATCTGATTAGTAGGGTGGTCTGTAGAGTAGTCTAGGGTCTAATCTGATGAGTAGGGTGGTCTGTAGAGTAGTCTATGGTATAATATGATGAGTAGGGTGGTCTGTAGAGTAGTCTAGAGTCTAATATGATGAGTAGGGTGGTCTGTAGAGTAGTCTAGGGTCTAATCTGATGAGTAGGGTGGTCTGTAGAGTAGTCTAGGGTATAATATGATGAGTAGGGGTGGTCTGTAGAGTAGTCTAGAGTCTAATATGATGAGTAGGGTGGTCTGTAGAGTAGTCTAGGGTCTAATATGATGAGTAGGGTGGTCTGTAGAGTAGTCTAGAGTCTAATATGATGAGTAGGGTGGTCTGTAGAGTAGTCTAGGGTCTAATATGATGAGTAGGGTGGTCTGTAGAGTAGTCTAGAGTCTAATATGATGAGTAGGGTGGTCTGTAGAGTAGTCTAGAGTCTAATATGATGAGTAGGGTGGTCTGTAGAGTAGTCTAGAGTCTAATATGATGAGTAGGGTGGTCTGTAGAGTAGTCTAGAGTCTAATCTGATGAGTAGGGTGGTCTGTAGAGTAGTCTAGGGTCTAATATGATGAGTAGGGTGGTCTGTAGAGTAGTCTAGAGTCTAATATGATGAGTAGGGTGGTCTGTAGAGTAGTCTAGAGTCTAATCTGATGAGTAGGGTGGTCTGTAGAGTAGTCTAGGGTCTAATATGATGAGTAGGGTGGTCTGTAGAGTAGTCTAGGGTCTAATATGATGAGTAGGGTGGTCTGTAGAGTAGTCTAGAGTCTAATCTGATGAGTAGGGTGGTCTGTAGAGTAGTCTAGAGTCTAATCTGATGAGTAGGGTGGTCTGTAGAGTAGTCTAGGGTCTAATCTGATGAGTAGGGTGATCTGTAGAGTAGTCTAGAGTCTAATATGATGAGTAGGGTGGTCTGTAGAGTAGTCTAGAGTCTAATCTGATGAGTAGGGTGGTCTGTGGAGTAGTCTAGGGTCTAATATGATGAGTAGGGTGGTCTGTAGAGTAGTCTAGAGTCTAATATGATGAGTAGGGTGGTCTGTAGAGTAGTCTAGAGTCTAATATGATGAGTAGGGTGGTCTGTAGAGTAGTCTAGAGTCTAATCTGATGAGTAGGGTGGTCTGTAGAGTAGTCTAGGGTCTAATCTGATGAGTAGGGTGGTCTGTAGAGTAGTCTAGGGTCTAATATGATGAGTAGGGTGGTCTGTAGAGTAGTCTAGAGTCTAATCTGATGAGTAGGGTGGTCTGTAGAGTAGTCTAGAGTCTAATCTGATGAGTAGGGTGGTCTGTAGAGTAGTCTAGAGTCTAATCTGATGAGTAGGGTGGTCTGTAGAGTAGTCTAGAGTCTAATATGATGAGTAGGGTGGTCTGTAGAGTAGTCTAGAGTCTAATATGATGCGTAGGGTGGTCTGTAGAGTAGTCTAGAGTCTAATCTGATGAGTAGGGTGGTCTGTAGAGTAGTCTAGGGTCTAATATGATGAGTAGGGTGGTCTGTAGAGTAGTCTAGAGTCTAATATGATGAGTAGGGTGGTCTGTAGAGTAGTCTAGAGTCTAATCTGATGAGTAGGGTGGTCTGTAGAGTAGTCTAGAGTCTAATCTGATGAGTAGGGTGATCTGTAGAGTAGTCTAGAGTCTAATCTGATGAGTAGGGTGGTCTGTAGAGTAGTCTAGAGGCTAATATGATGAGTAGGGTGATCTGTAGAGTAGTCTAGAGTCTAATCTGAGGAGTAGGGTGGTCTGTAGAGTAGTCTAGAGTCTAATCTGATGAGTAGGGTGGTCTGTAGAGTAGTCTAGAGTCTAATCTGATGAGTAGGGTGGTCTGTAGAGTAGTCTAGAGTCTAATATGATGAGTAGGGTGGTCTGTAGAGTAGTCTAGAGTCTAATATGATGAGTAGGGTGGTCTGTAGAGTAGTCTAGAGTCTAATCTGATGAGTAGGGTGGTCTGTAGAGTAGTCTAGAGTCTAATCTGATGAGTAGGGTGGTCTGTAGAGTAGTCTAGAGTCTAATCTGATGAGTAGGGTGGTCTGTAGAGTAGTCTAGAGTCTAATCTGATGAGTAGGGTAGTCTGTAGAGTAGTCTAGAGTCTAATCTGATGAGTAGGGTGGTCTTTAGAGTAGTCTAGAGTCTAATCTGATGAGTAGGGTGGTCTGTAGAGTAGTCTAGAGTCTAATATGATGAGTAGGGTGGTCTGTAGAGTAGTCTAGGGTCTAATCTGATGAGTAGGGTGGTCTGTAGAGTAGTCTAGAGTCTAATCTGATGAGTAGGGTGGTCTGTAGAGTAGTCTAGAGTCTAATCTGATGAGTAGGGTGGTCTGTAGAGTAGTCTAGGGTCTAATCTGATGAGTAGGGTGGTCTGTAGAGTAGTCTAGAGTCTAATATGATGAGTAGGGTGGTCTATAGAGTAGTCTAGGGTCTAATATGATGAGTAGGGTGGTCTGTAGAGTAGTCTAGAGTCTAATATGATGAGTAGGGTGGTCTATAGAGTAGTCTAGGGTCTAATCTGATGAGGAAGGTGGTCTGTAGAGTAGTCTAGAGTCTAATCTGATGAGTAGGGTGGTCTGTAGAGTAGTCTAGGGTCTAATATGATGAGTAGGGTGGTCTGTAGAGTAGTCTAGGGTCTAATATGATGAGTAGGGTGGTCTATAGAGTCGTCTAGGGTCTAATATGATGAGTAGGGTGGTCTGTAGAGTAGTCTAGGGTCTAATATGATGAGTAGGGTGGTCTGTAGAGTAGTCTAGAGTCTAATATGATGAGTAGGGTGGTCTATAGAGTAGTCTAGGGTCTAATCTGATGAGTAGGGTGGTCTGTAGAGTAGTCTAGAGTCTAATCTGATGAGTAGGGTGGTCTGTAGAGTAGTCTAGGGTCTAATATGATGAGTAGGGTGGTCTATAGAGTAGTCTAGGGTCTAATATGATGAGTAGGGTGGTCTGTAGAGTAGTCTAGAGTCTAATCTGATGAGTAGGGTGGTCTGTAGAGTAGTCTAGAGTCTAATATGATGAGTAGGGTGGTCTGTAGAGTAGTCTAGAGTCTAATCTGATGAGTAGGGTGGTCTGTAGAGTAGTCTAGAGTCTAATCTGATGAGTAGGGGTGGTCTGTAGAGTAGTCTAGAGTCTAATCTGATGAGTAGGGTGGTCTGTAGAGTAGTCTAGAGTCTAATCTGATGAGTAGGGTGGTCTGTAGAGTAGTCTAGGGTCTAATCTGATGAGTAGGGTGGTCTGTAGAGTAGTCTAGAGTCTAATCTGATGAGTAGGGTGGTCTGTAGAGTAGTCTAGAGTCTAATCTGATGAGTAGGGTGGTCTGTAGAGTAGTCTAGAGTCTAATATGATGAGTAGGGGTGGTCTGTAGAGTAGTCTAGAGTCTAACCTGATGAGTAGGGTGGTCTGTAGAGTAGTCTAGAGTCTAATCTGATGAGTAGGGTGGTCTGTAGAGTAGTCTAGAGTCTAATCTGATGAGTAGGGTGGTCTGTAGAGTAGTCTAGAGTCTAATCTGATGAGTAGGGTGGTCTGTAGAGTAGTCTAGGGTCTAATCTGATGAGTAGGGTGGTCTGTAGAGTAGTCTAGAGTCTAATCTGATGAGTAGGGTGGTCTGTAGAGTAGTCTAGAGTCTAATCTGATGAGTAGGGTGGTCTGTAGAGTAGTCTAGGGTCTAATATGATGAGTAGGGTGGTCTGTAGAGTAGTCTAGGGTCTAATATGATGAGTAGGGTGGTCTGTAGAGTAGTCTAGAGTCTAATCTGATGAGTAGGGTGGTCTGTAGAGTAGTCTAGAGTCTAATATGATGAGTAGGGTGGTCTATAGAGTAGTCTAGGGTCTAATCTGATGAGTAGGGTGGTCTGTAGAGTAGTCTAGAGTCTAATCTGATGAGTAGGGTGGTCTGTAGAGTAGTCTAGAGTCTAATATGATGAGTAGGGTAGTCTGTAGAGTAGTCTAGAGTCTAATCTGATGAGTAGGGTGGTCTGTAGAGTAGTCTAGAGTCTAATCTGATGAGTAGGGTGGTCTGTAGAGTAGTCTAGGGTCTAATCTGATGAGTAGGGTGGTCTGTAGAGTAGTCTAGAGTCTAATATGATGAGTAGGGTGGTCTATAGAGTAGTCTAGGGTCTAATATGATGAGTAGGGTGGTCTGTAGAGTAGTCTAGAGTCTAATCTGATGAGTAGGGTGGTCTGTAGAGTAGTCTAGAGTCTAATATGATGAGTAGGGTGGTCTGTAGAGTAGTCTAGAGTCTAATCTGATGAGTAGGGTGGTCTGTAGAGTAGTCTAGAGTCTAATCTGATGAGTAGGGTAGTCTGTAGAGTAGTCTAGAGTCTAATATGATGAGTAGGGTGGTCTGTAGAGTAGTCTAGGGTCTAATATGATGAGTAGGGTGGTCTGTAGAGTAGTCTAGAGTCTAATATGATGAGTAGGGTGGTCTGTAGAGTAGTCTAGAGTCTAATCTGATGAGTAGGGTGGTCTGTAGAGTAGTCTAGAGTCTAATCTGATGAGTAGGGTGGTCTGTAGAGTAGTCTAGAGTCTAATATGATGAGTAGGGTGGTCTGTAGAGTAGTCTAGAGTCTAATCTGATGAGTAGGGTGGTCTGTAGAGTAGTCTAGAGTCTAATATGATGAGTAGGGTGGTCTGTAGAGTAGTCTAGAGTCTAATATGATGAGTAGGGTGGTCTGTAGAGTAGTCTAGGGTCTAATCTGATGAGTAGGGTGGTCTGTAGAGTAGTCTAGGGTTTAATATGATGAGTAGGGTGGTCTGTAGAGTAGTCTAGAGTCTAATATGATGAGTAGGGTGGTCTGTAGAGTAGTCTAGAGTCTAATATGATGAGTAGGGTGGTCTGTAGAGTAGTCTAGAGTCTAATATGATGAGTAGGGTGGTCTGTAGAGTAGTCTAGAGTCTAATCTGATGAGTAGGGTGGTCTGTAGAGTAGTCTAGAGTCTAATATGATGAGTAGGGTGGTCTGTAGAGTAGTCTAGAGTCTAATCTGATGAGTAGGGTGGTCTGTAGAGTAGTCTAGAGTCTAATCTGATGAGTAGGGTGGTCTGTAGAGTAGTCTAGGGTCTAATCTGATGAGTAGGGTGGTCTGTAGAGTAGTCTAGGGTCTAATCTGATGAGTAGGGTGGTCTGTAGAGTAGTCTAGAGTCTAATCTGATGAGTTGTGTGGTCTATAGAGTAGTCTAG
>NC_034193.2:4786392-4835758 GCF_002021735.2 Oncorhynchus kisutch
ATTTTCCGCTAGAAATATGTTAATTTGCAAGGAGAAATGTGTTCAACATCCACTGAAGTAAATAGCAAGTTTGCTAATTAGCGACAGTAGTCGCCTCGTTAACCAAACAGACAGACTTGCTAGTTTAGCTTTCCGAACCCTGGGGGTCCTAAAATCAAAAACTGAAATCGAGAATGACAATAATGTTTTCAATTCAACTTTTGATTTCAAAAGCAGCTCAAACACAGAACATGTAAGAACTATAGCATTTAATTATCTCGTGCAAATATACTGTGCGTTATAGGGAAATAAAGCACACTGTAGAATGCCCTTCGGGCCAATCGGAAACGAGTATTCAACAATGCCATGGAAAAAGCTGAAGTATTGAAATTCCCACAGGAGAATGTTGTTTCTTAACGTTCTCTGAACTATTTGAGAACATTCCAATGCCAAACCAGTTGAAGAACATTCCTAGAACATTACCGAAAACGTAACTAAATGTAACTGAATGTAACTAAATGTCCGTTTCAACCTGAAGAGGTTGTCTTTCATCTATAGTAGCAGTGGATTGGTCCGTTTCAGCCTGAAGAGGTTGTCTTTCATCTATAGTAGCAGTGGATTGGTCCGTTTCAACCTGAAGAGGTTGTCTTTCATCTATAGTCGCAGTGGATTGGTCCGTTTCAACCTGAAGAGGTTGTCTTTCATCTATAGTAGCAGTGGATTGGTCCGTTTCAACCTGAAGAGGTTGTCTTTCATCTATAGTAGCAGTGGATTGGTCCGTTTCAACCTGAAGAGGTTGTCTTTCATCTATAGTCGCAGTGGATTGGTCCGTTTCAACCTGAAGAGGTTGTCTTTCATCTATAGAAGCAGTGGATTGGTCCGTTTCAACCTGAAGAGGAGGTCTAATCTATAGAAGCAGTGGATTGGTCCGTTTCAACCTGAAGAGGTTGTCTTTCATCTATAGAAACAGTGGATTGGTCCGTTTCAACCTGAAGAGGTTGTCTTTCATCTATAGAAGCAGTGGATTGGTCCGTTTCAACCTGAAGAGGAGGTCTAATCTATAGAAGCAGTGGATTGGTCCGTTTCAACCTGAAGATGTTGTCTTTCATCTATAGTAGCAGTGGATTGGTCCGTTTCAACCTGAAGAGGTTGTCTTTCATCTATAGAAGCTGTGGATTGGTCCGTTTCAACCTGAAGAGGTTGTCTTTCATCTATAGAAGCAGTGGATTGGTCCATTTCAACCTGAAGAGGTTGTCTTTCATCTATAGAAGCAGTGGATTTGTCCGTTTTAACCTGAAGAGGTTGTCTTTCATCTATAGAAGCAGTGGATTGGTCCGTTTCAACCTGAAGAGGAGGTCTAATCTATAGTAGCAGTGGATTGGTCCGTTTCAGCCTGAAGAGGTTGTCTTTTATCTATAGAAACAGTGGATTGGTCCGTTTCAACCTGAAGAGGTTGTCTTTCATCTATAGAAGCAGTGGATTGGTCCGTTTCAACCTGAAGAGGTTGTCTTTCATCTATAGTAGCAGTGGATTGGTCCGTTTCAACCTGAAGAGGTTGTCTTTCATCTATAGAAGCAGTGGATTGGTCCGTTTCAACCTGAAGAGGTTGTCTTTCATCTATAGAAGCAGTGGATTGGTCCGTTTCAACCTGAAGAGGTTGTCTTTCATCTATAGAAGCAGTGGATTGGTCCATTTCAACCTGAAGAGGAGGTCTAATCTATAGAAGCAGTGGATTGGTCCGTTTCTGCCTGAAGAGGTTGTCTTTCATCTATAGAAACAGTGGATTGGTCCGTTTCAACCTGAAGAGGTTGTCTTTCATCTATAGAAGCAGTGGATTGGTCCGTTTCAACCTGAAGAGGTTGTCTTTCATCTATAGAAGCAGTGGATTGGTCCGTTTCAACCTGAAGAGGAGGTCTAATCTATAGAAGCAGTGGATTGGTCCGTTTCAGCCTGAAGAGGTTGTCTTTCATCTATAGTACCAGTGGATTGGTCTAGTTTTGATTTACATTTGGTTGAGTTGTCAACTAACGTGTATTCAACTTAAAATCAACATAACACTTCACCATTTCATTGGATTTAGGTTAAAAGTTGTGTATAAAAAAAAAGACAATGCCTTTCATGTTGATGCCTTCTTTTGCAAACACCATTTCTTTTCCACATTGACTCAATATCATCACATAGATATTTCGGGGGGTAGAAATGTAATACAAAATATATTTTCCGATCAATGCGGCTTCTCCATTTATGTAATTAACCTGAGTAATTAGCGTACAATACACAGAGCCACAGTGTCATAAAGGTGGATCATTGACCTGTGATGATTTGCATGATCCCTCCCTCTCTTCAAAAGCCATGGCTGCTCTAGTGATTAGGTCATGAGTAGACCGCAGGCGTTTCTAGAGGATCTATTATCATGGAATTAGAATGGGTCTCTCCACTGAGTCTGTCCATGTAGAACCAGATATGCTGATGATTCTACCCCCCCCCCCCCCCCCCCACCCGATTCTGTTTTACTGCAATTGTGTCAGCCCTTCGCTTGGAGGCTGCTTGTCTCCATGAGTGTGTGTGCATTTGTGTGTGTGTGTGTGTTTTCACTCCTCAGTAACCAGCCACACAGACTCACCTCTCGCCTTTGGAGACTAATTTAATATTCCACTGGGTAATGTATGCTGAACTAATTCTCTACAGGAATGGAAGGATGGTTTGGAGGAAGGAAGGAACGATAGAGAGAGGGGAAGGAGAGAGGGACAGCGAGAAAGAGAGAGATTGGGAGAGAGAGAGAGCGAGTGAGGGGGAGAGAGAGAGAGAGAGAGAGAGAGAGAGAGCGAGAGAGAGAGAGAGAGAGAAATAGAGAGAGAGGGGGAGAGAGAGAGGGGGGGGAGAGGCGGAGAGAGAGAGAGAGAGAGAGAGAGAGAGAAGGAGAGAGAGAGAAGGAGAGAGAGAGGGGGGGAGAGAGAGAGAGACAGAGAGAGAGAGAGAGAGAGAGAGAGAGAGAGAGGGGGGGGGGGGGGGGGGGGGGGGGAGAGAGAGAGAAGGAGAGAGAGAGAGAAATAGAGCGAGAGAGAGAAACAGAGCGAGAGAGAGAGAAAGTCGGGGGGAAATAACTCTGCTGTGAATAATTATCCCCGGTGTCCCTGTAGCAACACTCTGTGAAGTCGCTGTCAATAAAATATTGAACAACACAATCCATTTAAATGTAGCCTCAAGAGAGGGAACTGTGATGGTGCCGTTGAAAGATAGGGTTGTGGTAGTAATCAGAAACAGTAGTAGTAGACACTGTGTGTGCCCTAAATGCACCCTATTCAACATTAGGGCTTTGGTCAAAAGTATTTGCACTGGGGAATAGGCGTCCATTTGGGATTTAAACAACAGACACAGACAGGGAGAAAGAAGAGAGACAGACTAAGACCACATAGACCTGCCTACAGACCGGCTTGGGAGGAGAAGGTTTGTGTTCCAAAATAGCATCCTATTCACTATATAGTGCAATACCTTTGACCAGAGCCCTTTGGGGAATAAGGTGCCGTTTGGGACACATCCAAGAGCTAGCTCATCATCATCATCATAACGTTTAACTTGTCAAAACAGCAGGGTTCCCTGACTCCGCCCATTGGTATTTAGTGTCCTGAGTGAAGAAACTGAGGGCTCCCTGACTCCGCCCATTGGTATTTAGTGTCCTGAGTGAAGAAACTGAGGGGCTCCCTGACTCCGCCCATTGGTATTTAGTGTCCTGAGTGAAGAAACAGAGGGGCTCCCTGACTCCGCCCATTGGTATTTAGTGTCCTGAGGGAAGAAACAGAGGGGCTCCCTGACTCCGCCCATTGGTATTTAGTTTCCTGAGGGAAGAAACAGAGGGGCTCCCTGACTCCGCCCATTGGTATTTAGTGTCCTGAGGGAAGAAACAGAGGGGCTCTCTGACTCCGCCCATTGGTATTTAATGTCCTGAGGGAAGAAACAGAGGGGTTCCCCTGACTCCGCCCATTAGTATTTAGTGTCCTGAGGGAAGCCTTGAACTACTGGAAATAAGTCAGGAGGGGATGGGATGAAGAATGAAATGAGGATGGTCTCCCCTGAGAGACATTTGGGTGTATAGATTATTATGGTCATTTGTGACCAGTGGGCTTGTTGTAATAAGAGCTACAACTGTATGTGTGTGTGTGTGTGGGGGGGGGGGGGGGGATCCTGAAGACCTCCCTACTGATTAAAGACCCTGAAGACCTCTCTACTTATTAATGATCCTGAAGACCTCTCTACTGATTACAGGTTCTGAAGACCTCTCTACTGATTAAAGATCCTGAAGACCTCTCTACTGATTACAGGTTCTGAAGACCTCTCTACTGATTAAAGATCCAGAAGACCTCTCTACTGATGACAGGTCTTGAAGACCTCTCTACTGATGAAAAGATCCTGAAGACCTCTCTACTGATTAAAGATCCTGAAGACCTCTCTACTGATTGAAGATCCTGAAGATCTCTCTACTGATTAAAGATCCTGAAGACCTCTCTACTGATTACAGGTTCTGCAGATCTCTCTACTGATTAAAGATCCTGAAGACCTCTCGACTAATGACAGGTCTTGAAGACCTCTCTACTGATTAAAGATCCTGAAGACCTCTCTACTGATTACAGGCCCCGAAGACCTCTCTACTAATTCAAAATCCTGAAGACCTCTCTACTGATTAAAGATCCTGAAGACCTCTCTACTGATTAAAGATCCTGGAGACCTCTCTAGTGATTAAAGATCCTGAAGACCTCTCTACCGATTAAAGATCCTGAAGACCTCTCTAGTGATTAAAGATCCTGAAGAGCTCTCTACTGATTAAAGATCCTGAAGACATCTTCATACGTCCTGGTCTAATCTCTCTGTGCCTTAGGAATGCCAAACAGAGAAAACCTGAAAGAAAGGCGAGTCTTATTGCTACATGTGTCTCTATTGGTTGGTCTAGATATGCAGTGCTTGACTAGTTCCAGCAACTGATAGCCACTTCTTGAGATTGTAAATAACAGGTACTACTGGTTTTTATTAAGTGTTTTACAGAACAATTACTAAAGTTCACATACTCATGGCTTACACGTAGAGGAATGTTGTTATATAATGATGTTATATGGAGGAGTGTAGATGGTGTTATACAGAGGAGTGTAGATGGTGTTATACAGAGTGTAGATGGTGTTATACAGAGTGTAGATGGTGTTATACAGAGGAGTGTGTAGATGGTGTTATACAGAGGAGTGTAGATGGTGTTATACAGAGGAGTGTAGATGGTGTTATACAGAGTGTAGATGTGTTTATACAGAGGAGTGTAGATGGTGTATACAGAGTGTAGATGGTGTTATATAGAGAGTGTAGATGGTGTTATACGCGGAAGTGTTTTATACAGAGGAGTGTAGATGGTGTTATACAGAGGAGTGTAGATGGTGTTATACAGAGGAGTGTAGATGGTGTTATACAGAGTGTAGATGGTGTTATACAGAGTGTAGATGGTGTTATACAGAGGAGTGTGTAGATGGTGTTATACAGAGGAGTGTAGATGGTGTTATACAGAGGAGTGTAGATGGTGTTATACAGAGTGTAGATGGTGTTATACAGAGGAGTGTAGATGGTGTTATACAGAGTGTAGATGGTGTTATACAGAGGAGTGTAGATGGTGTTATATAGAGGAGTGTAGATGGTGTTATACAGAGGAGTGTAGATGGTGTTATACAGAGTGTAGATGGTGTTATATAGAGTGTAGATGGTGTTATATAGAGTGTAGATGGTGTTATACAGAGGAGTGTAGATGGTGTTATATAGAGTGTAGATGGTGTTATATAGAGTGTAGATGGTGTTATACAGAGGAGTGTAGATGGTGTTATATAGAGTGTAGATGGTGTTATATAGAGTGTAGATGGTGTTATACAGAGGAGTGTAGATGGTGTTATATAGAGTGTAGATGGTGTTATATAGAGTGTAGATGGTGTTATACAGAGGAGTGTAGATGGTGTTATATAGAGTGTAGATGGTGTTGTATAGAGTGTAGATGGTGTTATATAGAGGAGTGTAGATGGTGTTATACAGAGTGTAGATGGTGTTATATAGAGGAGTGTAGATGGTGTTATACAGAGGAGTGTAGATGGTGTTATACAGAGTGTAGATGGTGTTATACAGAGGAGTGTAGATGGTGTTATACAGAGGAGTGTAGATGGTGTTATATAGAGTGTAGATGGTGTTATAAGAGGAGTTAGATGGTTATGGATGGTAGATGGTGTTATACAGAGGAGTGTAGATGGTGTTATATAGAGGAGGTAGATGGTGTTATTATCAGAGGATGTAGATGGTGTTATACAGAGGAGTGTAGATGGTGTTATACAGAGGAGTGTAGATGGTGTTATACAGAGGAGTGTAGATGGTGTTTATACAGAGGAGTGTAGATGGTGTTATACAGAGGAGTGTAGATGGTGTTATACAGAGGAGTGTAGATGGTGGTTATATGGCAGGAGTGGTAGATGGTGTTATACAGAGTGTAGATGGTGTTATATGGAGGAGTGTAGATGGTGTTATAACAGAGTGTAGATGGTGTTATACAGAGGAGTGTAGATGGTGTTATATGGAGGAGTGTAGATGGTGTTATACAGAGGAGTGTAGATGGTGTTATATAGAGGAGTGTAGATGGTGTTATACAGAGGAGTGTAGATGGTGTTATACAGAGGAGTGTAGATGGTGTTATACAGAGGAGTGTAGATGGTGTTATATAGAGGAGTGTAGATGGTGTTATACAGAGGAGGTGTAGATGGTGTTTATACAGAGGAGTGTAGTGGTGTTATATGGAGAGTGTAGATGGTGTTATACAGAGTGTAGATGGTGTTATAACAGAGGAGTGTAGATGGTGTTATAATGGAGGAGTGTAGATGGTGTTATACAGAGTGTAGATGGTGTTATACAGAGGAGTGTAGATGGTGTTATAAGAGGAGTGTAGATGGTGTTATACAGAGGAGTGTAGATGGTGTTATATGGAGGAGTGTAGATGGTGTTTATACAGAGTGTAGATGGTGTTATACAGAGGAGTGTAGATGGTGTTATATGGAGGAGTGTAGATGGTGTTATACAGAGTGTAGATGGTGTTATACAGAGGAGTGTAGATGGTGTTATACAGAGGAGTGTAGATGGTGTTATACAGAGGAGTGTAGATGGTGTTATATGGAGGAAGTGTAGATGGTGTTATACAGAGTGTAGATGGTGTTATACAGAGGAGTGTAGATGGTGTTATACAGAGGAGTGTAGATGGTGTTATATAGAGTGTAGATGGTGTTATACAGAGGAGTGTAGATGGTGTTATATAGAGTGTAGATGGTGTTATACAGAGGAGTGTAGATGGTGTTATATAGAGTGTAGATGGTGTTATACAGAGTGAGTGTAGATGGTGTTATACAGAGGAGTGTAGATGGTGTTATACAGAGGAAGTGTAGATGGTGTTATACAGAGGAGTGTAGATGGTGTTATACAGAGGAGTTGTAGATGTGTTATACAGAGGAGTGTAGATGGTGTTATACAGAGGAGTGTAGATGGTGTTATACAGAGGGGTGTAGATGGTGTTATACAGAGGGGTGTAGATGGTGTTATACAGAGGGGTGTAGATGGTGTTATACAGAGGGGTGTAGATGGTGTTTATACAGAGGGTGTAGATGGTGTTATACAGAGGGGTGTAGATGGTGTTATACAGAGGGGTGTAGATGGTGTTATACAGAGGGGTGTAGATGGTGTTATACAGAGGGAGTGTAGATGGTGTTATACAGAGGAGTGTAGATGGTGTTATACAGAGGAGTGTAGATGGTGTTATACAGAGGGGTGTAGATGGTGTTAATACAGAGGAGTGTAGATGGTGTTATACAGAGGGGTGTAGATGGTGTTATACAGAGGGGTGTAGATGGTGTTATACAGAGGAGTGTAGATGGTTGTTATACAGAGGAGTGTAGATGGTGTTATACAGAGGGGTGTAGATGGTGTTATACAGAGGAGTGTAGATGGTGTTTATACAGAGGGTGTAGATGGTGTTTATACAGAGGAGTGTAGATGGTGTTATACAGAGGAGTGTAGATGGTGTTATACAGAGGAGTGTAGATGGTGTTATACAGAGGAGTGTAGATGGTGTTATACAGAGTGTAGATGGTGTTATATAGAGGAGTGTAGATGGTGTTATACAGAGGAGTGTAGATGGTGTTATATAGAGGAGTGTAGATGGGTGTTATACAGAGGAGTTGTAGATGGTGTATACAGAGTGTAGATGGTGTTATATAGAGGAGTGTAGATGGTGTTATACAGAGGAGTGTAGATGGTGTTATACAGAGGAGTGTAGATGGTGTTATACAGAGGTGTAGATGGTGTTAATAGAGGAACTGTAGATGGTGTTATATCAGAGGAGTGTAGATGGTGTTAATATAGAGGAGTGTAGATGGTGTTATATAGAGGAGTGTAGATGGTGTTATATAGAGGAGTGTAGATGGTGTTATATCAGAGGAGTGTAGATGGTGTTATATAGAGGAGTGTAGATGGTGTTATACAGAGGAGTGTAGATGGTGTTATAACAGAGGAGTGTAGATGGTGTTATACAGAGCGAGTGTAGATGGTGTTATACAGAGGAGTGTAGATGGTGTTATACAGAGGAGTGTAGATGGTGTTATACAGAGGAAGTGTAGATGGTGTTATACAGGAGTGTGATGGTGTTACGAGTGTAGATGGTGTATATACAGAGGAGTGTAGATGGTGTTATACAGGAGTGTAGATGGTGTTATACAGAGGAGTGGTAGATGGTGTTTATACAGAGGAGTGTAGATGGTGTTATACAGAGGAGTGTAGATGGTGTTATACAGAGGAGTGTAGATGGTGTTATACAGAGGAGTGTAGATGGTGTTATACAGAGTGTAGATGGTGTTATATCAGAGGAGTGTAGATGGTGTTATACAGAGGAGTGTAGATGGTGTTATATAGAGGAGTGTAGATGGTGTTATACAGAGGAGTGTAGATGGTGTTATACAGAGGAGTGTAGATGGTGTTATACAGAGGAGTGTAGATGGTGTTATACAGAGGAGTGTAGATGGTGTTATACAGAGTGTAGATGGTGTTATACAGAGGAGTGTAGATGTGTTATACAGAGTGTAGATGGTGTTATACAGAGGAGTGAGATGGTGTTATACAGAGGAGTGTAGATGTGTTATACAGAGTGTAGATGGTGTTATACAGAGTGTAGATGTGTTATACAGAGGAGTGTAGATGGTGTTATACAGAGGGTGTAAGATGGTGTATATAGAGGAGTGTAGATGGTGTTATACAGAGGAGTGTAGATGTGTTATACAGAGGAGTGTAGATGGTGTTATACAGAGGAGTGTAGATGGTGTTATACAGAGTGTAGATGGTGTTTATACAGAGGAGTGTAGATGGTGTTTATACAGAGTGTAGATGGTGTTATATAGAGGAGTGTAGATGGTGTTATACAGAGGAGTGTAGATGGTGTTATACAGAGGAGTGTAGATGGTGTTATACAGAGGAGTGTAGATGGTGTTATACAGAGGAGTGTAGATGGTGTTATACAGAGTGTAGATGGTGTTATACAGAGGAGTGTAGATGGTGTTATACAGAGTGTAGATGGTGTTATACAGAGGAGTGTAGATGGTGTTATATAGACGGAGTGTAGATGGTGTTATACAGAGGAGTGTAGATGGTGTTATACGAGGAAGTGTAGATGGTGTTATACAGAGGAGTGTAGATGGTGTTATACAGAGTGTAGATGGTGTTATACAGAAGGAGTGTAGATGGTGTTATACAGAGTGTAGATGGTGTTATATAGAGGAGTGTAGATGGTGTTATACAGAGGAGTGTAGATGGTGTTATACAGAGGAGTGTAGATGGTGTTATACAGAGGAGTGTAGATGTGTTATACAGAGGAGTGTAGATGGTGTTATACAGAGTGTAGATGGTGTTATACAGAGTGTAGATGGTGTTATACAGAGGAGTGTTAGATGGTGGTGTATACAGAGGAGTGTAGATGGTGTTATATAGAGGAGTGTAGATGGTGTTATACAGAGGAGTGTAGATGGTGTTATACAGAGGAGTGTAGATGGTGTTATACAGAGGAGTGGTAGATGGTGTTATACAGAAGTGTAGATGGTGTTATACAGAGGAGTGTAGATGGTGTTATAACAGAGTGTAGATGGTGTTAATAGAGGAGTGTAGATGGTGTTATACAGAGGAGTGTAGATGGTGTTATACAGAGGAGTGTAGATGGTGTTATACAGAGGAGTGTAGATGGTGTTATACGAGTGTAGATGGTGTTTATACAGAGTGTAGATGGTGTTATACAGAGTGTAGATGGTGTTATACAGAGGAGTGTAGATGGTGGTTATACAGAGGAGTGTAGATGGTGTTATACAGAGGAGTGTAGATGGTGGGTTATAGCAGAGGAGTGTAGATGGTGTTATATAGAGGAGTGTAGAGGTGTTATACAGAGGAGTGTAGATGGTTATACAGAGGAGTGAGATGTTTATACAGAGGAGTGTAGTGGTGTTATACAGAGTGTAGATGGTGTTATTACAGAGGAGTGTAGATGGGTGTTAATACAGAGTGTAGATGGTTTATATAGAGGAGTGTAGATGGTGTTATACAGAGGAGTGTAGATGGTGTTATACAGAGGAGTGTAGATGGTGTTATACAGAGTGTAGATGGTGTTATACAGAGTGTAGATGGTGTTATACAGAGGAGTGTAGATGGTGTTATACAGAGGAGTGTAGATGGTGTTATACAGAGGAGTGTAGATGGTGTATATAGAGGAGTGTAGATGGTGGTTATACAGAGGAGTGTAGATGGTGTTATACAGAGGAGTGTAGATGGTGTTATACAGAGGAGTGTAGATGGTGTTATACAGAGTGTAGATGGTGTTATACAGAGGAGTGTAGATGGTGTTATACAGAGTGTAGATGGTGTTATATAGAGGAGTGTAGATGGTGTTATACAGAGGAGTGTAGATGGTGTTATACAGAGGAGTGTAGATGGTGTTATACAGAGGAGTGTAGATGGTGTTATACAGAGGAGTGTAGATGGTGTTATACAGAGTGTAGATGGTGTTATACAGAGTGTAGATGGTGTTATACAGAGGAGTGTAGATGGTGTTATACAGAGGAGTGTAGATGGTGTTATACAGAGGAGTGTAGATGGTGTTATATAGAGGAGTGTAGATGGTGTTATACAGAGGAGTGTAGATGGTGTTATACAGAGGAGTGTAGATGGTGTTATACAGAGTGTAGATGGTGTTATACAGAGGAGTGTAGATGGTGTTATACAGAGTGTAGATGGTGTTATATAGAGGAGTGTAGATGGTGTTATACAGAGGAGTGTAGATGGTGTTATACAGAGGAGTGTAGATGGTGTTATACAGAGGAGTGTAGATGGTGTTATACAGAGGAGTGTAGATGGTGTTATACAGAGTGTAGATGGTGTTATACAGAGTGTAGATGGTGTTATACAGAGGAGTGTAGATGGTGTTATACAGAGGAGTGTAGATGGTGTTATACAGAGGAGTGTAGATGGTGTTATACAGAGGAGTGTAGATGGTGTTATACAGAGGAGTGTAGATGGTGTTATACAGAGGAGTGTAGATGGTGTTATACAGAGGAGTGTAGATGGTGTTATACAGAGGAGTGTAGATGGTGTTATACAGAGGAGTGTAGATGGTGTTATACAGAGTGTAGATGGTGTTATACAGAGGAGTGTAGATGGTGTTATACAGAGTGTAGATGGTGTTATATAGAGGAGTGTAGATGGTGTTATACAGAGGAGTGTAGATGGTGTTATACAGAGGAGTGTAGATGGTGTTATACAGAGGAGTGTAGATGGTGTTATACAGAGGAGTGTAGATGGTGTTATACAGAGTGTAGATGGTGTTATACAGAGTGTAGATGGTGTTATACAGAGGAGTGTAGATGGTGTTATACAGAGGAGTGGAGATGGTGTTATACAGAGGAGTGTAGATGGTGTTATACAGAGGAGTGTAGATGGTGTTATACAGAGTGTAGATGGTGTTATACAGAGGAGTGTAGATGGTGTTATACAGAGGAGTGTAGATGGTGTTATACAGAGGAGTGTAGATGGTGTTATACAGAGGAGTGTAGATGGTGTTATACAGAGGAGTGTAGATGGTGTTATACAGAGGAGTGTAGATGGTGTTATACAGAGGAGTGTAGATGGTGTTATACAGAGGAGTGTAGATGGTGTTATACAGAGGAGTGTAGATGGTGTTATACAGAGTGTAGATGGTGTTATACAGAGTGTAGATGGTGTTATACAGAGGAGTGTAGATGGTGTTATACAGAGTGTAGATGGTGTTATACAGAGTGTAGATGGTGTTATACAGAGGAGTGTAGATGGTGTTATACAGAGGAGTGTAGATGGTGTTATACAGAGGAGTGTAGATGGTGTTATACAGAGTGTAGATGGTGTTATATAGAGGAGTGTAGATGGTGTTATACAGAGTGTAGATGGTGTTATACAGAGGAGTGTAGATGGTGTTATACAGAGTGTAGATGGTGTTATACAGAGTGTAGATGGTGTTATACAGAGGAGTGTAGATGGTGTTATACAGAGGAGTGTAGATGGTGTTATACAGAGGAGTGTAGATGGTGTTATACAGAGTGTAGATGGTGTTATACAGAGGAGTGTAGATGGTGTTATACAGAGGAGTGTAGATGGTGTTATACAGAGTGTAGATGGTGTTATACAGAGTGTAGATGGTGTTATACAGAGGAGTGTAGATGGTGTTATATAGAGGAGTGTAGATGGTGTTATACAGAGTGTAGATGGTGTTATACAGAGGAGTGTAGATGGTGTTATATAGAGGAGTGTAGATGGTGTTATACAGAGGAGTGTAGATGGTGTTATACAGAGGAGTGTAGATGGTGTTATACAGAGTGTAGATGGTGTTATATAGAGGAGTGTAGATGTGTTTATTAGAGGAAGTGTAGTGGTGTTATACAGAGGAGTGTAGATGGTGTTATACAGAGTGTAGATGGTGTTATACAGAGTGTAGATGGTGTTATACAGAGAGTGTAGATGGTGTTATACAGAGGAGTGTAGATGGTGTTATACAGAGTGTAGATGGTGTTATACAGAGGAGTGTAGATGGTGTTATACAGAGGAGTGTAGATGGGTTATACAGAGGAGTGTAGATGGTGTTATACAGAGTGTAGATGGTGTTATACAGAGGAGTGTAGATGGTGTTATACAGAGTGTAGATGGTGTTATACAGAGTGTAGATGGTGTTATACAGAGGAGTGTAGATGGTGTTATACAGAGGAGTGTAGATGGTGTTATCAGAGGAGTGTAGATGGTGTTATACAGAGTGTAGATGGTGTTATACAGAGGAGTGTAGATGGTGTTATACAGAGGAGTGTAGATGGTGTTATACAGAGTGTAGATGGTGTTATACAGAGTGTAGATGGTGTTATACAGAGGAGTGTAGATGGTGTTATATAGAGGAGTGTAGATGGTGTTATACAGAGTGTAGATGGTGTTTAACAGAGGAGTGGTAGATGGTGTTATATAGAGGAGTGTAGATGGTGTTATACAGAGGAGTGTAGATGGTGTTATACAGAGGAGTGTAGATGGTGTTATACAGAGTGTAGATGGTGTTATATAGAGGAGTGTAGATGGTGTTATATAGAGGAGTGTAGATGGTGTTATACAGAGGAGTGTAGATGGTGTTATACAGAGTGTAGATGGTGTTATACAGAGTGTAGATGGTGTTATACAGAGGAGTGTAGATGGTGTTATACAGAGGAGTGTAGATGGTGTTATACAGAGTGTAGATGGTGTTATACAGAGGAGTGTAGATGGTGTTATACAGAGGAGTGTAGATGGTGTTATACAGAGGAGTCTAGATGGTGTTATACAGAGTGTAGATGGTGTTATACAGAGGAGTGTAGATGGTGTTTATACAGAGGAGTGTAGATGGTGTTATACAGAGGAGTGTAGATGGTGTTATACAGAGGAGTGTAGATGGTGTTATACAGAGGAGTGTAGATGGTGTTATACAGAGGAGTGTAGATGGTGTTATACAGAGTGTAGATGGTGTTATACAGGTTGTAGATGGTGTTATACAGAGGAGTGTAGATGGTGTTATATAGAGGAGTGTAGATGGTGTTATACAGAGGAGTGTAGATGGTGTTTATACAGAGGAGTGTAGATGGTGTTATACAGAGGAGTGTAGATGGTGTTATACAGAGGAGTGTAGATGGTGTTATACAGAGTGTAGATGGTGTTATACAGAGGAGTGTAGATGGTGTTATACAGAGTGTAGATGGTGTTATATAGAGGAGTGTAGATGGTGTTATACAGAGTGTAGATGGTGTTATATAGAGGAGTGTAGATGGTGTTATACAGAGGAGTGTAGATGGTGTTATACAGAGGAGTGTAGATGGTGTTATACAGAGTGTAGATGGTGTTATACAGAGTGTAGATGGTGTTAATATAGAGGAGTGTAGATGGTGTTATACAGAGTGTAGATGGTGTTATACAGAGGATGTAGATGGTGTTATACAGAGTGTAGATGGTGTTATATAGAGGAGTGTAGATGGTGTTATACAGAGTGTAGATGGTGTTATATAGAGGAGTGTAGATGGTGTTATATAGAGGAGTGTAGATGGTGTTATACAGAGGAGTGTAGATGGTGTTATACAGAGTGTAGATGGTGTTATATAGAGGAGTGTAGATGGTGTTATATAGAGGAGTGTAGATGGTGTTATACAGAGGAGTGTAGATGGTGTTATACAGGGTGTAGATGGTGTTATACAGAGGAGTGTAGATGGTGTTATACAGAGGAGTGTAGATGGTGTTATACAGAGGAGTGTAGATGGTGTTATACAGAGGAGTGTAGATGGTGTTATACAGAGGAGTGTAGATGGTGTTATACAGAGGAGTGTAGATGGTGTTATACAGAGTGTAGATGGTGTTATATAGAGGAGTGTAGATGGTGTTATACAGAGGAGTGTAGATGGTGTTATACAGAGGTGTAGATGGTGTTATACAGAGTGTAGATGGTGTTATACAGAGGAGTGTAGATGGTGTTATACAGAGGAGTGTAGATGGTGTTATACAGAGTGTAGATGGTGTTATACAGAGGAGTGTAGATGGTGTTATACAGAGGAGTGTAGATGGTGTTATACAGAGTGTAGATGGTTGTTATATAGAGGAGTGTAGATGGTGTTATATAGAGGAGTGTAGATGGTGTTATACAGAGGAGTGTAGATGGTGTTATACAGAGGAGTGTAGATGGTGTTATACAGAGGAGTGTAGATGGTGTTATACAGAGGAGTGTAGATGGTGTTATACAGAGGAGTGTAGATGGTGTTATACAGAGGAGTGTAGATGATGTTATACAGAGGAGTGTAGATGGTGTTATACAGAGTGTAGATGGTGTTATACAGGGTGTAGATGGTGTTATACAGAGGAGTGTAGATGGTGTTATACAGAGGAGTGTAGATGGTGTTATACAGAGGAGTGTAGATGGTGTTATACAGAGGAGTGTAGATGGTGTTATACAGAGGAGTGTAGATGGTGTTATACAGAGGAGTGTAGATGGTGTTATACAGAGTGTAGATGGTGTTATACAGAGGAGTGTAGATGGTGTTATACAGAGGAGTGTAGATGGTGTTATACAGAGGAGTGTAGATGGTGTTATACAGAGGGGTGTAGATGGTGTTATACGAGGAGTGTAGATGGTGTTATACAGAGGAGTGTAGATGGTGTTATACAGAGGAGTGTAGATGGTGTTATACAGAGGAGTGTAGATGGTGTTATACAGAGGAGTGTAGATGGTGTTATACAGGGTGTAGATGGTGTTATACAGAGGAGTGTAGATGGTGTTATACAGAGGAGTGTAGATGGTGTTATACAGGGTGTAGATGGTGTATTCAGAGGAGTGTAGATGGTGTTATACAGGGTGTAGATGGTGTTATTCAGAGGAGTGTACATGGTGTTATACAGAGGAGTGCAGATTTAGATTTTTTCATTCCTTTAGAAGAATACTTTTCTTATTGACTCCCCTTCAGGAGGCAGACGTCTTCATTATTTCACATTTCTTATTAAAACCAAATATGTTATCTATAATATAATATATCTCCAGGGCAATGCCTTTGTGGCCGTTAGTGTAATAGAGTATAATGCATGTGAAAACACTGGGCTATATACTGTGTGTGAAACAGAAACCCACTGTCCTCTACCCAGGAGTGCCATGTGCAAGCTGAATAATTTACTCAGAGTGAAATGATAATAACAGCATTATCCTTTCACCAGTACCGTGTGTGAAAACGGGAGCAGCTGATTGGAAGAGACGAGCCTTGTTCCATCACTTTGCCTCTCTCTACACACCCATGCTCATTTCATTCTTCATCCCATCCCCTCCTGACTTATTACCAGTAATTCAAGCCCCCCCCAGCTCACTAAACTGCCACAAATGCAACGCAAATGCAAATGCAAGGACCATTCGTATGGATTTTGAATCCGAGCTGGGTGTTGTTGAATCTGAGCTGGGTGTTGTTGAATCTGAGCTGGGTGTGTTGAATCTGAGCTGGGTGTTGTTGAATCTGAGCTGGGTGTTGTTGAATCTGAGCTCGGTGTTGTTGAATCTGAGCTGGGTGTTGTTGAATCTGAGCTGGGTGTTGTTGAATCTGAGCTGGGTGTTGTTGAATCTGAGCTGGGTGTTGTTGATCTGAGCTGGGTGTTGTTGATCTGAGCTCGGTGTTGTTGAATCTGAGCTGGGTGTTGTTGAATCTGAGCTGGGTGTTGTTGAATCTGAGCTGGGTGTTGTTGAATCTGAGCTGGGTGTTGTTGAATCTGAGCTGGGTGTTGTTGAATCTGAGCTGGGTGTTGTTGAATCTGAGCTGGGCGTTGTTGAATCTGAGCTGGGGTGTTGTTGAATCTGAGCTGGGGTGTTGTTGAATCCGAGCTGGGTGTTGTTGAATCTGAGCTCGGTGCTGTTGAATCTGAGCTGAGTGTTGTTGAATCTGAGCTGGGTGTTGTTGAATCTGAGCTGGGTGTTGTTGAATCTGAGCTGGGTGCTGTTGAATCCGAGCTGGGTGTTGTTGAATCTGAACTGGGTGCTGTTGAATCTGAGCTGGGTGTTGTTGAATCTGAGCTCGGTGTTGTTGAATCTGAGCTGGGTGTTGTTGAATCTGAGCTCGGTGTTGTTGAATCTGAGCTGGGTGTTGTTGAATCTGAGCTGGGTGTTGTTGAATCTGAGCTGGGTGTTGTTGAATCTGAGCTCGGTGCTGTTGAATCTGAGCTGGGTGTTGTTGAATCCGAGCTGGGTGCTGTTGAATCTGAGCTGGGTATTGTTGAATCTGAGCTGGGTGTTGTTGAATCTGAGCTGGGTGCTGTTGAATCTTAGCTGGGTGTTGTTGAATCTGAGCTCGGTGTTGTTGAATCTGAGCTGGGTGTTGTTGAATCTGAGCTCGGTGTTGTTGAATCTGAGCTGGGTGCTGTTGAATCTGAGCTTGGTGTTGTTGAATCTGAGCTGGGTGTTGTTGAATCTGAGCTGGGTGTTGTTGAATCTGAGCTGGGTGTTGTTGAATCTGAGCTCGGTGTTGTTGAATCTGAGCTCGGTGTTGTTGAATCTGAGCTGGGTGTTGTTGAATCTGAGCTGGGTGTTGTTGAATCTGAGCTGGGTGTTGTTGAATCTGAGCTGGGTGTTGTTGAATCTGAGCTGGGTGTTGTTGAATCTGAGCTGGGTGTTGTTGAATCTGAGCTGGGTGTTGTTGAATCTGAGCTGGGTGTTGTTGAATCTGAGCTCGGTGCTGTTGAATCTGAGCTGGGTGTTGTTGAATCTGAGCTGGGTGCTGTTGAATCTGAGCTGGGTGTTGTTGAATCTGAGCTCGGTGCTGTTTCAACATGAATATTTAAGTGAAAGCCAGAGAGGAGTGCAGGGAAATGTAACTGTTTAAGTCAATGAGGAATCAGGGAGTCTAGATAACTGCTGGTGTGGTTTAATTAACTGTTAACAAAAGCCGCTATTGTCTTCCACACCACACATAACCAATGCCCCACTGACAACATATTTTCCATCACAATTGATTGATATTATATGTCCTAAATGGCACACTAGTTCCTATATAGTGCCCTATTCCCTATATAATGCACTCTTCCCTATACAATGCACAGTCGTTTAATATGTGCTCACAAAACTCTGAAAAACAAAATAATAAAAGTGGGTACAGAACCCGTTGCACACCAGAACATAACTTGCACATAACATACATTCAAACAATGCACTAGTCCTTATATAATGCACTAGTCCCTATATAATGCACTAGTCCTTATATAATGCACTAGTCCCTATATAATGCACTAGTCCTTATATAATGCACTAGTCCCTATATAATGCACTAGTCCTTATATAATGCACTATTCCCTATATAATACACTAGTCCCTATATAATGCACTATTCCCTATACAATGCACTAGTCCCTATATAATACACTAGTCCCTATATAATGTTTTATAATACACTGGTCCCTATATAATGCACTATTCCCTATATAATGCACTAGTCCCTATATAATGCACTAGTCCCTATATCATGCACTAGTCCCTATATAATGCACTAGTCCCTATATAATGCACTAGTCCCTATATAATGCGCTAGTCCCTATATAATGCGCTAGTCCCTATATAATGCACTAGTCCCTATATAATGCACTATTCCCTATATAATGCACTAGTCCCTATATAATGCACTAGTCCCTATATAATGCACTATTCCCTATATAATGCACTAGTCCCTATATAATGCACTAGTCCCTATATAATGCACTATTTCCCCACAGGAAAAAAAGAAAGACTGCAATGAAATAACTTCCTTTTCTAGACTTAAATATCCTTTTCTTACCCTATTTAAATTATTCAAATTAATATCAAAGAGGAACAAACACAAGCTGCAGATTTGAACAGACGTCCTCTCCATAATCAATAAACTGGAGATTTGAACAGACGTCCTCTCCATAATCAATAAACTGGAGATTTGAACAGACGTCCTCTCCATAATCAATAAACTGGAGATTTGAACAGACGACCTCTCCATAATCAATAAACTGGAGATTTGAACAGACGTCCTCTCCATAATCAATAAACTGGAGATTTGAACAGACGTCCTCTCCATAATCAATAAACTGGAGATTTGAACAGACGTCCTCTCCATAATCAATAAACTGCAGATTTGAACAGACGTCCTCTCCATAATCAATAAACTGCAGATTTGAACAGACGTCCTCTCCATAATCAATAAACTGCAGATTTGAACAGACGACCTCTCCATAATCAATAAACTGGAGATTTGAACAGACGTCCTCTCCATAATCAATAAACTGCAGATTTGAACAGACGACCTCTCCATAATCAATAAACTGGAGATTTGAACAGACGTCCTCTCCATAATCAATAAACTGCAGATTTGAACAGACGTCCTCTCCATAATCAATAAACTGCAGATTTGAACAGACGACCTCTCCATAATCAATAAACTGGAGATTTGAACAGACGTCCTCTCCATAATCAATAAACTGCAGATTTGAACAGACGACCTCTCCATAATCAATAAACTGGAGATTTGAACAGACGTCCTCTCCATAATCAATAAACTGCAGATTTGAACAGACGACCTCTCCATAATCAATAAACTGGAGATTTGAACAGACGTCCTCTCCATAATCAATAAACTGGAGATTTGAACAGACGTCCTCTCCATAACCTGTGTCCATCCAGCAGAAAAGGAGTCACTATTGGGGACTGTAGCCCGTAAACTACAATAAACTATTTTCCCATGAACCCTTTCCCTGGGATTATACTAAGGTTGTAACACTGAACTATGGATCATTTTTTTTTATAGTAAAACACCTTAGACTAGTAGCGGTAAAACTCACACACAGTCCCTCCCGAGCTGGCAAGGTGGGAAAATATTCCGTTCTTCCCTTTGTCAAGGCAGTTAACACCCAACACCTATTCCCCCTGGCGTGAAATGACGTGGATGTCGATTAAGGCAACCCCCACACACCTCTCTGATTCAGAGGGGTTTGGGTTAAATGCAGAAGACACATTCCAGTTGAATGCATTCAGTTGTACAACTGACTAGGTATCCCCCATTTCCATACACATTGTTTTACTGGACTTGCTGCAGGAGACCGGAGGGAAACATGACTAGAATAAAAGCTTCCCTGAACAGACGACCTCTCCATAATGCTCGATGCTATACTGCACCTCTGTAACTCTGCGTTGTGTGTGGTTGATTGAAACTATAAACGTGGACTTTGGAGATCAGGTAGTTTTAATCAAGCAGAACTGACTCTCTGCATCCTGCATCCACAAGGAAATAAAACATTGGTAGAGCTGTTCTGTTCTGAGAATCTTCCCCTCTTTCTCTCTCAGTGCATCAAAATGATTTGTTCCTTTTTTCCATGACTGCACAGCCAGGCATGACTCCAACACCATCATCAAGTTTGCCGATGACACAACAGTGGTAGGTCTGATCACCGACAACAACGAGACAGCCAATTGGGAGGAGGTCAGAGACCTGGCCGTGTGGTGCCAGGACAACAACCTCTCCCTCAACGTGATCAAGACAAAGGAGATGATTGTGGACTACAGGAAAAGGAGGACCCGAGAACACCCCCATTCTCAGCTGCCAAAACCAACCAAAGTAGACTTTAAGATCTTACATTGTTATATAGAAGAAACACTGGAAAGTCTACATACAGGGGTTGATGTACATAGATGTTTAAAGGTCCAATACAGCCATTTTGATTTAAATATCAAATTGTTTCTGGGTAACAATTCCAAATCAAATCAAATTTTATTTTCCACTTGTTTCGTAAACAACAGTGAAATGCTTACTTACTTCCCAATAATACAGGAAAAAATGTGAACACAAGGAATACATCCACAATTAGTAACAATGACTTGGCCATATACACGGGGTACCAGTACCAAGTCCATGTGCAGGGGTACGAGGTAATTGAGGTAGATATGTGCATACAGGTAGGGGTAAAGTAACTAGGCAACAGGATAGATAATAAACAATAGCAGCGGCGTACGTGATGAGTCAATAGAGTCAGTGCAAAAAGGGTGTCAATGCAGGTAGCTATTTGGTTAACTATTTATTTAGGTAGCTAAGCATGTAGGTAACTATTTAGTAGTCTTATGGCTTGGGGGTAGAAGCTGTTCAGGTTCCTGTTGGCTCCAGACTTGGTGTATCGGTACCACCTGCCATGCAGTAGCAGAGAAAGAATTCTATGAATTGGGTGGCTGGAGTCTTTTATAATTTTTAGGGCCTTCCTATGACACCGCCTGGTATTGAGGTCCTGGATGGCAGCGAGCTCGGCCCAAGTGATGTACGCACAATCCTCTGTAGAGCCTTGCGGTCGGATGCCAAGCAGTTGCCATATCAAGTGGTGATGTAGCCAGTCAATATACGCTCAATGGTGCAGCTGTAGAACTTTTTGAGGATCTGAGGGCCCATGACAAATCTTTTCAGCCTCCTGAGGGGGAAGAGGCATTGTCGTGCCCTCTTCATGACTGTGTTGGTGTGTTTGGACCATGATAGGTCCTTAGTGATGTGAACCCAGAGGTACTTGAAACTCTCGACCCACTCCACTACAGCCCTGTGGATGTAAATGGGGGCGTGCTCAGCCCTCCATTTCCTGTAGTCCATGATCAGCTCCTTTGTCTTGCTGATGTTGAGGGAGAGGTTGTTGTCCTGGCACCACAATGCCAGGTCTCTGACCTCCTCTCTATTGGCGGTTTCATCGCTGTCAGTGGTCAGGTCTAACATAGTCATGTTGTCGGCAGACTTACTGATGGTGTTGGAGTCGTGTGCAGCCACACAGTCGTGGGTGAACAGAGAGCACAAGAGGGGACTAAACACGCACCCCTGAGGTGCCCCCGTATTGAGGGACAGCGGATGTGTTGTTACCGACCTTTACCTCCTGGCGGTGGCTCATCAGGAAGTCCAGGATCCAGTTGCAGAGGGAGGTGTTCAATCCTGTTGTCCTTAGCTTAGTGATGAGCTTGGAGGGCACTATGGTGTTGAACGCTGAGGTGTAGTTAACGAACAGCATTCTCACGTACTGTAGGTGTTCCTCTTGGTGGTCTGTTTGATACATAGGTATTAAATCCCTGGGCCATGGAGAGGTTGAACATGTCAGTGAAGACACTTGCCAGCTGGTCAGCAGATGCTCTGAGTATGCTTCCTGGTAATCCATCTGGCTCGGCGCACTTCTGAATGTTATCCTGTTTAAAGGTCTTACTCACATCGGCTACAGCAGGGTTCCCCAGCCGGTGGCCCACGTCTCCAGGGATCATCAACAAAATTTCAGCCATGGGCTGATACTTTCTTGAGAGGATGGTCAGAGTGCCTGAACATAATTAAGAATAATTTTTAGACTGCAAATTTGGCAAAAACATAATCATTTCTAACCTCATAATGTATGTCTCTCTATTATGGGAATACTTTGGAACAGATTTACAAAAACAAAATAACTTGGAGCTGATTTGTTGGTGTTTTATGAGTCTTTTATGTAGAAACACAAAAAAAAGAATACATTTTTACTCAGAAAACTTGAGTGACCAAAAAATAATAATTTTAGTATCTAGCCCCACTGTTGTTATTTACTCTTACCTTTTTTTTTGGGGGGGGGGGGGGGTATTTTCTTAAAACTGCATTGTTTGTTAAGGGCTTGTTTGTAAGCATTTCACCTGATGTGACAACTAACATTTGATTTTATTTGAACTTATCAATGAAAGTTACTGTATGCCAAAAGAGTGGTAGTAGTCTTTAAGCCAGATATGAAGTGCTAAGAGCCTGCAGGACATTTTGCAGTCAAGACCCAGAGACTGCACAGGATCAGAGATAATCAGGAGCTTTTTATACCTTTTCAGTGTGTTGCTCAATAGAATCCTATGTTTTTTTGCTCCAGGAACCGAGATAATGATGGCTGGAGAATGGAGTCCAGGTTTTTTTGAGCCTCCTCGAGGATCGATGGGGGACGGAGGCCCAAACCATCAATAGAAGTCCTCTGGGGGGGGGGGGCTGGAGCTGGTTCCTCAGACACCCTTAAGGCCTGATGTGAGAAGGAGCTCGGGGGGGGGGGGGGGGTATGGGCCTCTGGTAGAACTCCCCTGAGCTGGACCGTAGGGAGACAGGGTAGAGGGGGGGGGGGGGGGTATGGGCCTCTGGTAGAACTCCCCTGAGCTGGACCGTAAGGAGACAGGGTAGAGGGGGGGGGGGGGGGGGTATGGGCCTCTGGTAGAACTTCCCTGAGCTGGACCGTAAGGAGACAGGGTAGAGGATGAAGGAGCCGGAATCTCTGGAGCAGGTGGGCGAAACTGTTAATCAGCAGGATGGGATCCCCCAAAGCCATTTCAGCCCCATTCACCAAATACCTCTGCCTTGCGCTGGCCTTACAGTATGTGACGTGCCTCCACTGGGTTGCAGGATCAATAACCGTGGCGTCTGCCAGATCCTTATAAAGCTCCTTTATTCTCCAAGGGGGGTAGCGGGGGGGGGGGGGGTAGGATGGGAAGGGCAAGTGAAATGGGAGGGGAGAGGTGACTTTACTAGGGAGGGGTCTCTGTAGGGCAGCCCTGGCCAGTCAGTCACGATGGTGAGGCAGTGACACGACAACCAGACTGGAGGGGTCTCTGGAGGGCAGCCCTGGCCAGTCAGTCACGATGGTGAGGCAGTGACACGACAACCAGACTGGAGGGGTCTCTGTAGGGCAGCCCTGGCCAGTCAGTCACGATGGTGAGGCAGTGACACGACAACCAGACTGGAGGGGTCTCTTTAGGGCAGCCCTGGCCAGTCAGTCACGATGGTGAGGCAGTGACACGACAACCAGACTGGAGGGGTCTCTGTAGGGCAGCCCTGGCCAGTCAGTCACGATGGTGAGGCAGTGACACGACAACCAGACTGGAGGGGTCTCTGTAGGGCAGCCCTGGCACAGTCAGTCACGATGGTGAGGCAGTGACACGACAACCAGACTGGAGGGGTCTCTGTAGGGCAGCCCTGGCCAGTCAGTCACGATGGTGAGGCAGTGACACGACAACCAGACTGGAGGGGTCTCTGTAGGGCAGCCCTGGCACAGTCAGTCACGATGGTGAGGCAGTGACACGACAACCAGACTGGAGGGGTCTCTGTAGGGCAGCCCTGGCACAGTCAGTCACGATGGTGAGGCAGTGACACGACAACCAGACTGGAGGGGTCTCTGTAGGGCAGCCCTGGCCAGTCAGTCACGATGGTGAGGCAGTGACACGACAACCAGACTGGAGGGGTCTCTGTAGGGCAGCCCTGGCCAGTCAGTCACGATGGTGAGGCAGTGACACGACAACCAGACTGGAGGGGTCTCTGTAGGGCAGCCCTGGCACAGTCAGTCACGATGGTGAGGCAATGACACGGCAACCAGACTGGAGGGGTCTCTGTAGGGCAGCCCTGGCCAGTCAGTCACGATGGTGAGGCAGTGACACGACAACCAGACTGGAGGGGTCTCTGGAGGGCAGCCCTGGCCAGTCAGTCACGATGGTGAGGCAGTGACACGACAACCAGACTGGAGGGGTCTCTGTAGGGCAGCCCTGGCCAGTCAGTCACGATGGTGAGGCAGTGACACGACAACCAGACTGGAGGGGTCTCTGTAGGGCAGCCCTGGCCAGTCAGTCACGATGGTGAGGCAGTGACACGACAACCAGACTGGAGGGGTCTCTGTAGGGCAGCCCTGGCACAGTCAGTCACGATGGTGAGGCAGTGACACGACAACCAGACTGGAGGGGTCTCTGTAGGGCAGCCCTGGCACAGTCAGTCACGATGGTGAGGCAGTGACACGACAACCAGACTGGAGGGGTCTCTGTAGGGCAGCCCTGGCACAGTCAGTCACGATGGTGAGGCAGTGACACGACAACCAGACTGGAGGGGTCTCTGTAGGGCAGCCCTGGCACAGTCAGTCACGATGGTGAGGCAGTGACACGACAACCAGACTGGAGGGGTCTCTGTAGGGCAGCCCTGGCACAGTCAGTCACGATGGTGAGGCAGTGACACGACAACCAGACTGGAGGGGTCTCTGTAGGGCAGCCCTGGCACAGTCAGTCACTATGGTGAGGCAGTGACACGACAACCAGACTGGAGGGGTCTCTGTAGGGAAGCCCTGGCACAGTCAGTCACGATGGTGAGGCAGTGACACGACAACCAGACTGGAGGGGTCTCTGTAGGGCAGCCCTGGCCAGTCAGTCACGATGGTGAGGCAGTGACACGACAACCAGACTGGAGGGGTCTCTGTAGGGCAACCCTGGCCAGTCAGTCACGATGGTGAGGCAGTGACATGACAACCAGACTGGAGGGGTCTCTGGAGGGCAGCCCTGGCCAGTCAGTCACGATGGTGAGGCAGTGACACGACAACCAGACTGGAGGGGTCTCTATAGGGCAGCCCTGGCCAGTCAGTCACGATGGTGAGGCAGTGACACGACAACCAGACTGGAGGGGTCTCTGTAGGGCAGCCCTGGCCAGTCAGTCACGATGGTGAGGCAGTGACACGACAACCAGACTGGAGGAGTCTCTGTAGGGCAGCCCTGGCCAGTCAGTCACGATGGTGAGGCAGTGACACGACAACCAGACTGGAGGGGTCTCTGTAGGGCAGCCCTGGCACAGTCAGTCACAATGGTGAGGCAGTGACACGACAACCAGACTGGAGGGGTCTCTGTAGGGCAGCCCTGGCCAGTCAGTCACGATGGTGAGGCAGTGACACGACAACCAGGCTGGAGGGGTCTCTGTAGGGCAGCCCTGGCACAGTCAGTCACTATGGTGAGGCAGTGACACGACAACCAGACTGGAGGGGTCTCTGTAGGGCAGCCCTGGCACAGTCAGTCACAATGGTGAGGCAGTGACACGACAACCAGACTGGAGGGGTCTCTGTAGGGCAGCCCTGGCCAGTCAGTCACGATGGTGAGGCAGTGACACGACAACCAGGCTGGAGGGGTCTCTGTAGGGCAGCCCTGGCACAGTCAGTCACTATGGTGAGGCAATGACACGACAACCAGACTGGAGGGGTCTCTGTAGGGCAGCCCTGGCCAGTCAGTCACGATGGTGAGGCAGTGACACGACAACCAGACTGGAGGAGTCTCTGTAGGGCAGCCCTGGCCAGTCAGTCACGATGGTGAGGCAGTGACACGACAACCAGACTGGAGGGGTCTCTGTAGGGCAGCCCTGGCACAGTCAGTCACGATGGTGAGGCAGTGACACGACAACCAGACTGGAGGGGTCTCTGTAGGGCAGCCCTGGCACAGTCAGTCACAATGGTGAGGCAGTGACACGACAACCAGACTGGAGGGGTCTCTGTAGGGCAGCCCTGGCCAGTCAGTCACGATGGTGAGGCAGTGACACGACAACCAGGCTGGAGGGGTCTCTGTAGGGCAGCCCTGGCACAGTCAGTCACTATGGTGAGGCAGTGACACGACAACCAGACTGGAGGGGTCTCTGTAGGGCAGCCCTGGCACAGTCAGTCACAATGGTGAGGCAGTGACACGACAACCAGACTGGAGGGGTCTCTGTAGGGCAGCCCTGGCCAGTCAGTCACGATGGTGAGGCAGTGACACGACAACCAGGCTGGAGGGGTCTCTGTAGGGCAGCCCTGGCACAGTCAGTCACTATGGTGAGGCAGTGACACGACAACCAGACTGGAGGGGTCTCTGTAGGGCAGCCCTGGCACAGTCAGTCACGATGGTGAGGCAGTGACACGACAACCAGACTGGAGGGGTCTCTGTAGGGCAGCCCTGGCACAGTCAGTCACAATGGTGAGGCAGTGACACGACAACCAGACTGGAGGGGTCTCTGTAGGGCAGCCCTGGCCAGTCAGTCACGATGGTGAGGCAGTGACACGACAACCAGGCTGGAGGGGTCTCTGTAGGGCAGCCCTGGCACAGTCAGTCACTATGGTGAGGCAGTGACACGACAACCAGGCTGGAGGAAGTTGGAAAAGGTCTTAGAGTCTGAACTATACGGGGTAACATCTCAATTTACTTACTCTGGATGTCTAGCTCAGACATACACTACGTGATAAAATGTGTGTACTTCTGCTCACCAAACATCTCATTCTGAGTCTGTTTTTTGCAGTGCTGCTCAGGCGGCAGGTAACCTAGCGATTAGGAACGTTAGGCCTGTAATGGAAAGGCTGCCGGTTCAAATCCCAGAGCTGGCAAGGTGGACAAATCTGCCATTCTGCCCTCGATCAAGGCAGTTAACCACTAAAAAGAACGTATCCCCGGGAGCCAACGATGTGGATTAAAACAGGCCCCCCTAATTTAGGGGTGTTGTAAAAACACCTGTCTGATTCAGAGGGTTTTGGTTAAACACATTTTGGTTGAATGCATTCAGTTGACCAACTGACTAGGTACCCCACTCCCCTCCCTGCCTTTTCCCTCAACTCCTAAAGGAATTTCATGATCAGGAACAAACAAAATTATTCTTTGGATCACACATCCCCTGTACACCTCCCCTGTACACCTCCCCTGTACACCTCCCCTGTACACCTCCCCTGTGTACATACGGTTTCCCTGACAAATTCCCTAAGGGAGGAAACACACCAGTCATAGTCCAGTCAAACACATCCATAACCCAGATACACAATGTAAACATCACTGCTGGGACTATATGCCTATTTGTCCAGCCAGATTTGAGTCAGTACAAGAGTTCTTTTCACTGACACAGGATGAGTCCCATATCACACCTTTCCTCCTATTTAGTGGACTGCTTTAAACCAGAGACCTGTGGACCCTGGTCAAAAGTAGTCCACTACCCTATAGACCCTGGTCTACAGTAGTCCACTACCCTGGTCAACAGTAGTTCACTACCCTATAGACCCTGGTCTACAGTAGTCCACTACTCTATAGACCCTGGTCAACAGTAGTCCACTACCCTATAGACCCTGGTCTACAGTAGTCCACTACCCTGGTCAACAGTAGTCCACTACCCTGGTCAACAGTAGTCCACTACCCTATAGACCCTGGTCAACAGTAGTCCACTACCCTGGTCAACAGTAGTCCACTACCCTATAGACCCTGGTCAACAGTAGTCCACTACCCTATAGACCCTGGTCAACAGTAGTCCACTACCCTATAGACCCTGGTCTACAGTAGTCCACTACCCTGGTCTACAGTAGTCCACTACCCTATAGACCCTGGTCTACAGTAGTCCACTACCCTATAGAACCTGGTCTACAGTAGTCCACTACCCTATAGACCCTGGTCTACAGTAGTCCACTACCCTGGTCAACAGTAGTCCACTACCCTGGTCTACAGTAGTCCACTACCCTATAGACCCTGGTCTACAGTAGTCCACTACCCTGGTCAACAGTAGTCCACTACCCTATAGACCCTGGTCTACAGTAGTCCACTACCCTGGTCAACAGTAGTCCACTACCCTGGTCTACAGTAGTCCACTACCCTATAGACCCTGGTCTACAGTAGTCCACTACCCTGGTCAACAGTAGTCCACTACCCTATAGACCCTGGTCTACAGTAGTCCACTACCCTGGTCTACAGTAGTCCACTACCCTATAGACCCTGGTCTACAGTAGTCCACTACCCTGGTCAACAGTAGTCCACTACCCTATAGACCCTGGTCTACAGTAGTCCACTACCCTATAGACCCTGGTCAACAGTAGTCCACTACCCTATAGACCGTGGTCAACAGTAGTCTACTACCCTGGTCTACAGTAGTCCACTACCCTGGTCTACAGTAGTCCACTACCCTATAGACCCTGGTCAACAGTAGTCCACTACCCTATAGACCCTGGTCAACAGTAGTCCACTACCCTATAGACCCTGGTCTACAGTAGTCCACTAACCTGGTCTACAGTAGTCCACTACCCTATAGACCCTGGTCAACAGTAGTCCACTACCCTATGGACCCTGGTCAACAGTAGTCTACTACCCTATAGACCCTGGTCAACAGTAGTCCCCTACCCTATAGACCCTGGTCAACAGTAGTCCACTACCCTATAGACCCTGGTCTACAGTAGTCCACTACCCTATAGACCCTGGTCAACAGTAGTCCACTACCCTATAGACCCTGGTCAACAGTAGTCTACTACCCTGGTCTACAGTAGTCCACTACCCTGGTCTACAGTAGTCCACTACCCTATAGACCCTGGTCAACAGTAGTCCACTCCCCTATAGACCCTGGTCAACAGTAGTCCACTACCCTATAGACCCTGGTCAACAGTAGTCCACTACCCTATGGACCCTGGTCAACAGTAGTCTACTACCCTATAGACCCTGGTCAACAGTAGTCCCCTACCCTATAGACCCTGGTCAACAGTAGTCCACTACCCTATAGACCCTGGTCAACAGTAGTCCACTACCCTATAGACCCTGGTCAACAGTAGTCCACTACCCTATAGACCCTGGTCAACAGCAGTCTACTACCCTGGTCTACAGTAGTCCACTACCCTGGTCTACAGTAGTCCACTACCCTATAGACCCTGGTCAACAGTAGTCCACTACCCTATAGACCCTGGTCAACAGTAGTCCACTACCCTATAGACCCTGGTCTACAGTAGTCCACTAACCTGGTCTACATTAGTCCACTACCCTATAGACCCTGGTCAACAGTAGTCCACTACCCTATAGACCCTGGTCAACAGTAGTCCACTACCCTATAGACCCTGGTCAACAGTAGTCCCCTACCCTATAGACCCTGGTCAACAGTAGTCCACTACCCTATAGACCCTGGTCTACAGTAGTCCACTACCCTATAGACCCTGGTCAACAGTAGTCCACTACCCTATAGACCCTGGTCAACAGTTGTCTACTACCCTGGTCTACAGTAGTCCACTACCCTGGTCTACAGTAGACCACTACCCTATAGACCCTGGTCAACAGTAGTCCACTACCCTATAGACCCTGGTCAACAGTAGTCCACTACCCTATAGACCCTGGTCTACAGTAGTCCACTAACCTGGTCTACAGTAGTCCACTACCCTGGTCTACAGTAGTCCACTACCCTGGTCAACAGTAGTCCACTACCCTGGTCAACAGTAGTCCACTACCCTATAGACCCTGGTCAACAGTAGTCCACTACCCTATAGACCCTGGTCAACAGTAGTCCCCTACCCTATAGACCCTGGTCTACAGTAGTCCACTACCCTGGTCTACAGTAGTCCACTACCCTATAGACCCTGGTCTACAGTAGTCCACTACCCTATAGACCCTGGTCTACAGTAGTCCACTACCCTGGTCAACAGTTGTCCACTACCCTGGTCTACAGTAGTCCACTACCCTATAGACCCTGGTCTACAGTAGTCCACTACCCTGGTCAACAGTAGTCCACTACCCTATAGACCCTGGTCTACAGTAGTCCACTACCCTGGTCTACAGTAGTCCACTACCCTATAGACCCTGGTCTACAGTAGTCCACTACCCTATAGACCCTGGTCAACAGTAGTCCACTACCCTATAGACCGTGGTCAACAGTAGTCTACTACCCTGGTCTACAGTAGTCCACTACCCTGGTCTACAGTAGTCCACTACCCTATAGACCCTGGTCAACAGTAGTCCACTACCCTATAGACCCTGGTCAACAGTAGTCCACTACCCTATAGACCCTGGTCTACAGTAGTCCACTAACCTGGTCTACAGTAGTCCACTACCCTATAGACCCTGGTCAACAGTAGTCCACTACCCTATGGACCCTGGTCAACAGTAGTCTACTACCCTATAGACCCTGGTCAACAGTAGTCCCCTACCCTATAGACCCTGGTCAACAGTAGTCCACTACCCTATAGACCCTGGTCTACAGTAGTCCACTACCCTATAGACCCTGGTCAACAGTAGTCCACTACCCTATAGACCCTGGTCAACAGTAGTCTACTACCCTGGTCTACAGTAGTCCACTACCCTGGTCTACAGTAGTCCACTACCCTATAGACCCTGGTCAACAGTAGTCCACTACCCTATAGACCCTGGTCAACAGTAGTCTACTACCCTGGTCTACAGTAGTCCACTACCCTGGTCTACAGTAGTCCACTACCCTATAGACCCTGGTCAACAGTAGTCCACTACCCTATAGACCCTGGTCAACAGTAGTCCACTACCCTATAGACCCTGGTCTACAGTAGTCCACTAACCTGGTCTACATTCGTCCACTACCCTATAGACCCTGGTCAACAGTAGTCCACTACCCTATAGACCCTGGTCAACAGTAGTCCACTACCCTATAGACCCTGGTCAACAGTAGGACCCTACCCTATAGACCCTGGTCAACAGTAGTCCACTACCCTATAGACCCTGGTCTACAGTAGTCCACTACCCTATAGACCCTGGTCAACAGTAGTCCACTACCCTATAGACCCTGGTCAACAGTTGTCTACTACCCTGGTCTACAGTAGTCCACTACCCTATAGACCCTGGTCTACAGTAGTCCACTACCCTATAGACCCTGGTCAACAGTAGTCCACTACCCTATAGACCCTGGTCTACAGTAGTCCACTAACCTGGTCTACAGTAGTCCACTACCCTGGTCTACAGTAGTCCACTACCCTGGTCAACAGTAGTCCACTACCCTGGTCAACAGTAGTCCACTACCCTATAGACCCTGGTCAACAGTAGTCCACTACCCTATAGACCCTGGTCAACAGTAGTCCACTACCCTATAGACCCTGGTCTACAGTAGTCCACTACCCTGGTCTACAGTAGTCCACTACCCTATAGACCCTGGTCTACAGTAGTCCACTACCCTATAGACCCTGGTCTACAGTAGTCCACTACCCTATAGACCCTGGTCTACAGTAGTCCACTACCCTGGTCAACAGTAGTCCACTACCCTGGTCTACAGTAGTCCACTACCCTATAGACCCTGGTCTACAGTAGTCCACTACCCTGGTCAACAGTAGTCCACTACCCTATAGACCCTGGTCTACAGTAGTCCACTACCCTGGTCTACAGTAGTCCACTACCCTATAGACCCTGGTCTACAGTAGTCCACTACCCTATAGACCCTGGTCTACAGTAGTCCACTACCCTATAGACCCTGGTCTACAGTAGTCCAGTATGTAGAGGCAAAACAAGAGGGAGATGTATATATGAGGGACAACATGGTGTCACTAAATGTATATATGAGGGACAACATGGTGTCACTAAATGTATATATGAGGGACAACATGGTGTCACTAAATGTATATATGAGGGACAACATGGTGTCACTAAATGTATATATGAGGGACAACATGGTGTCACTAAATGTATATATGAGGGACAACATGGTCTCACTAAATGTATATATGAGGGACAACATGGTCTCACTAAATGTATATATGAGGGACAACATGGTGTAACTAAATGTATATATGAGGGACAACATGGTGTAACTAAATGTATATATGAGGGACAACATGGTGTCACTAAATGTATATATGAGGGACAACATGGTGTAACTAAATGTATATATGAGGGACAACATGGTGTCACTAAATGTATATATGAGGGACAACATGGTGTAACTAAATGTATATATGAGGGACAACATGGTGTCACTAAATGTATATATGAGGGACAACATGGTGTCACTAAATGTATATATGAGGGACAACATGGTGTAACTAAATGTATATATGAGGGACAACATGGTGTAACTAAATGTATATATGAGGGACAACATGGTGTCACTAAATGTATATATGAGGGACAACATGGTGTCACTAAATGTATATATGAGGGACAACATGGTGTAACTAAATGTATATATGAGGGACAACATGGTGTCACTAAATGTATATATGAGGGACAACATGGTGTAACTAAATGTATATATGAGGGACAACATGGTGTCACTAAATGTATATATGAGGGACAACATGGTGTAACTAAATGTATATATGAGGGACAACATGGTGTCACTAAATGTATATATGAGGGACAACATGGTGTAACTAAATGTATATATGAGGGAAAACATGGTGTAACTAAATGTATATATGAGGGACAACATGGTGTCACTAAATGTATATATGAGGGACAACATGGTGTAACTAAATGTATACATGAGGGACAACATGGTGTAACTAAATGTATATATGAGGGACAACATGGTGTCACTAAATGTATATATGAGGGACAACATGGTGTCACTAAATGTATATATGAGGGACAACATGGTGTCACTAAATGTATATCTGAGGGACAACATGGTGTAACTAAATGTATATATGAGGGACAACATGGTGTCACTAAATGTATATATGAGGGACAACATGGTGTCACTAAATGTATATATGAGGGACAACATGGTGTCACTAAATGTATATATGAGGGACAACATGGTGTCACTAAATGTATATATGAGGGACAACATGGTGTAACTAAATGTATATATGAGGGCCAACATGGTGTAACTAAATGTATATATGAGGGACAACATGGTGTCACTAAATGTATATATGAGGGACAACATGGTGTCACTAAATGTATATATGAGGGACAACATGGTGTAACTAAATGTATATATGAGGGACAACATGGTGTCACTAAATGTATATATGAGGGACAACATGGTGTAACTAAATGTATATATGAGGGACAACATGGTGTCACTAAATGTATATATGAGGGACAACATGGTGTCACTAAATGTATATATGAGGGACAACATGGTGTAACTAAATGTATATATGAGGGACAACATGGTGTCACTAAATGTATATATGAGGGACAACATGGTGTAACTAAATGTATATATGAGGGACAACATGGTGTAACTAAATGTATATATGAGGGACAACATGGTGTCACTAAATGTATATATGAGGGACAACATGGTGTCACTAAATGTATATATGAGGGACAACATGGTGTCACTAAATGTATATATGAGGGACAACATGGTGTAACTAAATGTATATATGAGGGACAACATGGTGTCACTAAATGTATATATGAGGGACAACATGGTGTCACAAAATGTATATATGAGGGACAACATGGTGTTACTAAATGTATATATGAGGGACAACATCGTGTCACTAAATGTATATATGAGGGACAACATGGTGTCACTAAATGTATATATGAGGGACAACATGGTGTCACTAAATGTATATATGAGGGACAACATGGTGTCACAAAATGTATATATGAGGGACAACATGGTGTAACTAAATGTATATATGAGGGACAACATCGTGTCACTAAATGTATATATGAGGGACAACATGGTGTCACTAAATATATATATGAGGGGCAACATGGTGTCACTAAATGTATATATGAGGGACAACATGGTGTTACTAAATGTATGAGGGACAACAACATGACATATGTGATAATGAGAATCTCTATTTACATATATTTGCATATTTGCGTAAACAAGTGTAAACCAGTCTTTCTAATGGGGTTAGAATCAACACTCTAGGATCAACACTCTAGCAACACTCTAGGATACATCTAGGATCCACCCCTGTAAACATAATTTTTTTGGGATCCATCCCTGTGAACATAATTTATTTAGGGATCCATCCCTGTGAACATCGTTTATTTAGGGATCCATCCCTGTGAACATCATTTATTTAGGGATTCATCCCTGTGAACATAATTTATTTAGGGATGCATCCCTGTGAACATAATTTATTTAGGGATGCATCCCTGTGAACATCATTTATTTAGGGATTCATCCCTGTGAACATAATTTATTTAGGGATCCATCCCTGTAAAAAACATTTATTAAGGGATCCACCCCTGTAAACATAATTTGCCTAATGACGCCAGAGTGGATTAGAACCTTCTTTTTCAGTTAAGCACATTACCATACTCATTCTCTATCCTCAATCACTCTTCTCAATTAACTTGGACCTTTTCAAGGAGTTCTGAGAAGGGTCACTGGAGGTTAGGACATCTAATTGAGAAAAGGCCACAGTCATGGTTGGGTTTCTCGCCACGTTTTCTTGAAAAGCATGCTGGAAAATATGCAAATAAGGCTTCACAAGACTTACAAAGACTTATAGTAATGTTCAACACCCGTGGTGTTAGGGACCAACTCTCTTGGGTTGTAATAATATATGTTGTAAGAAAACTGTTAAATTTAACACTGGGTGTCATTTCAAAATTGTAGTATGTAGTATAAGTGAGTATACAGTATGTGTGTGCGCGCTCAAGCGAGAGAGAGAGACAGAGAGAGAGAGTGAGAGTGAGTGGGGGAGAGAAAGAGAGAGAAAGAGAGACAGAGAGAGACAGCGAGAGAGAGAGAGAAAGAGACAGAGAGAGCGAGAGAGAGCGAGAGCGAGAGAGAGAGAGGGGCAGTGAGACAGAGAGACAGAGAGACAGAGAGACAGAGAGAGAGAGAGAGAGAGAGACAGAGACAGAGACAGAGACAGAGACAGAGACAGAGGCAGAGACAGAGACAGAGAGAGACAGATAGAGACAGAGACACAGAGAGACAGAGACAGAGATACAGAGACAGAGAGAGAGAGAGAGAGAGAGACAGAGACAGAGACAGAGAGAGACAGATAGAGACAGAGACAGAGACAGAGAGACAGAGAGATGCATTTGATGACTGAGTGTAGAGATAAAATACATTTAGTTTCCTTGACCTGATTAACTTTGGAGTAGTACCAGATTCCAATACATTCAGAGATGCTTTAACTCATGTACAATGTTAATATTTGAACTGTAGGCATCTTGGACAAGACAGAAAATTCATACTTATTCTAGAGCTGAACACCGACCTAGGTCTTTCAATTCATCCGGCGCCACATTTTAACAACAGGTGGCGCTGTTTCACCAATGTGGTCAGAGCAGGCGATGACCTGTTATGTGATTGTTAACACACACAGACACACAGACACGCAGACACACACAGACACACAGACACACACAGACACACAGACACACGCAGACACACACAGACACATAGACACACACATACACACAGACAAACACAGACACACACATACACACACAGACACACACAGACACACACATACACACAGACACACACATACACATGCAGACGCACACATACACACAGACACACACAGACACACACATACACACACAGACACACACATACACACAGACACACACATACACATGCAGACGCACACATACACACAGACACACACAGACACACACATACACACACAGACACACACATACACACAGACACACACATACACATGCAGACGCACACATACACACAGACAAACACAGACACACACAGACACACACAGACACACACATACACACACATACACACACATACACACACATACACATGCAGACTTTTCCATTAGTGAGTTTTCTTGGAAAAATGCCCTTTCCAATTCACCTATGTTCAAGTAATTCTCATGATGTGGAGTATAGGATATTGAAATGAGTCATCATGCCAACTGGCCCCTTTTTAAACCTCTTGAGAAGTGAGAGAGGGATTATGTCAAAGAAATTTAACTGCATGAGTGGAGGTAATGAAGTGATCCTTTTATCTGAGGCTTTGTGGAGGTAATGAAGTCTGTCTTTAATCTGATGCTTTGTGGAGGTAATGAAGTCAGTCTTTAATCTGATGCTTTGTGGAGGTAATGAAGTCAGTCTTTTATCTGAGGCTTTGTGGAGGTAATGAAGTCAGTCTTTTATCTGAGGCTGTGTGGAGGTAATGAAGTCTTTTATCTGAGGCTTTGTGGAGGTAATGAAGTCAGTCTTTTATCTGAGGCTTTGTGGAGGTAATGAAGTCAGTCTTTTATCTGAGGCTTTGTGGAGGTAATGAAGTCTTTAACTGAGGATTTGAGGAGGTAATGAAGTCTTTTAACTGAGGATTTGAGGAGGTAATGAAGTCTTTTAACTGAGGATTTGAGGAGGTAATGAAGTCTTTTAGCTGAGGATTTGAGGAGGTAATGATACCAGTCTTTTAGGCTTTGGCCTTTCTTAGTGTTGGTTTTCATCCACAAAATCACAAAATAATGGGTTTTTCACTACCATTTCAGATTAAATCAGTTTTAGTTACAAATGTGTTGAATACAGCAATATGTTAATAAATTGCAAGTCAGATAAACATTTCAAATAGATTTTTAATTCACCACCTTGTAATAGTATAAAATACAATAGATAAAATATTGAATTGCTCTAACAAAAAAACACAACAACATCCATTCCCACATTGACAATAGGACAGATGCCGCTTCCCTCTGTTGTTCTTGTCCTGTGATAATTAGGTCATTTTGTCTGGTCTATTCCATGTTGTGTTGTGTCTACAGAGCCCTAATGCACCCAGCAGGCAGGTACCATTAGCAGGATTTGTTTGCAAGGTAAGCAGCTATGGGAAGTGACAGCAATTGAATTACAAAATGCAGTTTGTGTTTTTGTGTGTGTGTGTGTGTGTGTGTGTGTGTGTGTGTGTGTGTGTGTGTGTGTGTGTGTGTGTGTGTGTGTGTGTGTGTGTGTGTGTGTGTGTGTGTGTGTGTGTGTGTAAGACGCTGTCAATTCTATCCCGGAGCCCTGCAGGGAAGGACCTGATTAAATGGATATTCAACTCGCCCTCTGCTCGTTGGGCTCCTGTTTTCATTATGTGTGTGCGTTCTTATCCTATCCAGTGTGTGTGAGAGAGACGTGCCATAAAAATCACACAGCTGGCTTGAAATGTTACCAATGGTGTCAGAGTAGAGGACTCTGGTTCACGTCCTGTCAGAGGAGAAGTAGAGGACTCTGGTTCACGTCCTGTCAGAGGAGAGGTAGAGGACTCTGGTTCACGTCCTGTCAGAGGAGAGGTAGAGGACTCTGGTTCACGTCCTGTCAGAGGAGAAGTAGAGGACTCTGGTTCACGTCCTGTCAGAGGAGAGGTAGAGGACTCTGGTTCACGTCCTGTCAGAGGAGAGGTAGAGGACTCTGGTTCACGTCCTGTCAGAGGAGAAGTAGAGGACTCTGGTTCACGTCCTGTCAGAGGAGAAGTAGAGGACTCTGGTTCCTGTCAGAGGAGAAGTAGAGGACTCTGGTTCACGTCCTGTCAGAGGAGCGGTAGAGGACTCTGGTTCACGTCCTGTCAGAGGAGAAGTAGAGGACTCTGTTTTTAATGATTTCTGATCATCCCAATGTGGTATCTAGACACCTAAAGCTGCTGTAGTCTCAGGGGTATCTTGCAGCTTCCTCATGTCAGGGATTTCCTCCTCTTCGTCTGAAGAGGAGAGGCGAAAAGGATCAGAGGACCAATATGCGGCGTGGTAAGTGTCCATGGTTCTTTTAATAAGAAATAGTACACATGAACAACTGAATACAAAAAACAATAAACGTGGAATGAACGAAACCCAAAACAGTACCGTGTGGTGAAAAACACAGACACGGAAACAATCACCCACAAAACCACAGTGCTACCTAAGTATGATTCTCAATCAGAGACAACTAACGACGCCTGCCTCTGATTGAGAACCATACTAGGCCGAAACATAGAAATCCCCCAAATCGTAGAAAAACAAACATAGACTGCCCACCCCAACTCACGCCCTGACCTTACTAAATAAATACAAAACAACGGAAATAAAGGTCAGAACGTGACACCTCAACTGTACTTCAGTTTTCTTTGCATCCATGTTAGGCAGTTTATATGTATTCCACAAATACACGGTTCTTCAACCCACTGTAAAATCAGGCTAGGTGACCCGTAGAACAGCAAACAAATCCCACAGGGTGTCTGATTTTCAAAACATTAAATGCACATCTTCAAATCTTCAAGCCCTCACTTGATTTAAATGTTGATCTCTGCAGAAATATACATGTTTCTTTCGAGGGTTCACACACTCACATCTGAATAGTTCATGGCTGTCTGAGAAGTGTTGACACAGTAATATATTCTATTTCTTTTCTTTTCTTTAACCTTTATTTAACTAGGCAAGTCAGTTAAGAACAAATTCGTATTTACAAAGACGGCCTACCAAAAGGCAAAAGACCTCCTGCGAGGACAGGGTCTGGGATTAAAAATATTTATGTAGGACAAAACACACATCACGACAAGAGAGACACCACAACACGACATAAAGAGAGACCTAAGACGACAACATAGCAAGGCAGCAGCACATGACAACACAGCACGGTAGCAACACAACATGACAACACAGCACGGTAGCAACACAACATGACAACAACATGGTAGAAACACAACATGACAACACAGCATGGTAGAAACACAACATGACAACACAGCATGGTAGAAACACAACATGACAACACAGCACGGTAGCAACACAACATGAAAACAACATGGTAGAAACACAACATGACAACACAGCGCGGTAGCAACACAACATGACAACACAGCATGGTAGAAACACAACATGACAACACAGCACGGTAGCAACACAACATGACAATACATGGTAGGAACACCACATGACAACACAGCATGGTAGCAACACAACATGACAACACAGCATGGTAGAAACACAACATGACAACACAGCATGGTAGAAACACAACATGACATCACAGCACGGTAGCAACACAACATGACAACACAGCATGGTAGAAACACAACATGACAACACAGCATGGTAGAAACACAACATGACAACACAGCATGGTAGAAACACAACATGACAACACAGCATGGTAGAAACACAACATGACAACACAGCACGGTAGCAACACAACATGACAATAATATGGTAGAAACACCACATGACAACACAGCATGGTAGCAACACAACATGACAACACAGCATGGTAGAAACACAACATGACAACACAGCATGGTAGAAACACAACATGACAACACAGCACGGTAGCAACACAAAATGACAACACAGCATGGTAGAAACACAACATGACAACACAGCATGGTAGAAACACAACATGACAACACAGCATGGTAGAAACACAACATGACAACACAGCACGGTAGCAACACAACATGACAACACAGCATGGTAGAAACACAACATGACAACACAGCACTTTAGAAACACAACATGACAACACAGCACGGTAGCAACACAACATGACAACACAGCATGGTAGAAACACAACATGACAACACAGCATGGTAGAAACACAACATGACAACACAGCACAGTAGCAACACAACATGACAACACAGCATGGTAGAAACACAACATGACAACACAGCACGGTAGCAACACAACATGACAACACAGCATGGTAGAAACACAACATGACAACACAGCATGGTAGAAACACAACATGACAACACAGCATGGTAGAAACACAACATGACAACACAGCACGGTAGCAACACAACATAACAACACAGCATGGTAGAAACACAACATGACAACACAGCATGGTAGAAACACAACATGACAACACAGCACGGTAGCAACACAACATGACAACACAGCATGGTAGAAACACAACATGACAACACAGCATGGTAGAAACACAACATGACAACACAGCATGGTAGAAACACAACATGACAACACAGCACGGTAGCAACACAACATGACAACACAGCACTTTAGAAACACAACATGACAACACAGCATGGTAGAAACACAACATGACAACACAGCATGGTAGAAACACAACATGACAACACAGCATGGTAGAAACACAACATGACAACACAGCACGGTAGCAACACAACATGACAACACAGCATGGTAGAAACACAACATGACAACACAGCACGGTAGCAACACAACATGACAACACAGCACGGTAGCAACACAACATGGTAGCAGTACAAAACATGGTACAAACATTATTGGGCACAGACAATAGCACAAAGGGCAGGAAGGTATAGACAACAATACATCACGCAAAGCAGCCACAACTGTCAGTAAGAGTGTCCATGATTGAGTCTTTGAATGAAGAGATTGAGATAAAACTGTCCAGTTTGAGTGTTTGTTGCAGCTCGTTCCAGTCGCTAGCTGCAGCGAACTGAAAAGACGAGCGACCCAGAGATGTGTGTGCTTTGGGGACCTTTAACAGAATGTGACTGGCAGAACGGCTGTTGTATGTGAATGATGACGACTGCAGTAGATATCTCAGATAGGGGGGAGTGAGGCCTAAGAGAGTTTTATAAAAAGCATCAATCAGTGGGTCTTGCAACGGGTATACAGAGAGGACCAGTGGCAAATCTGATGGCCGCAAGGTAAAGAACATCTAGCCAGTCGAGAGCATCCTCACCTGCGGTCCTATAAATGACTTCTCCGTAATCTAGCATAGTTAGGATGGTCAACTGAATCAGGGTTAGTTTGGCAGCTGGGGTGAAAAAGGAACGATTACGATAGAGGAAACCAAGTCTAGATTTAACTTTAGCCTGCAGCTTTGATATGTGCTGAGAGAAGGACAGTGCAACGCCCAGCAATACTCCCAAGTACTTGTATGAGGTGACTACCTCAAGCTCTAAACCCTCAGAGGTAGTAATCACACCTGTGGGGAGAGGGGCATTCTTCTTACCAAACCACATGACCTTTGTTTTGGAGGTGTTCGGAACAAGGCTAAGGGTAGAGAAAGCTTGTTGGACACTAAGAAAGCTTTGGTGTAGAGAGTTTAACACAAAATCCGGGGAGGGGCCAGCTGAGTATAAGACTGTATCATCTGCATATAAATGGATGAGAGAGCTTCCTAGTGCCTGAGCTATGTTGTTAATGCAAATTGAGAAGAGCGTGGGGCCTAGGATCGAGCCTTGGGGTACTCCCTTGGTGACAGGCAGTGGCTGAGATAGAAGATGTTCTGACTTTATACACTGCACTCTTTGAGAGAGGTAGTTAGCAAACTATGCCAAAGACCCCTCAGAGACACCAATACGCATTAGCCGGCCAACAAGAATGGAATGGTCTAGGCCTGAGACAAAGCCAGGAAAACAGATCTCACCAACCAACAGGATCTTCAGCTGTGTCAAAGCACCAGCTCAGTTGCTGAATGTAATCTTATAATAATTTATAATAATCTATTATTAAGATCAAATAAGTAATCTAATAAAAATATATCATTATGATGCCTCTCCGTCACCAGAAATTATCAATAATCAATAGATGAGTGTTTATTATTTCACACCTGTACAACTATGTATTGATACTTGTAGAGTGGGGTCATGGTAGCCTTGTAGAGTGGAGTCATAGCAGCCTTGCAGAGTGGGGTCATGGTAGCCTTGTAGAGTGGGGTCATGGCAGCCTTGCAGAGTGGGGTCATAGAAGCCTTGCAGAGTGGGGTAAGGGCAGCCTTGCAGGGTGGGGTCATAGAAGCCTTGCATAGTGGGGTCATAGAAGCCTTGCAGAGTGGGGTCATGGTAGCCTTGCAGAGTGGGGACATAGAAGCCTTGCAGGGTGGGGTCATGGCCAGGCTCTGCCACTATCAACAGCAACTCTGGAGAGGTTAGGGTTCAGTGACCAAGTTCACACGTTGCCGGCTCGATGATTTCAACTAGCGACCTTTCGATTACTGGCCCAATGCTGTCACCGCTTGGCTACCTACTGGTTACTAGTCCAACACTCTAACCACTAGTCTACCTGCTGGTTACTAGTCCAACGCTCTAACCACTAGACTACCTGCTGGTTACTGGCCCAACACTCTGACCACTAGACTACCTGCTGGTTACTAGTCCAACACTCTAACCACTAGACTATCTGCTGGTTACTGGCCCAATGCTCTCACCACTTGGCTACCTGCTGGTTACTGGCCCAATGCTCTCACCACTTGGCTACCTGCTGGTTACTAGTCCAACACTCTAACCACTAGACTACCTGCTGGTAACTGGCCCAATGCTCTCACCACTTGGCTACCTGCTGGTTACTGGCCCAATGCTCTCACCACTTGGCTACCTGCTGGTTACTGGCCCAATGCTCTCACCACTTGGCTACCTGCTGGTTACTAGTCAAACACTCTAACCACTAGGCTACCTGCTGGTTACTGGCCCAACACTCTAAACACTAGTCTACCTACTGGTTACTAGTCCAACACTCTAACCACTAGTCTACCTACTGGTTACTAGTCCAACACTCTAACCACTAGACTACCTACTGGTTACTAGTCCAATGCTCTCACCACTTGGCTACCTGCTGGTTACTGGCCCAATGCTCTCACCACTTGGCTACCTGCTGGTTACTGGCCCAATGCTCTCACCACTTGGCTACCTGCTGGTTACTAGTCCAACACTCTAACCACTAGGCTACCTGCTGGTTACTGGCCCAACACTCTAAACACTAGTCTACCTACTGGTTACTAGTCCAACACTCTAACCACTAGACTACCTACTGGTTACTAGTCCAACGCTCTAACCACTAGACTACCTGCTGGTTACTAGTCCAACACTCTAACCACTAGGCTACCTGCTGGTTATTGGCCCAAAGCTCTAACCATGAGACTACCTGCTGGTTACTGGCCCAACACTCTAACCACTAGACTACCTACTGGTTACTGGCCCAACGCTCTAACCACTAGACTACCTGCTGGTTACTGGCCCAACACTCTAACCACTAGACTACCTACTGGTTACTGGCCCAACACTCTAATCACTAGGCTACCTTATGGTTACTGGCCCAACACTCTAACCACTAGACTACCTACTGGTTACTGGCCCAACACTGTAACCACTAGTCTACCTGCTGGTTACTGGCCCAACACTCTCACCACTAGGCTACCTACTGGTTACTGGCCCAACACTCTCACCACTAGGCTACCTACTGGTTACTGGCCCAACACTCTCACCACTAGTCTACCTGCTGGTTACTGGCCCAACACTCTCACCACTAGGCTACCTACTGGTTACTGGCCCAACACTGTAACCACTAGTCTACCTGCTGGTTACTGGCCCAACACTCTCACCACTAGTCTACCTGCTGGTTACTGGCCCAACACTGTAACCACTAGTCTACCTGCTGGTTACTAGTCCAACACTCTAACCACTAGGCTACCTGCTGGTTATTGGCCCAACGCTCTAACCATGAGACTACCTGCTGGTTACTGGCCCAACACTCTAACCACTAGACTACCTACTGGTTACTGGCCCAACGCTCTAACCACTAGACTACCTGCTGGTTACTGGCCCAACACTCTCACCACTAGGCTACCTACTGGTTAGTGGCCCAACACTGTAACCACTAGTCTACCTGCTGGTTACTGGCCCAACACTCTCACCACTAGACTACCTACAGGTTACTAGTCCAACGCTCTAACCACTAGACTACCTGCTGGTTACTAGTCCAACACTCTAACCACTAGGCTACCTGCTGGTTATTGGCCCAACACTCTAACCATGAGACTACCTGCTGGTTACTGGCCCAACACTCTAACCACTAGACTACCTACTGGTTACTGGCCCAACGCTCTAACCACTAGGCTACCTACTGGTTACTGGCCCAACACTGTAACCACTAGGCTACCTGCTGGTTACTGGCCCAACACTCTCACCACTAGGCTACCTACTGGTTACTGGCCCAACACTCTCACCACTAGGCTACCTACTGGTTACTGGCCCAACACTCTCACCACTAGTCTACCTGCTGGTTACTGGCCCAACACTCTCACCACTAGGCTACCTACTGATTACTGGCCCAACACTCTCACCACTAGGCTACCTACTGGTTACTGGCCCAACACTCTCACCACTAGGCTACCTACTGGTTACTGGCCCAACACTCTCACCACTAGGCTACCTACCGCGATATAGTCCAATAAGACATATTCAATTTGAAACATACTCAACCTTAAATTATAAAAAATTTAAATTAGACAAACAAAAAATATTTTATTTTGCATACTGTTATCCCCCTGTTTCCCCTGACTCCTCCATACTGTTATCCCCCTGTTTCCCCTGACTCCTCCATACTGTTATCCCCCTGTTTCCCCTGACTCCTCCATACTGTTATCCCCCTGTTTCCCCTGACTCCTCCATACTGTTATCCCCCTGTTTCCCCTGACTCCTCCATACTGTTATCCCCCTGTTTCCCCTGACTCCTCCATACTGTTATCCCCCTGTTTCCCCTGACTCCTCCATACTGTTATCCCCCTGTTTCCTCATGCATCCAGAACCATCCTGTTTCTCTAAATCTGTAGAAGCCAATAAGTAAATGTAAGTACTTTTCATCTCCCATTGTTTGTCCTTACCCCTCCTCCCTCCCCCATCACACCTGACTCCTCCCTCCCCCATCACACCTGACTCCTCCCTCCCCATCACACCTGACTCCTCCCTCCCCCTCACACCTGACTCCTCCCTCCCCCATCCAAATCAAATCAAATCAAATGTATTTATATAGCCCTTCGTACATCAGCTGATATCTCAAAGTGCTGTACAGAAACCCAGCCTAAAACCCCAAACAGCAAGCAATGCAGGTGTAGAAGCACGGTGGCTAGGAAAAACTCCCTAGAAAGGCCAATACCTAGGAAGAAACCTAGAGAGGAACCAGGCTATGTGGGGTGGCCAGTCCTCTTCTGGCTGTGCCGGGTGGAGATTATAACAGAACATGGCCAAGATGTTCAAATGTTCATAAATGACCAGCATGGTCGAATAATAATAAGGCAGAACAGTTGAAACTAGAGCAGCAATCCCACCTGCTTCCTCATTCCTCCTCCCTATTATAAATACTGAGGCCTAAATATCAGCATGAAACCAACACATACAGATCAATATTCATTTTAACATCCAACTACTGTATTTTGACTGTTTCAAAACACAGGCATCTTTCAATAGTGCATAACTCTCTTGACCTAAACGTTGACAGAGAGAAATTTCCCTGCTTACAAAACGCTCTCGTTTGACGTTTTCCCCCCATAATGCTCTGTGTCAGATATGCATTCTGAAGTGCTGTTGTTATTGTACACTGTCTCAGATGTGAGAACAAACAAAGAGAGCTCTAGCTAGGTGTCACTGTAGACATGGCTTTTGGTCGCCTCCCCCCGCGTGTCTGTCTCCTCCTATACCCTCCTCTGCTAGGTGACACACTCTCTGTGATGGCTGTTCTCATTTTTTCCTCTTGACTAGAAAGGGAGAGGGAGAGGGAGAGAGAGAGAGAGGGGGGGGGGGAGAGAGAGAGAGAGGGAGAGAGGGAGAGAGAGAGAGAGAGAGAGAGAGAGAGTTTGAGAGAGAGAGAGAGAGAGAGAGAGAGAGAGAGAGAGAGAGAGAGAGAGAGAGAGAGGAGAGAGAGAGAGAGGGAGAAAAACAACCTCCTAGCCCCAGCCCTCCTTTTGTAGGAAGCGGTGGTGATGGTATGTCAGATGTTCAGAATGCGTGGGGCATTGTCTGCCAGGATGTTGGATGGGGCTGGCAGCAAAAGGTGACTAATGTGTTGGGATGTGAAGTTGATCTATTCATTCTCTTCCTGGGCAGCAACTGCTCTATCAACACAGGCAGAAATTACACAGAGAGGGAGAGAGACAGCTAGGGAGAGATATAGAGGAGGGGGAGGGAGAGAGACAGCTAGGAGAGATAGAGAGGAGGGGGAGGGAGAGAGACAGCTAGGGAGAGATAGAGAGGAGGGGGAGGGAGAGAGACAGCTAGGGAGAGATATAGAGGGGGGAGGGAGAGAGACAGTTAGGGAGAGATAGAGAGGAGGGGGAGGGAGAGAGACAGCTAGGGAGAGATATAGAGGGGGAGGGAGAGAGACAGTTAGGGAGAGATAGAGAGGAGGGGGAGGGAGAGAGACAGCTAGGGAGAGATATAGAGGAGGGGGAGGGAGAGAGACAGCTAGGGAGAGATATAGAGGAGGGGGAGGGAGAGAGACAGTTAGGGAGAGATATAGAGGAGGGGGAGGGAGAGAGACAGTTAGGGAGAGATAGAGAGGAGGGGAGGGAGAGAGACAGCTAGGGAGAGATAGAGAGGAGGGGGAGGGAGAGAGACAGTTAGGGAGAGATAGAGAGGAGGGGGAGGGAGAGAGACAGCTAGGGAGAGATATAGAGGAGGGGGAGGGAGAGAGACAGTTAGGGAGAGATAGAGAGGAGGGGAGGGAGAGAGACAGCTAGGGAGAGATAGAGAGGAGGGGGAGGGAGAGAGACAGCTAGGGAGAGATAGAGAGGAGGGGGGAGGGAGAGAGACAGTTAGGGAGAGATATAGAGGAGGGGGAGGGAGAGAGACAGCTAGGGAGAGATATAGAGGAGGGGGAGGGAGAGAGACAGCTAGGGAGAGATATAGAGGAGGGGGAGGGAGAGAGACAGCTAGGGAGAGATAGAGAGAGGGGAGGGAGAGAGACAGGGAGAGATAGAGAGGAGGGGTAGGGAGAGAGACAGCTAGGGAGAGATAGAGAGGGGGGAGGGAGAGAGACAGTTAGGGAGAGATAGAGAGGAGGTGGAGGGAGAGAGACAGCTAGGGAGAGATAGAGAGGAGGGGGAGGGAGAGAGACAGCTAGGGGAGAGATAGAGAGGAGGGGGAGGGAGAGAGACAGCTAGGGAGAGATAGAGAGGAGGGGGAGGGAGAGAGACAGCTAGGGAGAGATATAGAGGAGGGGGGAGAGACAGTTAGGGAGAGATATAGAGGAGGGGGAGGGAGAGAGACAGCTAGGGAGAGATATAGAGGAGGGGAGGGAGAGAGACAGTTAGGGAGAGATATAGAGGAGGGGGAGGGAGAGAGACAGTTAGGGAGAGATAGAGAGGAGGGGGAGGAAGAGACAGCTAGGGAGAGATAGAGAGGTGGGGGAGGGAGAGAGACAGCTAGGGAGAGATAGAGAGGGGGAGGGAGAGAGACATTTAGGGAGATATAGAGAGGAGGTGGAGGGAGAGAGACAGCTAGGGAGAGATAGAGAGGAGGGGGAGGGAGAGAGACAGCTAGGGAGAGATAGAGAGGAGGGGGAGGGAGAGAGACAGCTAGGGAGAGATAGAGAGGAGGGGGAGGGAGAGAGACAGTTAGGGAGAGATAGAGAGGGAGGGGGAGGGAGATAGACAGTTAGGGAGAGATATAGAGGAGGGGGAGGGAGAGAGACAGTTAGGGAGAGATAGAGGGGAGGGAGAGAGACAGCTAGGGAGAGATAGAGAGGAGGGGGAGGGAGAGAGACAGCTAGGGAGAGATAGAGAGGAGGGGGAGGGAGAGAGACAGTTAGGGAGAGTAGAGAGGAGGGGGAGGGAGATAGACAGTTAGGGGAGAGATAGAGAGGAGGGGGAGGGAGAGAGACAGCTAGGGAGAGATAGAGAGGGGGGGAGGGAGAGAGACGTTTAGGGAGAGATAGAGAGGAGGGGAGGGAGAGAGACAGCTAGGGAGAGATAAGAGGGGGGAGGGAGAGAGACAGTTAGGGAGAGATATAGAGGAGGGGGAGGGAGAGAGACAGTTAGGGAAAAATAGAGAGGAGGGGTGGGAGATGAGGACAGTTAGGGAGAGATAGAGAGGAGGGGGAGGGAGGGGAGAGAACTAGGGAGAAGAGGGAGGGGGAGGGAGTGGACAGCTAGGGAGTAGATAGAGAGGCGGGGAGGGGGAGAGAGACAGTTAGGGAAGATAGGGAGGAGGTGGAGAGAGAGACCAGTTAGGGTGAGAGATAGAGAGGAGGGGGGGGAGTGACAGCTAGGGGAGAGATATAGAGGGGAGGGGGAGGGAGAAGACAGTTAGGGAGAGATAGAGGTAGCGGAGAGAGGCCAGCTAGGGAGAGATAGCCGAGGAGGGGAGGGAGAGTAGACATGCTAGGGAGAGATAGAGAGGAGGGGGAGGGAGAGAGACAGTTAGGGGGAGAGATAGAGAGGAGGGGGAGGGAGATAGACAGTTAGGGAGAGATAGAGAGGGGAGGGGGGAGAGACAGCTAGGGAGAGATAGAGGAGGGGAGGGAAAGAGACAGTTAGGGAGAGATAGAGAGGAGGGGGGAGAGACAGCTAGGGAGAGATAGAGAGGGGGGAGGAGAGAGACAGTTATAGAGATATAGAGGAGGGGGGAGGAAGAGACAGTTAGGGAGAAATAGAGAGGAGGGGTGGGAGAGAGACAGTTAGGGAGAGATAGAGAGGAGGGGGAGGGGAGGGGAGAGAACTAGGGAGAGAGAGGAGGGGGAGGGAGTGACAGCTAGGGAGAGATAGAGAGGGGGGAGGGAGAGAGACAGTTAGGGAGAGATAGAGAGGAGGTGGAGAGAGAGACAGTTAGGGAGAGATAGAGAGGAGGGGGAGGGAGTGACAGCTAGGGAGAGATAGAGAGGAGGTGGAGGGAGAGAGACAGTTAGGGAGAGATAGAGAGGAGGGGGAGGGAGAGAGACAGTTAGGAGAGATAGAGAGGAGGGGAGGGAGTGACCGCTAGGGAGAGATAGAGAGGGGGGGAGGGAGAGAGACAGCTAGGGAGAGATAGAGGAGGGGAGGGAAAGAGACAGTTAGGGAGAGACAGAGAGGAGGGGGGAGAGACAGCTAGGGAGAGATAGAGGAGGGGAGGGAAAGAGACAGCTAGGGAGAGATATAGAGGAGGGGGAGGGAGAGAGACACTAGGGAGAGATAGAGAGGAGGGGAGGGAGAGAGACA
>NC_034193.2:4840858-4885858 GCF_002021735.2 Oncorhynchus kisutch
CGGTTCTTGATTCATATGGACATGGTTCTTCTGCTGTAGACTGGCGGGCAGCTGTAGACTGGCGGGCTGCTGTAGACTGGCGGGCTGCTTTAGACTGGCGGGCAGCTGTAGACTGGCGGGCTGCTGTAGACTGGAGGGCTGCTGTAGACTGGTGGGCTGCTATAAACTGTTGGGCTGCTGTAGACTGGCGGGCTGCTGTAGACTGGCAGGGTCACGGCCAGGGTCATGGCCAGGGTCCCCAATTACCATTGGCAACTCCGGAGCAATTAGGGTTAAGAGCCTTGCTCAAGGGCACTTCGACAGATATTTCACCTTGTCGGCTCAGGAATTCGAACTAGCAACCTTTCGGTTACTGGCCGAAAAACTCTAACCATGTGTGTGTATGCGTGCGTGTGTGTGTGTGCGTGCCTGCGTGCGTGTGTGTGTGTGTGTGTGAGTGTGTGTGTGCGTGTGTGTGTGTGTGTGCATGTGTGCATGCGTGCATGTGTGCACACACACACTATAGGTTATGGTGATGAATAATGAAGTCTATAGGTTATGGTAATTAATAATGAAGTCTATAGGTTATATTGATGAATAATGAAGTCTATAGGTTATGGTGATGAATAATGGAGTCTATAGCTTATGCGGATGAATAATGGATTCTATAGGTTATGGTGATGAATAATGAAGTCTATAGGTTAAAGGAATGAATAATGGAGTCTATAGGTTATGGTGATAACCGAGTCTATAGGTTATGGTGATGAATAATGAAGTCTATAGGTTAAGGTAATGAATAATGGAGTCTGTAGGTTATATTGATGAATAATGGAGTCTATAGGTTATGGTGATTAATAATGAAGTCTATAGGTTATGGTGATGAATAATGAAGTCTATAGGTTATGGGGATGAAAACAGGAGAATATAGGTTATGGTGATGAATAATGAAGTCTATAGGTTATGGTGATGAACAATGAAGTCTATAGGTTATGGTGATGAATAATGAAGTCTGTTGGTTATGGTGATGAATAATGAAGTCTATAGGTTATATTGATGAATAATGAAGTCTATAGGTTATGGTGATGAATAATGGAGTCTATAGCTTATGGGGATGAATAATGGAGTCTATAGGTTATGGTGATGAATAATGGAGTCTATAGGTTATGGTGATGAATAATGAAGTCTATAGGTTATGGTAATTAATAATGAAGTCTATAGGTTATATTGATGAATAATGAAGTCTATAGGTTATGGTGATGAATAATGGAGTCTATAGCTTATGGGGATGAATAATGGAGTCTATAGGTTATGGTGATGAATAATGAAGTCTATAGGTTATGGTAATTAATAATGAAGTCTATAGGATATGGTGATGAATAATGAAGTCTGTAGGTTATGGTGATGAATAATGAAGTCTATAGGTTATGGTGATGAACAATGAAGTCTATAGGTTATGGTGATGAATAATGGAGTCTATAGCTTATGGGGATGAATAATGGAGTCTATAGGTTATGGTGATGAATAATGAAGTCTATAGGTTATGGTAATTAATAATGAAGTCTATAGGTTATGGTGATGAATAATGAAGTCTGTAGGTTATGGTGATGAATAATGAAGTCTGTTGGTTATGGTGATGAATAATGAAGTCTATAGGTTATGGTGATGAATAATGCAGTCTATAGGTTATGGTGATGAATAATGAAGTCTATAGGTTATGGTGATGAATAATGGAGTCTATAGCTTATGGGGATGAAAAAAGGAGAATATAGGTTATGGTGATGAATAATGAAGCCTGTAGGTTATGGTGATGAATAATGAAGTCTGTAGGTTATGGTGATGAATGATGGAGTCTATAGGTTATGGTGATGAATAATGAAGTCTATAGGTTATGGTGATAAATAATGCAGTCTATAGGTTATGGTGATGAATAATGCAGTCTATAGGTTATGGTGATCAATAATGAAGTCTATAGGTTATGGTAATTAATAATCGAGTCTATAGCTTATGGGGATGAATAATGACGTCTGTAGGTTATGGTGATGAATAATGAAGTCTGTAGGGTTATGTAACTACCAGGATGACAGGGTTATGTAACTATCAGGATGACAGGGTTATGTAACTATCAGGATGACAGGGTTATGTAACTATCAGGATGACAGGGTATTGTAACTATCAGGATGACAGGGTTATGTAACTATCAGGATGACAGGGTTATGTAACTATCAGGATGACAGGGTTATGTAACTATCAGGATGACAGGGTTATGTAACTATCAGGATGACAGGGTTATGTAACTATCAGGATGACAGGGTTATGTAACTATCAGGATGACAGGGTTATTAAGGTGATAACCGAGTCTATAGGTTATGGTGAGGAATAATGGAGTCTATAGGTTATGGTGATGAATAATGAAGTCTACAGGTTATGGTAATTAATAATGAAGTCTATAGGTTATATTGATGAATAATGAAGTCTATAGGTTATGGTGATGAATAATGGAGTCTATAGCTTATGGGGATGAATAATGGAGTCTATAGGTTATGGTGATGAATAATGGAGTCTATAGGTTATGGTGATGAATAATGAAGTCTATAGGTTATGGTAATTAATAATGAAGTCTATAGGTTATATTGATGAATAATGAAGTCTATAGGTTATGGTGATGAATAATGGAGTCTATAGCTTATGGGGATGAATAATGGAGTCTATAGGTTATGGTGATGAATAATGAAGTCTATAGGTTATGGTAATTAATAATGAAGTCTATAGGATATGGTGATGAATAATGAAGTCTGTAGGTTATGGTGATGAATAATGAAGTCTATAGGTTATGGTGATGAACAATGAAGTCTATAGGTTATGGTGATGAATAATGGAGTCTATAGCTTATGGGGATGAATAATGGAGTCTATAGGTTATGGTGATGAATAATGAAGTCTATAGGTTATGGTAATTAATAATGAAGTCTATAGGTTATGGTGATGAATAATGAAGTCTGTAGGTTATGGTGATGAATAATGAAGTCTGTTGGTTATGGTGATGAATAATGAAGTCTATAGGTTATGGTGATGAATAATGCAGTCTATAGGTTATGGTGATGAATAATGAAGTCTATAGGTTATGGTGATGAATAATGGAGTCTATAGCTTATGGGGATGAAAAAAGGAGAATATAGGTTATGGTGATGAATAATGAAGCCTGTAGGTTATGGTGATGAATAATGAAGTCTGTAGGTTATGGTGATGAATGATGGAGTCTATAGGTTATGGTGATGAATAATGAAGTCTATAGGTTATGGTGATAAATAATGCAGTCTATAGGTTATGGTGATGAATAATGCAGTCTATAGGTTATGGTGATCAATAATGAAGTCTATAGGTTATGGTAATTAATAATCGAGTCTATAGCTTATGGGGATGAATAATGACGTCTGTAGGTTATGGTGATGAATAATGAAGTCTGTAGGGTTATGTAACTACCAGGATGACAGGGTTATGTAACTATCAGGATGACAGGGTTATGTAACTATCAGGATGACAGGGTTATGTAACTATCAGGATGACAGGGTATTGTAACTATCAGGATGACAGGGTTATGTAACTATCAGGATGACAGGGTTATGTAACTATCAGGATGACAGGGTTATGTAACTATCAGGATGACAGGGTTATGTAACTATCAGGATGACAGGGTTATGTAACTATCAGGATGACAGGGTTATTAAGGTGATAACCGAGTCTATAGGTTATGGTGAGGAATAATGGAGTCTATAGGTTATGGTGATGAATAATGAAGTCTACAGGTTATGGTGATAAATAATGAAGTCTATAGGTTATGGTGATAACCGAGTCTATAGGTTATGGTGAAGAATAATGAAGTCTATAGGTTATGGTGATGAATAATGGAGTCTATAGGTTATGGTAATGAATAATGAAGTCTAGATCATCTCTATCAGGATGGCAGGGATATGTAAATACCAGGATGACAGGGTTATGTAACTATCAGGATGACAGGGTTTGTAACTATCAGGATGACAGGGTTATGTAACTATCAGGATGACAGGGTATTGTAACTATCAGGATGACAGGGTTATGTAACTATCAGGATGACAGGGTTATGTAACTATCAGGATGACAGGGTTATGTAACTATCAGGATGACAGGGTTATGTAACTATCAGGGTGACAGGGTTATGTAACTATCAGGATGACAGGGTTATGTAACTATCAGGATGACAGGGTTATGTAACTACCAGGATGACAGGGTTATGTAACTATCAGGATGACAGGGTTATGTAACAATCAGGATGACCGGGTTATGTAACTATCAGGATGACAGGGTTTTGTAACTATCAGGATGACAGGGTTATGTAACTATCAGGATGACAGGGTTACATCTCTATCAGGATGACAGGGTTACATCTCTATCAGGATGACAGGTTTACGTAACTATCAGGATGACAGGGTTATGTAACTATCAGGATGACAGGGTTATGTAACTATCAGGATGACAGGGTTATGTAACTATCAGGATGACAGGGTTTTGTAACTATCAGGATGATAGGGTTATGTAACTATCAGGATGATAGGGTTATGTAACTACCAGGATGACAGGGTTATGTAACTATCAGGATGACAGGGTTATGTAACTATCAGGATGACAGGGTTATGTAACTATCAGGATGACAGGGTTATGTAACTATCAGGATGACAGGGTTATGTAACTATCAGGATGACAGGGTTATGTAACTATCAGGATGACAGGGTTATGTAACTATCAGGGTGACAGGGTTATGTAACTATCAGGATGACAGGGTTATGTAACTATCAGGATGACAGGGTTATGTAACTATCAGGATGACAGGGTTATGTAACTATCAGGATGACAGGGTTATGTAACTATCAGGATGACAGGGTTATGTAACTATCAGGATGACAGGGTTATGTAACTATCAGGATGACAGGGTTTTGTAACTATCAGGATGACAGGGTTATGTAACTATCAGGATGACAGGGTTACATCTCTATCAGGATGACAGGTTTACGTAACTATCAGGATGACAGGGTTATGTAACTATCAGGATGACAGGGTTATGTAACTACCAGGATGACAGGGTTATGTAACTATCAGGATGACAGGGTTATGTAACTACCAGGATGACAGGGTTATGTAACTATCAGGATGACAGGGTTATGTAACTATCAGGATGACAGGGTTACATCTCTATCAGGATGACAGGTTTACGTAACTATCAGGATGACAGGGTTATGTAACTACCAGGATGACAGGGTTATGTAACTATCAGGATGACAGGGTTATGTAACTACCAGGATGACAGGGTTATGTAACTATCAGGATGACAGGGTTATGTAACTATCAGGATGACAGGGTTATGTAACTATCAGGATGACAGGGTTATGTAACTACCAGGATGACAGGGTTATGTAACTATCAGGATGATAGGGTTATGTAACTATCAGGATGACAGGGTTATGTAACTACCAGGATGACAGGGTTATGTAACTATCAGGATGACAGGGTTATGTAACTACCAGGATGACAGGGTTATGTAACTATCAGGATGACAGGGTTATGTAACTACCAGGATGACAGGGTTATGTAACTATCAGGATGACAGGGTATTGTAACTACCAGGATGACAGGGTTATGTAACTATCAGGATGACAGGGTTATGTAACTATCAGGATGATAGGGTTATGTAACTATCAGGATGATAGGGTTATGTAACTATCAGGATGACACGCTGGAGTTCAGCAACTGCTGTAACTCACTAATAGTTCCTGTTGTCCTAAAGTTCAGCGGTTCATTGAAAGACTGATATGTGCAAATAGCATACGAACTGACCTTCCCTGTATTGTTGATTATAATCATGATCGTCATCCTCCTCATTGTTCATTTAGATCACTGGTTCTCAAACCTGGTCCCGGGGACCCAAAAGGGGGTGCACAATTTTGTTTTTTTTGCCCTAGCAACTACACACCTGATTCAAATTTAAAAAATCCTGATGAGGAGTTGTTGATTTGAATCAGGTGTGTAGTTGCTAGGGCAAAAAAAAACAACTAAAATGTGCAACCCCCTTTTGGGTCCCCGGGACCAGGTTTGAGAACCAGTGATTTAGATGGTCGTATTGATTGGATTTCAGATTCAGCACTATTATAGCATGTCTGTACACATTTAGGAATGAATGACGTTACACTCACGTAAAACAAACAATTATGTCAGTAATGCCAATAGCTTTGTGCTCTAATGTCGACAGGATGTATCAGGTGTGCACATGCCTCTAATATCCTAGAGCGTAGTCTTCATCACAGTTGGAGACGTAGCAAAGTTTTTAACGCTATCTTGACATGAGCAGAAATGAGTCAGGATGTGTTTTCAAATTGCACCCTATTCCCTATGTAGTTCACTATGTTTGACCCGAGCCAATGGGGAATAGGGTGCCATTTTGGGACAAAAGAATTCGGGATGTATCATGTGGTTCCTCTTTCATAAAAAATAAATAAAAAATGAATAAATTATTTTGAGTTTGCATAAAGAGAGGAGGTCGTCTTCTACAGTAATTAAATGTCATTAGTCATGCAATTCAAGCTGTGCCTCGAAGGAAGTGAAACATTCTGTGTCCCTAAATGCACTCTACTGCTTATAAAGTACACTGCTTTTGACCAGAGTCCTATGGGGCCTTGCCAGAAGTAGTACTCTATAGAGAGAATATGATACCATTTTGGATGCACCCCGAGTGTCATTTGTATAGGACCTAGGCTTGCTACTTCTCATACTGGGGATTGGATAGACAGAAACATGTAAAGTCTGCAGAGACGTGACACAAAGAGCACAGCCAGGATAAACTACTGAACATGTACAAAGCAGCATCTTGGATGTTTCATTTGAGTGACCGTTATCCTTCCTGTAATTCCTTTCCCGGGAATATGATGTAGAACCAGTTTGACGTGTCACATTTGGACATTCTGTTTTGCTCTCGAACCTTTCTGACACGAGAAGTGTTGACATGCATTTTCTTAATATTTTTTAAATCATCCACACGTGTTCATGAAATGAACATATTACGCATAATAACAAAAATTACGTTAGCTGTTCTATAAGTAACTGAACATTAGACTTCTCTACGTTCATTGAATTCTGATCACGGAAGTGTGTATTCATTAATGGACTAGCACAGGGTGGTAATCTTATGCAAAGGGAGACACTTAGCCAATTAATGCATGATACTCTCGGGCCTGTGTAACAAAATGGCACCCTATTCCCTATCTAGTACACTACTTTTGTTTAGGGTCACATAAGGGATCTGGTCCAAAATAGTGCACTACATTTTGCGAATAGGTTGCGCAAGCCTTGGTTAACGATATGCTTGACGTTACCTCAGACAACTGCAGTGCCAAACCCGGGGGTATTGAATTGGTTATCCTTGTTTTTCCCGGGGTTATTGAATTGGTTATCCTTGTTTTTCCCGGGGTTATTGAACTGGTTATCCTTGTTTTCCCGGGGTTATTGAATTGGTAATCCTTGTTTTTCCCGGGGTTATTGAACTGGTTATCCTTGTTTTTCCCGGGGTTATTGAACTGGTAATCCTTGTTTTTCCCGGGGTTATTGAACTGGTTATCCTTGTTTTTCCCGGGGTTATTGAATTGGTAATCCTTGTTTTTCCCGGGGTTATTGAACTGGGTAGCCTTGTTTTTCCCGGGGTTATTGAACTGGTAATCCTTGTTTTTCCCGGGGTTATTGAATTGGTAATCCTTGTTTTTCCCGGGGTTATTGAATTGGTAATCCTTGTTTTTCCCGGGGTTATTGAATTGGTAATCCTTGTTTTTCCCGGGGTTATTGAATTGGTAATCCTTGTTTTTCCCGGGGTTATTGAATTGGTAATCGTTGTTTTTCCCGGGGTTATTGAACTGGTTATCCTTGTTTTTCCTGGGGTTATTGAATTGGTAATCCTTGTTTTTCCCGGGGTTATTGAACTGGTTATCCTTGTTTTTCCCGGGGTTATTGAACTCGTAATCCTTGTTTTTCCCGGGGTTATTGAATTGGTAATCCTTGTTTTTCCCGGGGTTATTGAATTGGTAATCCTTGCTTTTCCCGGGGTTATTGAATTGGTAATCCTTGTTTTTCCCGGGGTTATTGAATTGGTAATCCTTGTTTTTCCCGGGGTTATTGAACTGGTTATCCTTGTTTTTCCCGGGGTTATTGAACTGGTAATCCTTGTTTTTCCCGGGGTTATTGAATTGGCAATCCTTGTTTTTCCTGGGGTTATTGAATTGGTAATCCTTGTTTTTCCCGGGGTTATTGAATTGGTAATCCTTGTTTTTTTCCGGGGTTATTGAATTGGTAATCCTTGTTTTTCCCGGGGTTATTGAATTGGTAATCCTTGTTTTTCCCGGGGTTATTGAATTGGTAATCCTTGTTTTTCCCGGGGTTATTGAATTGGTAATCCTTGTTTTTCCCGGGGTTATTGAACTGGTAATCCTTGTTTTTCCCAGGGTTATTGAATTGGTAATCCTTGTTTTTCCCGGGGTTATTGAACTGGTTATCCTTGTTTTTCCCGGGGTTATTGAACTGGTTATCCTTGTTTTTCCCAGGGTTATTGAACTGGTTATCCTTGTTTTTCCTGGGGTTATTGAATTGGTAATCCTTGTTTTTCCCGGGGTTATTGAACTGGTTATCCTTGTTTTTCCCGGGGTTATTGAACTGGTAATCCTTGTTTTTCCTGGGGTTATTGAATTGGGAATCCTTGTTTTTCCCGGGGTTATTGAATTGGTAATCCTTGTTTTTCCCGGGGTTATTGAATTGGTAATCCTTGTTTTTCCCGGGGTTATTGAATTGGTAATCCTTGTTTTTCCCGAGGTTATTGAATTGGTAATCCTTGTTTTTCCCGGGGTTATTGAATTGGTAATCCTTGTTTTCCCGGGGTTATTGAATTGGTAATCCTTGTTTTTCCCGGGGTTATTGAATTGGTAATCCTTGTTTTTCCCGGGGTTATTGAATTGGAAATCCTTGTTTTTCCCGGGGTTATTGAATTGGTAATCCTTGTTTTTCCCGGGGTTATTGAACTGGTAATCCTTGTTTTTCCCGGGGTTATTGAACTGGTTATCCTTGTTTTTCCCGGGGTTATTGAACTGGTAATCCTTGTTTTTTCCCGGGGTTATTGAACTGGTAATCCTTGTTTTTCCCGGGGTTATTGAATTGGTAATCCTTGTTTTTCCCGGGGTTATTGAACTGGTAATCCTTGTTTTTCCCGGGGTTATTGAACTGGTAATCCTTGTTTTTCCCGGGGTTATTGAATTGGTAATCCTTGTTTTTCCCGGGGTTATTGAATTGGTAATCCTTGTTTTTCCCGGGGTTATTGAACTGGTAATCCTTGTTTTTCCCGGGGTTATTGAACTGGTTATCCTTGTTTTTCCCGGGGTTATTGAATTGGTAATCCTTGTTTTTCCCGGGGTTATTGAATTGGTAATCCTTGTTTTTTCCCGGGGTTATTGAATTGGTAATCCTTGTTTTTCCCGGGGTTATTGAATTGGTAATCCTTGTTTTTCCCGGGGTTATTGAATTGGTAATCCTTGTTTTTCCCGGGGTTATTGAATTGGTAATCCTTGTTTTTCCCGGGGTTATTGAATTGGTAATCCTTGTTTTTCCCGGGGTTATTGAACTGGTAATCCTTGTTTTCCCCGGGGTTATTGAACTGGTTATCCTTGTTTTTCCCGGGGTTATTGAACTGGTAATCCTTGTTTTTCCCGGGGTTATTGAATTGGTAATCCTTGTTTTTCCCAGGGTTATTGAATTGGTAATCCTTGTTTTTCCCGGGGTTATTGAACTGGTAATCCTTGTTTTTCCCGGGGTTATTGAATTGGAAATCCTTGTTTTTCCCGGGGTTATTGAACTGGTTATCCTTGTTTTTCCCGGGGTTATTGAACTGGTAATCCTTGTTTTTCCCGGGGTTTTTGAATTGGTAATCCTTGTTTTTCCCGGGGTTTTTGAACTGGTTATCCTTGTTTTTCCCGGGGTTATTGAACTGGTAATCCTTGTTTTTCCCGGGGTTATTGAACTGGTAATCCTTGTTTTTCCCGGGGTTATTGAACTGGTTATCCTTGTTTTCCCGGGGTTATTGAATTGGTAATCCTTGTTTTTCCCGGGGTTATTGAACTGGTAATCCTTGTTTTTCCCGGGGTTATTGAACTGGTAATCCTTGTTTTCCCTTCATTGAATTGTGCAGTGATGTTATAAACGGTATAAACTCCTTGATGCTCTGTATTAAGTAGCGTCACAACGTCGACCATTTACGTTGTTTGACTTGTTAGTCATTTAGCAGACGCTCTCTTCCAGAGCCACGTACAGTTGGTGCACAGCCTACATTTACAAAGAGTATCCTAACACAGATCATGATTTAGTTTACCGCGGAAGGACAAGGTAATGTGTTATCGATCTGTAAGACATTAGCATTCATACTAGCTAGCCTAGTATCAATACTAGAGCGGAGGCTAACACCCAAGGGTGTGTAGTATATAGGGGATAGGGTCCCATTTGGCAGCTTTATCCTGCATTCTATAAGGTTAATAATATATAATAGATAATAAATAACAGGAATAGAGGATACAACAGGTGTATAACAGGTGTATAACAGGTGTATAACAGGTGTATAACAGGTGTATAACAGTACATGACACAACAGGTGTATAACAGGTGTATAACAGTACAGGATACAACAGGTGTATAACAGGTGTATAACAGGTGTATAACAGGTGTATAACAGGTGTATAACAGTACAGGATACAACAGGTGTATAACAGGTGTATAACAGGTGTATAACAGTACAGGATACAACAGGTGTATAACAGGTGTATAACAGGTGTATAACAGTACAGGATACAACATGTGTATAACAGTACAGGATACAACAGGTGTATAACAGTACAGGATACAACAGGTGTATAACAGTACAGGACACAACAGGTGTATAACAGTACAGGATACAACAGGTGTATAACAGTACAGGACACAACAGGTGTATAACAGTACAGGATACAACAGGTGTATAACAGTACAGGACACAACAGGTGTATAACAGTACAGGACACAACAGGTGTATAACAGTACAGGATACAACAGGTGTATAACAGTACAGGACACAACAGGTGTATAACAGGTGTATAACAGTACAGGACACAACAGGTGTATAACAGTACAGGATACAACAGGTGTATAACAGTACAGGACACAACAGGTGTATAACAGGTGTATAACAGTACAGGATACAACAGGTGTATAACAGTACAGGATACAACAGGTGTATAACAGTACAGGATACAACAGGTGTATAACAGTACAGGATACAACAGGTGTATAACAGTACAGGACACAACAGGTGTATAACAGTACAGGACACAACAGGTGTATAACAGTACAGGATACAACAGGTGTATAACAGTACAGGACACAACAGGTGTATAACAGTACAGGATACAACAGGTGTATAACAGTACAGGATACAACAGGTGTATAACAGTACAGGACACAACAGGTGTATAACAGTACAGGACACAACAGGTGTAGAACAGTACAGGACACAACAGGTGTATAACAGTACAGGACACAACAGGTGTATAACAGTACAGGACACAACAGGTGTATAACAGTACAGGACACAACAGGTGTATAACAGGTGTATAACAGTACAGGATACAACAGGTGTATAACAGTACAGGACACAACAGGTGTATAACAGTACAGGACACAACAGGTGTATAACAGGTGTATAACAGTACAGGATACAACAGGTGTATAACAGTAGAGGACACAACAGGTGTATAACAGTACAGGATACAACAGGTGTATAACAGGTGTATAACAGTAGAGGACACAACAGGTGTATAACAGTACAGGATACAACAGGTGTATAACAGGTGTATAACAGTACAGGACACAACAGGTGTATAACAGTACAGGATACAACAGGTGTATAACAGGTGTATAACAGTACAGGACACAACAGGTGTATAACAGTACAGGACACAACAGGTGTATAACAGGTGTATAACAGTACAGGGCACAACAGGTGTATAACAGTACAGGATACAACAGGTGTATAACAGGTGTATAACAGTACAGGACACAACAGGTGTATAACAGTACAGGATACAACAGGTGTATAACAGGTGTATAACAGTACAGGACACAACAGGTGTATAACAGTACAGGATACAACAGGTGTATAACAGGTGTATAACAGTACAGGATACAACAGGTGTATAACAGGTGTATAACAGTACAGGACACAACAGGTGTATAACAGTACAGGACACAACAGGTGTATAACAGTACAGGACACAACAGGTGTATAACAGGTGTATAACAGTACAGGATACAACAGGTGTATAACAGTACAGGACACAACAGGTGTATAACAGTACAGGACACAACAGGTGTATAACAGGTGTATAACAGTACAGGATACAACAGGTGTATAACAGTACAGGATACAACAGGTGTATAACAGTACAGGATACAACAGGTGTATAACAGTACAGGACACAACAGGTGTATAACAGTACAGGACACAAGAGGTGTATAACAGTACAGGATACAACAGGGGTATAACAGGTGTATAACAGTACAGGACACAACAGGTGTATAACAGTACAGGACACAACAGGTGTATAACAGTACAGGACACACCAGGTGTATAACAGTACAGGACACAACAGGTGTATAACAGTACAGGACACAACAGGTGTATAACAGTACAGGACACAACAGGTGTATAACAGTACAGGACACAACAGGTGTATAACAGTACAGGACACACCAGGTGTATAACAGTACAGGACACAACAGGTGTATAACAGTACAGGACACACCAGGTGTATAACAGGTGTATAACAGTACAGGATACAACAGGTGTATAACAGTACAGGACACAACAGGTGTATAACAGTACAGGATACAACAGGTGTATAACAGTACAGGACACACCAGGTGTATAACAGTACAGGACACAACAGGTGTATAACAGTACAGGATACAACAGGTGTATAACAGTACAGGACACACCAGGTGTATAACAGTACAGGACACAACAGGTGTATAACAGTACAGGACACACCAGGTGTATAACAGTACAGGATACAACAGGTGTATAACAGTACAGGACACAACAGGTGTATAACAGTACAGGACACACCAGGTGTATAACAGTACAGGACACAACAGGTGTATAACAGTACAGGACACAACAGGTGTATAACAGTACAGGACACAACAGGTGTATAACAGGTGTATAACAGTACAGGATACAACAGGTGTATAACAGTACAGGACACAACAGGTGTATAACAGTACAGGACACAACAGGTGTATAACAGGTGTATAACAGTACAGGATACAACAGGTGTATAACAGTACAGGATACAACAGGTGTATAACAGTACAGGATACAACAGGTGTATAACAGTACAGGACACAACAGGTGTATAACAGTACAGGACACAAGAGGTGTATAACAGTACAGGATACAACAGGGGTATAACAGGTGTATAACAGTACAGGACACAACAGGTGTATAACAGTACAGGACACAACAGGTGTATAACAGTACAGGACACACCAGGTGTATAACAGTACAGGACACACCAGGTGTATAACAGTACAGGACACAACAGGTGTATAACAGTACAGGACACAACAGGTGTATAACAGTACAGGACACAACAGGTGTATAACAGTACAGGACACAACAGGTGTATAACAGTACAGGACACACCAGGTGTATAACAGTACAGGACACAACAGGTGTATAACAGTACAGGACACACCAGGTGTATAACAGGTGTATAACAGTACAGGATACAACAGGTGTATAACAGTACAGGACACAACAGGTGTATAACAGTACAGGATACAACAGGTGTATAACAGTACAGGACACACCAGGTGTATAACAGTACAGGACACAACAGGTGTATAACAGTACAGGATACAACAGGTGTATAACAGTACAGGACACACCAGGTGTATAACAGTACAGGACACAACAGGTGTATAACAGTACAGGACACACCAGGTGTATAACAGTACAGGATACAACAGGTGTATAACAGTACAGGACACAACAGGTGTATAACAGTACAGGACACACCAGGTGTATAACAGTACAGGACACAACAGGTGTATAACAGTACAGGACACAACAGGTGTATAACAGTACAGGATACAACAGAAAAACAAGGACATTCCTAAGTGACCCCAAACTTTTGTACAGTGGTGTACATGTACACACATACACAACAACACACACGCACGTACACACGCACACACACACACACACACACACACACACACACACACACACACACACACACACACACACACACACACACACACACACACACACACACACACACACACACACACCAGCTGGTCTGAATTTACACCAGGAACTAGAACCCACACACATTACTATGGGTTCTCTATATGAGCAGTGTAGCGATCCATGCTTATCCAAACACAGCATGGAATCCACTTACAGCTATTCAATACCTATGTTTCACATCACTCAGACAGAACTACTGCTTTTCAAAAGAGCATTGGGTGAAAACCTAGTCCAGCGTTGGGGATGAATTTGATTTAGAAAATAGACATTGAAAGGTGAGGCAATCTTTATTTTTTTGGGATTCCCCAACACCTAGTTAGTCACAACAGTTCTTATTTCAGCTACTATTTTACGTTATTATTACATCTCTCCAGTATCCATAAAAAGATTATTACCCAGACCAAGAGGACTTTCAGTAAGTCATCACGATACAGCGCAGGTCAGAGTCTGCATATTTTATAATTGAGTCAGAGCAGAGAGGTGAAATGTGCATTTAAGCAGATTAAATATCACTAACGTAATCACCTCGCGGTGTCAGAGGAAGGTGTTGTCGTGCCAGGCGGTGTCAGAGGAAGGTGTTGTCATGCCAGGCGGTGTCAGAGGAAGGTGTTGCCGTGCCAGGCGGTGTCAGAGGAAGGTGTTGTCATGCCAGGCGGTGTCAGAGGAAGGTGTTGTCATGCCAGGCGGTGTCAGAGGAAGGTGTTGTCATGCCAGGCGGTGTCAGAGGAAGGTGTTGTCATGCCAGGCGGTGTCAGAGGAAGGTGTTGCCGTGCCAGGCGGTGTCAGAGGAAGGTGTTGTCATGCCAGGCGGTGTCAGAGGAAGGTGTTGTCATGCCAGGCGGTGTCAGAGGAAGGTGTTGTCACGCCAGGCGGTGTCAGAGGAAGGTGTTGTCATGCCAGGCGGTGTCAGAGGAAGGTGTTGTCATGCCAGGCGGTGTCAGAGGAAGGTGTTGTAGTGCCAGGCGGTGTCAGAGGAAGGTGTTGTCATGCCAGGCGGTGTCAGAGGAAGGTGTTGTCGTGCCAGGCGGTGTCAGAGGAAGGTGTTGTCATGCCAGGCGGTGTCAGAGGAAGGTGTTGTCATGCCAGGCGGTGTCAGAGGAAGGTGTTGCCGTGCCAGGCGGTGTCAGAGGAAGGTGTTGTCATGCCAGGCGGTGTCAGAGGAAGGTGTTGTCGTGCCAGGCGGTGTCAGAGGAAGGTGTTGTCATGCCAGGCGGTGTCAGAGGAAGGTGTTGTCATGCCAGGCGGTGTCAGAGGAAGGTGTTGTCATGCCAGGCGGTGTCAGAGGAAGGTGTTGTCATGCCAGGCGGTGTCAGAGGAAGGTGTTGCCGTGCCAGGCGGTGTCAGAGGAAGGTGTTGTCATGCCAGGCGGTGTCAGAGGAAGGTGTTGCCGTGCCAGGCGGTGTCAGAGGAAGGTGTTGTCATGCCAGGCGGTGTCAGAGGAAGGTGTTGTCATGCCAGGCGGTGTCAGAGGAAGGTGTTGTCATGCCAGGCGGTGTCAGAGGAAGGTGTTGTCGTGCCAGGCGGTGTCAGAGGAAGGTGTTGTCATGCCAGGCGGTGTCAGAGGAAGGTGTTGCCGTGCCATCCAGGACCTCTATACCAGGCGGTGTCAAAGGAAGGTGTTGTCGTGCCATCCAGGACCTCTATACCAGGCGGTGTCAGAGGAAGGTGTTGTCGTGTCATCCAGGACCTCTATACCAGGCGGTGTCAGAGGAAGGTGTTGTCGTGCCATCCAGGACCTCTATACCAGGCGGTGTCAAAGGAAGGTGTTGTCGTGCCTTCCAGGACCTCTATACCAGGCGGTGTCAGAGGAAGGTGTTGTCGTGCCATCCAGGACCTCTATACCAGGCGGTGTCAGAGGAAGAGTAAGGTGTTGTCGTGCCATCCAGGACCTCTATACCAGGCGGTATCAAAGGAAGGTGTAGTCATGCCATCCAGGACCTCTATACCAGGCGGTGTCAGAGGAAGGTGTTGTCGTTGTCTCTTCACGACTATCTTGGTGTCTTTGGACCATTATAGTTTGTTGGTGATGTATGGCCCAGAACATCACAGGGGCCAAGCTTCCTGCCATCCAGGACCTCTATACCAGGCGGTGTCAGAGGAAGGCCGTAAAAATTGTCAAAGGCTCCAGTAAACCAGGTCATAGACTGTCCTCTCTGCTACCGTACGGCAAGCGGTACCGGAACGCCAAGTCTAGGTCCAAAAGACTCCTTAACAGCTCCTACCACAAGGCCAAAAGACTGATGAACAATTAATCAAATGGCCACCCAGACTATTTACATTGACACCCCCCCCTTTGGTTTTACGCTGCTGCTACTGGCTGATTATTGTTTTCGCATAGTCACTTTTCCCCGACCTACATGTACAAATTACCTCGACAAACCTGTACCCCCACACATTGACTCTGTAACAGTAACCACAGTATATAGCCTCCACATTGTCTCTGTACCGGTACCCCTGTATATAGCCTCCACATTGACTCTGTACCGGTACCACCTGTATATAGCCTCCACATTGACTCTGTACCATAACACCCTGTATATAGCCTCCACATTGACTCTGTACCGTAACACCCTGTATATAGCCTCCACATTGACTCTGTACCGTAACACCCTGTATATAGCCTCCACATTGACTCTGTACCGTAATACCCTGTATATAGCCTCCACATTGACTCTGTACCGTAATATCCTGTATATAGCCTCCACATTGACTCTGTACCGGTACCCCCTGTATATAGCCTCCACAATGACTCTGTACCGTAATACCCTGTATATAGCCTCCACATTGACTCTGTACCGGTACCCCCTGTATATAGCCTCCACATTGACTCTGTACCTTAACACCCTGTATATAGCCTCCACATTGACTCTGTAACTTAACACCCTGTATATAGCCTCCACATTGACTCTGTACCGTAATACCCTGTATATAGCCTCCACATTGACTCTGTACCGGTACCCCCTGTATATAGCCTCCACATTGACTCTGTACCGGTACCCCCTGTATATAGCCTCCACATTGACTCTGTACCGTAATACCCTGTATATAGCCTCCACATTGACTCTGTACCAGTACCCCCTGTATATAGCCTCCACATTGACTCTGTACCGTAATACCCTGTATATAGCCTCCACATTGACTCTGTACCGTAACACCCTGTATATAGCCTCCACATTGACTCTGTACCGTAACACCCTGTATATAGCCTCCACATTGACTCTGTACCGGTACCCCCTGTATATAGCCTCCACATTGACTCTGTACCGGTACCCCCTGTATATAGCCTCCACATTGACTCTGTACCAGTACCCTCTGTATATAGCCTCCACATTGACTCTGTACCGGTACCCCCTGTATATAGCCTCCACATTGACTCTGTACCGTAACACCCTGTATATAGCCTCCACATTGACTCTGTACCGTAATACCCTGTATATAGTCTCCACATTGACTCTGTACCGTAATACCCTGTATATAGCCTCCACATTGACTCTGTACCAGTACTCCCTGTATATAACCTCCACATTGACTCTGTACCGTAATACCCTGTATATAGCCTCCACATTGACTCTGTACCGGTACCCCCTGTATATAGCCTCCACATTGACTCTGTACCGTAATACCCTGTATATAGTCTCCACATTGACTCTGTACCGTAATACCCTGTATATAGCCTCCACATTGACTCTGTACCGTAATACCCTGTATATAATCTCCACATTGACTCTGTACCGGTACCCCCTGTATATAGCCTCCTCATTGACTCTGTACCAGTACCCTCTGTATATAGCCTCCACATTGACTCTGTACCGGTACCCCCTGTATATAGCCTCCACATTGACTCTGTACCGTAACACCCTGTATATAGCCTCCACATGGACTCTGTACCGTAATACCCTGTATATAGTCTCAACATTGACTCTGTACCGTAATACCCTGTATATAGCCTCCACATTAACTCTGTACTGGTACCCCCCTGTATATAGCCTCCACATTGACTCTGTACCGTAATACCCTGTATATAGCCTCCACATTGACTTTGTACTGGTACCCCCCTGTATATAGCCTCCACATTGACTCTGTACCGGTACCCCCTGTATATAGCCTCCACATTGACTCTGTACCGTAATACCCTGTATATAGCCTCCACATTGACTCTGTACCGTAATACCCTGTATATAGCCTCCACATTGACTCTGTACCGGTACCCCCTGTATATAGCCTCCACATTGACTCTGTACCGGTACCCCCTGTATATAGCCTCCACATTGACTCTGTACCGTAACACCCTGTATATAGCCTCCACATTGACTCTGTACCGGTACCCCCTGTATATAGCCTCCACATTGACTCTGTACCGGTACCCCCTGTATATAGCCTCCACATTGACTCTGTACCGGTACCCCCTGTATATAGCCTCCACATTGACTCTGTACCAGTACCCCCCTGTATATAGCCTCCACATTGACTCTGTACCGGTACCCCTGTATATAGCCTCCACATTGACTCTGTACCGTAACACCCTGTATATAGCCTCCACATTGACTCTGTACCGTAATACCCTGTATATAGTCTCTACAGTGACTCTGTACCGTAATACCCTGTATATAACCTCCACATTGACTCTGTACCGTAACCCCCTGTATATAGCCTCCACATTGACTCTGTACCGTAACACCCTGTATATAGCCTCCACATTGACTCTGTACCGTAATACCCTGTATATAGCCTCCACATTGACTCTGTACCGTAATACCGTGTATATAGCCTCCACATTGACTCTGTACCAGTACCCCCTGTATATAGCCTCCACATTGACTCTGTACCAGTACCCCCTGTATATAGCCTCCACATTGACTCTGTACCAGTACCCCCTGTATATAGCCTCCACATTGACTCTGTACCGTAATACCCTGTATATAGCCTCCACATTGACTCTGTACCGGTACCCCCTGTATATAGCCTCCACATTAACTCTGTACCGTAATACCCTGTATATAGCCTCCACATTGACTCTGTACCGTAATACCCTGTATATAGCCTCCACATTGACTCTGTACCGTAATACCCTGTATATAGCCTCCACATTGACTCTGTACCGTAATACCCTGTATATAGCCTCCACGTTGACTCTGTACCGTAACACCCTGTATATAGCCTCCACATTGACTCTGTACCGTAATACCCTGTATATAGCCTCCACATTGACTCTGTACCGGTACCCCCTGTATATAGCCTCCACATTGACTCTGTACCAGTACCCCCTGTATATAGTCCCCACATTGACTCTGTACCGTAACACCCTGTATATAGCCTCCACATTGACTCTGTACCGTAATACCCTGTATATAGCCTCCACATTGACTCTGTACCGTAATACCGTGTATATAGCCTCCACATTGACTCTGTACCAGTACCCCCTGTATATAGCCTCCACATTGACTCTGTACCAGTACCCCCTGTATATAGCCTCCACATTGACTCTGTACCAGTACCCCCTGTATATAGCCTCCACATTGACTCTGTACCGTAATACCCTGTATATAGCCTCCACATTGACTCTGTACCGGTACCCCCTGTATATAGCCTCCACATTGACTCTGTACCGTAATACCCTGTATATAGCCTCCACATTGACTCTGTACCGTAATACCCTGTATATAGCCTCCACATTGACTCTGTACCGTAATACCCTGTATATAGCCTCCACATTGACTCTGTACCGTAATACCCTGTATATAGCCTCCACATTGACTCTGTACCGTAACACCCTGTATATAGCCTCCACATTGACTCTGTACCGTAATACCCTGTATATAGCCTCCACATTGACTCTGTACCGGTACCCCCTGTATATAGCCTCCACATTGACTCTGTACCAGTACCCCCTGTATATAGTCCCCACATTGACTCTGTACCGTAACACCCTGTATATAGCCTCCACATTGACTCTGTACCGTAATACCCTGTATATAGCCTCCACATTGACTCTGTACCGGTACCCCCCTGTATATAGCCTCCACATTGACTCTGTACCAGTACCCCCTGTATATAGCCTCCACATTGACTCTGTACCGTAATACCCTGTATATAGCCTCCACATTGACTCTGTACCGTAATACCCTGTATATAGCCTCCACATTGACTCTGTACCGTAATACCCTGTATATAGCCTCCACATTGACTCTGTACCGTAATATCCTGTATATAGCCTCCACATTGACTCTGTACCGGTACCCCCCTGTATATAGCCTCCACATTGACTCTGTACCGTAATACCCTGTATATAGCCTCCACATTGACTCTGTACCGTAATACCCTGTATATAGCCTCCACATTGACTCTGTACCATAATATCCTGTATATAGCCTCCACATTGACTCTGTACCGTAATACCCTGTATATAGCCTCCACATTGACTCTGTACCGTAATACCCTGTATATAGCCTCCACATTGACTCTGTACCGTAATATCCTGTATATAGCCTTGTTATTGTTATTTTATTTTTTTCACTCAAATTTTTTCTTTCTTTTTTCCCTTAAGTTCAGGGTTAATAAATTCTTATTTTCAATGACGGCCTAGGAACAGTGGGTTAACTGCCTGTTCAGGGGCAGAATGACAGATCTGTACCTTGTCAGCTCGGGAGTTTGAACTAGCAACCTTCCGGTTACTAGTCCAACGCTCTAACCACTAGGCTACCCTGCTGTCCCACTATGCTACCCTACCCTGCCGTCCCACTATGCTGCAGTAGTTTATGTGTCGGGGGTCAGTTTGTTATATCTGGAGTACTTGTCTTTTCCGGTGTCCTGTGTGAATTAAGTACAGCCAGGCACAGCCAGAAGAGGACTGGCCACCCCTCATATGCTCTCTTTAATTCTCTCTTTCTCTCTTTCTCTCAGAGGACCTGAGCCCTAGGACCATGCCTCAGGACTACCTGGCATGATGACTCCTTGCTGTCCCCAGTCCACCTGGCCGTGCTGCTGCTCCAGTTTCAACTGTTCTGCCTGCGGCTATTGAATCCTGACCTGTTCACCGGATGTGCTACCTGTCCCAGACCTGCTCTATTCAACTCTCTAGAGACAGCAGGAGCGGTAGAGATACTCTTAATGATTGGCTATGAAAAGCCAACTGACATTTACTCCTGAGGTGCTGACTTGCTGCACCCTCGACAACTACTGTGATTATTATTATTTGACCATGCTGGTCATTTATGAACATTTGAACATCTTGGCCATGTTCTGTAATAATCTCTACCCGGCACAGCCAGAAGAGGACTGGCCACCCCTCATAGCCTGGTTCCTCTCTAGGTTTCTTCCTAGGTTTTGGCCTTTCTAGGGAGTTTTTCCTAGCCACCGTGTTGCTTCTACACCTGCATTACTTGCTGTTTGGGGTTTTAGGCTGGGTTTCTGTACAGCACTTTGAGATATCAGCTGATGTAAGAAGGGCTTTATAAATACATTTGATTTGACTGTCTGACTGCACCTGTCTGTCTGTCTGCACCAGTATGAGAGAGAGAGGAGAGAGAGAGAGATTTTTTATACATTTTTGGGGGATTTGATCCAAGAATAATCCATGTCAGAGACCATGGAGAGAGAGAGATGTCAGAGACCATAGAGAGAGAGAGATGTCAGAGACCATGGAGAAAGAGAGATGTCAGAGACCATGGAGAAAGAGAGATGTCAGAGACCATAGAGAGAGAGAGAGAGACGTCAGAGACCATAGAGAGAGAGAGAGAGAGAGATGTCAGAGACCATAGAGAGAGAGAGAGAGAGAGAGAGAGAGAGAGAGAGATGTCAGAGACCAGAGAGAGAGAGAGAGAGATGTCAGAGACCATAGAGAGAGAGAGATGTCAGAGACCATAGAGAGAGAGAGAGATGTCAGAGACCATAGAGAGAGAGAGATGTCAGAGACCATAGAGAGAGAGAGAGATGTCAGAGACCATAGAGAGAGAGAGATGTCAGAGAACATAGAGAGAGAGAGAGATGTCAGAGACCATAGAGAGAGAGAGAGATGTCAGAGACCATAGAGAGAGAGAGAGAGAGAGAGAGAGAGAGAGAGAGAGAGAGAGAGAGAGAGATGTCAGAGAGGAGACATCCACCCTGGGATAAGATGTCATGATTCCGCTGCCTTGGTTGTCCAGGTCCCCTACTAGTCAGCCTCATGTAAGAGACATAACAGCTGAGGCCAGTATATTATAAATACATTTTGTGTTATTGCCGATAAATTGTTACACCAACCTTGGAGCTGACTTTTTTAACATACTAATAAAATATGTGTTTAAAGCAGTAACCTGCGTGTAGAGTCAGTGGTCTAATGCTGTCGGAGGTAGGAGATAGGAGATAGAAGCTAGGACATAGGAACTAAGCGGTAGGAGATAGAAGCTAGGACATAGGAACTAGGAGGTAGGGGATAGGAGCTAGGACATAGGAACTAGGAGATAGGAGATAGAAGCTAGGACATAGGAACTAGGAGGTAGGAGATAGAATCTAGGAGATAGGAACTAGGAGGTAGGAGGTAGGAGATAGAAGCTAGGAGATAGGAACTAGGAGGTAGGAGGTAGGATATAGAAGGTAGGACATAGGAACTAGGAGGTAGGATATAGGAACTAAGAGGTAGGAGATAGAAGCTAGGACATAGGAACTAGGAGGTAGGAGATAGGAGATAGGACATAGGAACTAGGAGGTAGGAGATAGAAGCTAGGACATAGGAACTAGGAGGTAGGAGGTAGGAGATAGGAGATAGGACATAGGAACTAGGAGATAGGAGAAGAAAAGGGAAACACTGCGGCTCACAGTGCCTGTGTCCAAAATGACTCCCTATTCCTCGTACTACACCCTACGTTTGACCAGAGCCCCATGGACCCTATTTGGGATGCAGTTCCTCTGAATGTGTTGCCATGTTATTTACACTGCATGTATTCATTGGTAACCTGTGTGGGGTGAATAAGACGTCTGTCTGTCTGTCTGTCTGTCTGTATACCTGCCTGGATACCTGCCTGCCTGCCTGCCTGCCTGCCGGTCTGCCTGTCTCTATACCTGCCTGTCTCTATACCTGCCTGTCTCTATATCTGCCTGCCTGCCTGCCTGCCTGTACCCCTGCCTGCCTGCCTTTCTTTAGTAGTGCCTTCATTGGCACAGGTTGGTGTGATTGAGGAGGCTTCCAGTGGGCCTAATTCCAGTCCTGAAATGCCACATCAAGCTGCAGTGCTCCAGAAATAGAGGAGAGAGAGAGAAGGAGGGAGTGAGAGAAGGGGATGGAGAGGGACAGAGAGAGAGGGAAAGGGTAGACGGAGAGAGAGATCGGTAAAGGTAAAGATAGTACCAGGGCCATCAATAATGATCTGTGTGTCTGGGGAGCATCTCTGTAGTCAAGCAGGTTCCTAGTTCCTTTGTCCTACCTCCAAGTTCTTATCTCCTACTTCCTAGTTCCTGTCTCCTAGCTCTTATATCCTAGCTATTAGTTCCTAGCTTCTACCTCCTAGTTCATATCTCCTACCTCCTAGATACTAGTTCCAAGCTCCTACCTCCTAATTCCTATCTCTTACCTCAATGTTCCTATCTCCTACCTCAACGTTCTTATCTCCTACTTCCTAGTTCCTATCTCCTACCTCCTAGTTCCTATCTCCTACCTCCTAGTTCCTATGTCCTAGTTCCTATGTCCTAGTTCCTATCTCCTACCTCCTAGTTCCTATCTCCTACCTCCTAGTTCCTATGTCCTATCTCCTATCTCCTACCTCCTAGTTTCTATGTTGTTCCCCCTTTGCTCTGCAAGGGCCGCGGCTTTTGTGGAGCGATGGGTAACGATGCTTCGAGGGTGACTGTTGTCTGTGTGCAGAGCGTCCCTGGTTCGCGCCCAGGGGTGAGGGGACGGACACAAAGTGCGGCAGGGTAGACTAGTGGTTAGAGTGTAGAGGCGGCAGGGTAGCCTAGTGGTTAGAGTGTAGAGGCAGCAGGGTAGCCTAGTGGTTAGAGCGTTGGACTAGTAACCGGAAGGTTGCAAGTTCAAACCCCTGAGCTGACAAGGTATAAATATGTCGTTCTGCCCCTGAACAGGCAGTTAACCCACTGTTCCTAGGCCGTCATTGAAAATAAGAACTTGTTCTTAACTGACTTGCCGAGTTAAATAAAAAAGTCTATACTGTTACATTTACATACCCTACATTACTCATCTCATATGTATATACTGTACTCGATACCATCTACTGCATCTTGTTTACATACCCTACATTACTCATCTCATATGTATATACTGTACTCGATACCATCTACTGCATCTTGTTTACATACCCTACATTACTCATCTCATATGTATATACTGTACTCGATACCATCTACTGCATCTTGCCTATGCCGTTCTGTACCATCACTCATTCATATATTTATATGTACATATTCTTAGTCATTCCTTTACACTTGTGGGTATAAGGGAATTGTTGTGAAATTGTTAGGTTAGATTACCCGTTGGTAATTACTGCACGGTCAGAACTAAAAGCACAAGCATTTCGCTACGCTCGCATTAACATCTGCTAACCATGTGTATGTGTCATGTCCTGACCTTAGTTTCTTTTTTATGTCTCTTTTAGTTTGGTCAGGGCGTGAGTTGGGGTGGGCATTCTATGTTTGTTCTGTGTGTTATAGTTCTATGTGTTAGGCCTGGTATGGTTCCCATTCAGAGGCAGCTGTCAATCGTTGTCTCTGATTGAGAACCATACTTAGGTAGCCTGTTCCCACCTGGTGTTTGTTGTGGGTAGTTGTTTTCTGTGTCTGGTTTCACAGAACTGTTTCGATTTTCATTTCTTTCCAGCATTTTGTTATTTTGTATTTTCTCGTGTTCCGATATAATAAATTATCATGGAATCTTACAACGCTGCGTTTTGGTCCGATCCTTCCTACTCATCATCAGACGAAGAAGAAGTTCGTTACAGTATGTGACAAATAAAATTTGATTTGATGAGAGATGAAGGAGCCAAATTACTGTGTGGTATTATGGTGAGGGATGAAGGGAAATGGAAAATGGGATACCTAGTCAGTACAACTGAATGCATTCAACTGAAATGTGTGTTCCGCATTTAACCCCCAACCCCTCTGAGTCAGAGAGGTGCGGGGGTCTGCCATTACCGACATCCACGGCGCCCAGGGGGAACAGTGGGTTAAATTATATGCTCAGGGGAAGAATGACAGATTTTTACCTTGTCAGCTTGGGGATTCGATCCAGCAACCTTCCGGGTTACTGACCCAACGCTCCGACCACTAGGCTTCCTAACGGAGCCGAATTACTGTATGGTATTATAGAGAGACCCACCACGAGGCTACCTGCTCTAACCACTAGGTATTATAGTGAGGGATGAAGCAGACATATTACTATGGTATTATAGTGAGGGATGAAGAAGACTAATTACTATGGTATTATAGTGAGGGATGAAGCAGACTATGGGTATTATAGTGAGGGATGAAGCAGACTATGGGTATTATAGTGAGGGATGAAGCAGACATATTACTATGGTATTATAGTGAGGTATGAAGAATACTAATTACTATGGTATTATAGTGAGGGATGAAGCAGACTATGGGTATTATAGTGAGGGATGAAGCAGACTATGGGTATTATAGTGAGGGATGAAGCAGACTATGGGTATTATAGTGAGGGATGAAGCAGACTATGGTATTATAGTGAGGGATGAAGCAGACTAATTACTATGGTATTATAGTGAGGGATGAAGCAGACTATGGGTATTATAGTGAGGGATGAAGCAGACTATGGGTATTATAGTGAGGGATGAAGCAGACTAATTACTATGGTATTATAGTGAGGGATGAAGCAGACTATGGGTATTATAGTGAGGGATGAAGCAGACTAATTACTATGGTATTATAGAGAGGGATGAAGAAGACTAATTACTATGGTATTATAGTGAGGGATGAAGCAGACTATGGGTATTATAGTGAGGGATGAAGCAGACTATGGGTATTATAGTGAGGGATGAAGCAGACTATGGGTATTATAGTGAGGGATGAAGCAGACTATGGTATTATAGTGAGGGATGAAGCAGACTAATTACTATGGTATTATAGTGAGGGATGAAGCAGACTATGGGTATTATAGTGAGGGATGAAGCAGACTATGGGTATTATAGTGAGGGATGAAGCAGACTAATTACTATGGTATTATAGTGAGGGATGAAGCAGACTATGGGTATTATAGTGAGGGATGAAGCAGACTAATTACTATGGTATTATAGAGAGGGATGAAGAAGACTAATTACTATGGTATTATAGTGAGGGATGAAGCAGACTATGGGATTATAGTGAGGGATGAAGCAGACTATGGGTATTATAGTGAGGGATGAAGCAGACTATGGGTATTATAGTGAGGGATGAAGCAGACTATGGGTATTATGGTGAGGGATGAAGCAGACAAATGACTATGGTATTATAGTGAGGGATGAAGCAGACTATGGGTATTATAGTGAGGGATGAAGCAGACTATGGGTATTATGGTGAGGGATGAAGCAGACAAATGACTATGGTATTATAGTGAGGGATGAAGCAGACTATGGGTATTATAGTGAGGGATGAAGCAGACTAATTACTATGGTATTATAGAGAGGGATGAAGAAGACTAATTACTATGGTATTATAGTGAGGGATGAAGCAGACTATGGGATTATAGTGAGGGATGAAGCAGACTATGGGTATTATAGTGAGGGATGAAGCAGACTATGGGTATTATAGTGAGGGATGAAGCAGACTATGGGTATTATGGTGAGGGATGAAGCAGACAAATGACTATGGTATTATAGTGAGGGATGAAGCAGACTATGGGTATTATAGTGAGGGATGAAGCAGACTATGGGTATTATGGTGAGGGATGAAGCAGACAAATGACTATGGTATTATAGTGAGGGATGAAGCAGACTATGGGTATTATAGTGAGGGATGAAGCAGACTAATTACTATGGTATTATAGAGAGGGATGAAGAAGACTAATTACTATGGTATTATAGTGAGGGATGAAGCAGACTATGGGATTATAGTGAGGGATGAAGCAGACTATGGGTATTATAGTGAGGGATGAAGCAGACTATGGGTATTATAGTGAGGGATGAAGCAGACTATGGGTATTATGGTGAGGGATGAAGCAGACAAATGACTATGGTATTATAGTGAGAGATGAAGGGGACATATTACTATGGTATTATAGTGAGGGATGAAGCAGACTATGGGTATTATGGTGAGGGATGAAGCAGACAAATGACTATGGTATTATAGTGAGAGATGAAGCAGACTATGGGTATTATAGTGAGGGATGAAGCAGACTATGGTATTATAGTGAGAGATGAAGCAGACTATGGGTATTATGGTGAGGGATGAAGCAGACAAATGACTATGGTATTATAGTGAGAGATGAAGCAGACTATGGGTATTATAGTGAGGGATGAAGCAGACTATGGGTATTATAGTGAGGGATGAAGGGGACATTACTATGGTATTATAAATAAAATAAAATACAATTGTATTTGTCACATACACATGGTTAGCAGATGTTAGTGCGAGTGTAGCGAAATGCTTGTGCTTCTAGTTTCGACAATGCAGTAATAACCAACAAGTAATCTAGCTAAAAATTCCAAAACTACTACCTTATAGACACAAGTGTAAGGGGATAAAGAATATGTACATAAGATATATGAATGAGTGATGGTACAGAGCGGCATAGGCAAGATACAGTAGATGGTATTGAGTGCAGTATATACATATGAGATGAGTATGTAAACAAAGTGGCATAGTTAAAGTGGCTAGTGATACATGTATTACATAAGGATGCAGTAGATGATATAGAGTACAGTATATACGTATACATATGAGATGAATAATGTAGGGTATGTAAACATTATATTAGGTAGCATTGTTTAAAGTGGCTAGTGATATATTTTACATAATTTCCCATCAATTCCCATTATTAAAGTGGCTGGAGTTGAGTCAGTGTGTTGGCAGCAGCCACTCAATGTTAGTGGTGGCTGTTTAACAATCTGATGGCCTTGAGATAGAAGCTGTTTTTCAGTCTCTCGGTCCCAGCTTTGATGCACCTGTACTGACCTCGCCTTCTGGATGATAGCGGGGTGAAGAGGCAGTGGCTCGGATGGTTGTTGTCCTTGATGATCGTTATGGCCTTCCTGTGACATCGGGTGGTGTAGGTGTCCTGGAGGGCAGGTACAGTGCCTTGAGAAAGTATTCGGCCCCCTTGAACTTTGCGACCTTTTGCCACATTTCAGGCTTCAAAAATAAAGATATAAAACTGTATTTTTTTGTGAAGAGTCAACAACAAGTGGGACACAATCATGAAGTGGAACGACATTTATTGGATATTTCAAACTTTTTTAACAAATCAAAAACTGAAAAATTGGGCGTGCAAAATTATTCAGCCCCCTTAAGTTAATACTTTGTAGCGCCACCTTTTGCTGCGATTACAGCTGTAAGTCGCTTGGGGTATGTCTCTATCAGTTTTGCACATCGAGAGACTGACATTTTTCCCCATTCCTCCTTGCAAAACAGATCGAGCTCAGTGAGGTTGGATGGAGAGCATTTGTGAACAGCAGTTTTCAGTTCTTTCCACAGATTCTCGATTAGATTCAGGTCTGGACTTTGACTTGGCCATTCTAACACCTGGATATGTTTATTTTTGAACCATTCCATTGTAGATTTTGCTTTATGTTTTGGATCATTGTCTTGTTGAAAGACAAATCTCCGTCCCAGTCTCAGGTCTTTTGCAGACTCCAACAGGTTTTCTTCCAGAATGGTCCTGTATTTGGCTCCATCCATCTTCCCATCAATTTTAACCATCTTCCTTGTCCCTGCTGAAGAAAAGCAGGCCCAAACCATGATGCTGCCACCACCATGTTTGACAGTGGGGATGGTGTGTTCAGGGTGATGAGCTGTGTTGCTTTTACGCCAAACATAACGTTTTGCATTGTTGCCAAAAAGTTAAATTTTGGTTTCATCTGACCAGAGCACCTTCTTCCACATGTTTGGTGTGTCTCCCAGGTGGCTTGTGGCAAACTTTAAACGACACTTTTTATGGATATCTTTAAGAAATGGCTTTCTTCTTGCCACTCTTCCATAAAGGCCAGATTTGTGCAATATACGACTGATTGTTGTCCTATGGACAGAGTCTCCCACCTCAGCTGTAGATCTCTGCAGTTCATCCAGAGTGATCATGGGCCTCTTGGCTGCATCTCTGATCAGTCTTCTCCTTGTATGAGCTGAAAGTTTAGAGGGACGGCCAGGTCTTGGTAGATTTGCAGTGGTCTGATACTCCTTCCATTTCAATATTATCGCTTGCACAGTGCTCCTTGGGATGTTTAAAGCTTGGGAAATCTTTTTGTATCCAAATCCGGCTTTAAACTTCTTCACAACAGTATCTCGGACCTGCCTGGTGTGTTCCTTGTTCTTCATGATGCTCTCTGCGCTTTTAACGGACCTCTGAGACTATCACAGTGCAGGTGCATTTATACGGAGACTTGATTACACACAGGTGGATTGTATTTATCCTCATTAGTCATTTAGGTCAACATTGGATCATTCAGAGATCCTCACTGAACTTCTGGAGAGAGTTTGCTGCACTGAAAGTAAAGGGGCTGAATAATTTTGCATGCCCAATTTTTCAGTTTTTGATTTGTTAAAAAAGTTTGAAATATCCAATAAATGTCATTCCACTTCATGATTGTGTCCCACTTGTTGTTGATTCTTCACAAAAAAGTTCAAGGGGGCCGAATACTTTTGCAAGGCACTGTAGTTTGCCCCCGGTTATGCGTTGTGCAGACCTCACTACCCTCTGGAGAGCCTTACGGTTGTGGGCGGAGCAGTTGCCGTACCAGGCGGTGATACAGCCCGACAGGATGCTCTCGATTGTGCATCTGTAGAAGTTTGTGTGCTTTTGGTGACAAGTCGAATTTCTTCAGCCTCCTGAGGTTGAAGAGGCGCTGTTGCACCTTCTTCACGATGCTGTCTGTGTGGGTGGACCAATTCAGTTTGTCTGTGATGTGTATGCCGAGGAACTTAAAACTTACTACCCTCTCCACTACTGTTCCATCGATGTGGATAGGGGGGTGTTCCCTCTGCTGTTTCCTGAAGTCCACAATCATAGTGAGGGATGAAGCAGACTATGGGTATAATAGTGAGGGATGAAGCAGACTATGGTATTATACTGAGGGATGAAGCAGACAAACTACTATGGTATTATAGTGAGGGATGAAGGAGACATATTACTATGGTATTATAGTGAGGGATGAAGCATACTATGGTATTATAGTGAGGGATGAAGCAGACTATGGTATTATAGTGAGGGATGAGGCAGACAAACTACTATGGTATTATAGTGAGGGATGAAGCAGACAAACTACTATGGTATTATAGTGAGGGATGAAGGAGACAAATTACTATGGTATTATAGTGAGGCATGAAGGAGCACTGAGCGAGACAACCACACACACACAGCAGCATTAGCCCCACAGTGAGGGATGAACGTGCTGTTGGACTCATTGGTTTCACTGTATGATTCTGATTAATGAGGGGCTTCATACACAAGTCTACCTCATACATTAGCTTACAGTGTGTGCATGTGTGTGTTCCCTTTGTTACTCTGCTCAGTACAGACACACACACACACACACACACACACACACACACACACACACACACACACACACACACACACACACACACACACACACACACACACACACACACACACACACACACACGTAGGCATAATTCCCTTCTATCTCTCTTTCTCAACCAGACTAATTACTGTGGATGAAATCCTTCTGTTGTCATGGTAATTGCCTTTCGGGGGTGGGGGGGTGGGGGGGTGGGGGGGTGGGGGGGTTTATTGTTTAATGCTCTAATGGCTCGGGTGCAGTGCATCTCAAACGGCCCCCGAAACACAAGTAGTGGACCACTCTTCTTCACAAGTGCCCTAAGGTGTGCTATACAGGAAGTACAGCAAGTATTTCTGATGCAGCCTGTATGCTAAACTACTGAGGACTTGGAGGTGGAAGATACTGGGATTGGATTGGGGGGGGGGACTGATATTGGATTGGATTGAGGGGGGGGGGGGGTACTGATATGGGATTGGATTGAGGGGGGGGGGGACTGATATGGGATTGGATTGAGGGGGGGGGGAGACTGATATGGGATTGGATTGAGGGGGGGGGGGGACTGATATGGGATTGGATTGAGGGGGGGAGGACTGATATGGGATTGGATTGGGCGGGGGGGGACTGATATGGGATTGGATTGAGGCGGGGGGGGGACTGATATGGGATTGGATTGAGGGGGGGGGGACTGATATGGGATTGGATTGAGGGGGGGGGACTGATATGGGATTGGATTGAGGGGGGGGGGGACTGATGGGATTGGATTGAGGGGGGGGGGACTGATATGGGATTGGATTGGGGGGGACTGATATGGGATTGGATTGGTGGGGGACTGATATGGGATTGGATTGGGGGGGGGGACTGATATGGGATTGGATTGGGGGGGGACTGATATGGGATTGGATTGGGGGGGGGACTGATATGGGATTGGATTGGATTGGAGGGGGGGACTGATATGGGATTGGATGGGGGGGGGGACTGATATGGGATGTGTTATCTTGGCTGTGTGCTTAGGGTCGTTGCCCTATTGGAAAGTGAACCTTCGTCCCAGTTGGAGGTTCTCAGCGCTCTGGAACAGGTTTTCATGTGCCTTGCGAAAGTATTCGGCCCCCTTGAACTTTGCGACCTTTTGCCACATTTCAAGCTTCAAACATAAAGATGTATAAACTGTATTTTTTGTGAAGAATCAACAACAAGTGGGACACAATCATGAAGTGGAATGACATTTATTGGATATTTCAAACTTTTTTAACAAATCAAAAACTGAAAAATTGGGCGTGCAAAATTATTCTATTGATATATTGTATATTGACGTAGGCTATATGATCACACTGGTAATAGATCAGTCGTTGTATTACTGGTGACCATCATCTGACCATCATCTGAAGGTCAGTCTCATCGGAAGGAGAGAGCAGCAGGCTGAGGGTCCGCCTCTCAACATCCCTCTCCTCCACTGACACTGACCAAAAAAGGAGAAATGAAACTCGAGTCGTCCTGCATTATCTTGTTATTATCTCATTATTCTTGCCTCGTGAACAAGGAAAGTGATATTGTAACGATTGTCTGTGGAAGAAGGTGAGGACCAAGATGCAGCGTGGGTAAGTGTTCATCATTATTTTAATAAACTGATCACTAAATACAACAAGGAACAAAAGAAACAACCGAAGCAGCTCCGTCAGGTACAAAACAGAAAATAACCACAAACTAGAGTGGGAAAACAGGCTGCCTAAGTATGATTCTCAATCGGAGACAACGAACACCTGCCTCTGATTGAGAACCATACCAGGCCAAACACAGAAACACAACCCAGAAAAAAGAACAGGCTACCCACCCCAACTCACGCCCTGACCAAACTAAAACAAACAGACTACCCACCCCAACTCACGCCCTGACCAAACTAAAACAAACAGACTACCCACCCCAACTCACGCCCTGACCAAACTAACACAAAGACATAATAAAGGAACTAAGGTCAGAACGTGTCTCACCAGAGGCTGCTGTTCTGTCCTGCCGAACCATACCAGGCCAAACACAGAAACACAAACACAAGAACACAGAACTCACGCCCTGACCAATCTAAAATAGAAACATACAAAAGGAACTAAGTTCAGGACTGTCACGCCCTGACCAATCTAAAATAGATTGGAACTAAGTTCAGGACTGTCACGCCCTGACCAATCTAAAATAGAAACATACAAAAGGAACTAAGTTCTGTGACAATACAGAGGCTATTGCAAGCAACGATGGTTTAATGAATACAGTTTACAGCAGCAACAGGACAGACAGACTGTACTCAGACGGAATCCGACCCAGGGACTAGGGCGCATCTTCCGATGATAGCGTGCTGAGAAATCCAGGGGAGTGTGTCCGGATGGGTAGGAGGGAGCACAGCAGATAATCCACACAAGGGCGGTGAGAGATGAGCACGGACACACGACACAACCTCAGAGAAGTAACAACGATCTGACAACAAGAAACACTGGTTACAGAACATATAAAGGGAAGATAAGTGATTCCAGCTGGCACAGACAATCAGGCCGAGATTGGGAACCACGCCCACACAAACACGAGAGAGAGAGAGAGAGAGAGAGAGAGAGAGAGAGAGAGAGAGAGAGAGAGAAAGAGAAAGAGAAAGAGAGAGGGAGGCAGTGGATTCATGAACCGTGACAAGTTCAGGACTGTCACGCCCTGACCAATCTAAAATAGAAACATACAAAAGGAACTAAGTTCAGGACTGTCACGCCCTGACCATAGTTTGCTTTGTATGTGTCTATGTTTTGGTTGGTCAGGGTGTGATCTGAGTGGGCATTCTATGTTGTGTGTCTAGTTTGTCTGTTTCTGTGTTTGGGCCTGATATGGTTCTCAATCAGAGGCAGGTGTTAGTCGTTGTCTCTGATTGGGAACCATATATAGGTAGCCTGTTTTGTCATTGTGGGTGATTGTCTATGTTTTTTATTTATTTTATATATATTTTTTATTTAACCTGTATTTAACCAGGTAGGCTAGTTGAGAACACCTTTATTTAACCAGGTAGGCTAGTTGAGAACACCTTTATTTAACCAGGTAGGCTAGTTGAGAACACCTTTATTTAACCAGGTAGGCTAGTTGAGAACACCTTTATTTAACCAGGTAGGCTAGTTGAGAACACCTTTATTTAACCAGGTAGGCTAGTTGAGAACACCTTTATTTAACCAGGTAGGCTAGTTGAGAACACCTTTATTTAACCAGGTAGGCTAGTTGAGAACACCTTTATTTAACCAGGTAGGCTAGTTGAGAACACCTGTATTTAACCAGGTAGGCTAGTTGAGAACACCTTTATTTAACCAGGTAGGCTAGTTGAGAACACCTTTATTTAACCAGGTAGGCTAGTTGAGAACACCTTTATTTAACCAGGTAGGCTAGTTGAGAACACCTTTATTTAACCAGGTAGGCTAGTAGAGAACACCTTTATTTAACCAGGTAGGCTAGTTGAGAACACCTTTATTTAACCAGGTAGGCTAGTTGAGAACACCTGTATTTAACCAGGTAGGCTAGTAGAGAACACCTTTATTTAACCAGGTAGGCTAGTTGAGAACACCTGTATTTAACCAGGTAGGCTAGTTGAGAACACCTGTATTTAACCAGGTAGGCTAGTTGAGAACACCTTTATTTAACCAGGTAGGCTAGTTGAGAACACCTGTATTTAACCAGGTAGGCTAGTTGAGAACACCTTTATTTAACCAGGTAGGCTAGTTGAGAACACCTGTATTTAACCAGGTAGGCTAGTTGAGAACACCTTTATTTAACCAGGTAGGCTAGTTGAGAACACCTTTATTTAACCAGGTAGGCTAGTTGAGAACACCTTTATTTAACCAGGTAGGCTAGTTGAGAACACCTGTATTTAACCAGGTAGGCTAGTTGAGAACACCTTTATTTAACCAGGTAGGCTAGTTGAGAACACCTTTATTTAACCAGGTAGGCTAGTTGAGAACACCTTTATTTAACCAGGTAGGCTAGTTGAGAACACCTTTATTTAACCAGGTAGGCTAGTAGAGAACACCTTTATTTAACCAGGTAGGCTAGTTGAGAACACCTTTATTTAACCAGGTAGGCTAGTTGAGAACACCTGTATTTAACCAGGTAGGCTAGTAGAGAACACCTTTATTTAACCAGGTAGGCTAGTTGAGAACACCTGTATTTAACCAGGTAGGCTAGTTGAGAACACCTGTATTTAACCAGGTAGGCTAGTTGAGAACACCTGTATTTAACCAGGTAGGCTAGTAGAGAACACCTTTATTTAACCAGGTAGGCTAGTTGAGAACACCTGTATTTAACCAGGTAGGCTAGTTGAGAACACCTGTATTTAACCAGGTAGGCTAGTTGAGAACACCTTTATTTAACCAGGTAGGCTAGTTGAGAACACCTGTATTTAACCAGGTAGGCTAGTTGAGAACACCTTTATTTAACCAGGTAGGCTAGTTGAGAACACCTTTATTTAACCAGGTAGGCTAGTTGAGAACACCTTTATTTAACCAGGTAGGCTAGTTGAGAACACCTTTATTTAACCAGGTAGGCTAGTTGAGAACACCTTTATTTAACCAGGTAGGCTAGTTGAGAACACCTGTATTTAACCAGGTAGGCTAGTTGAGAACACCTTTATTTAACCAGGTAGGCTAGTTGAGAACGCCTTTATTTAACCAGGTAGGCTAGTTGTGAACTAGTTCGATTTTGCAACTGCGACCTGGCCAAGATAAAGCATAGCAGTGTGAGCAGACAACAAAGAGTTACACATGGAGTAAACAATTAACAAGTCAATAACACAGTAGAAAACAAAGGGGGAGTCTATATACAATGTGTGCAAAAGGCATGAGGAGGTAGGCAAATAATTACAATTTTGCAGATTAACACTGGAGTGATGAATGATCAGATGGTCATGTACAGGTAGAGATATTGGTGTGCAAAAGAGCAGAAAAGTAAATAAATAAAAACAGTATGGGGATGAGGTAGGTGAAGAAGGGTGGGCTATTTACCAATAGACTATGTACAGCTGCAGCGATCGGTTAGCTGCTCAGATAGCTGATGTTAGCACAGTGTGTCATTAGCGTCAGCTGCAGCGATCGGTTAGCTGCTCAGATAGCTGATGTTAGCACAGTGTGTCATTAGCGTCAGCTGCAGCGATCGGTTAGCTGCTCAGATAGCTGATGTTAGCACAGTGTGTCATTAGCGTCACGTTGTTGTTTGTAGTGTTCAGTTTTTCCATTAAAACGCCGCATCCGATCCGCCACCAATAAAAAACAACGATACACGATATACGATATATATATATTCCTACTCATTTCTTTCAGCTGCAGTGCTGTTTGTAGCGCTGAGTGGAAGTAGGAAGAACAGAGTTGAATACCAGTAATACCATTTAAACATGAACTCACTTGTAAACACAGCAGCTCTTTGATTTGTATTCGTTGACTGTCTCTCAAGTCAAAAGTTTTGGACTACAAAAGAGTGTTAAGGGGTGATCATGCACACATGCGCAGGAACGCACACACACAGACACACACACACACACACATACACACACAGACACACACACACACACACACACACACACACACACACACACACACACACACACACACACACACACACACACACACACACACACAGACACACACACACAGACACACACAGACACACACACACACACACACACAGACACACACACACACACACAGACACACACACACAGACACACACACACACACACAGACACACACACACACAGACACACACACACACACAGACACACACACACACACACACACACACACACACACACACACACAGACACAGACACAGACACAGACACAGACACAGACACAGACACACACACACAGACACAGACACAGACACAGACACAGACACACACACACACACACACACAGACACACACACACACACACACACACACACACACACACACACACACACACACACACACACACACAGACACACACACACACAGACACACACACACAGACACACACACACACAGACACAGACACACACACACACACAGACACACACACACACACACACACAGAGACACACACACACACACACAGACACACACACAGACACACACACACACACACATCGCAAAATTAGGCAAAACTACGATTTGAACTCTTGTTGCTGAATTTGCTATTAGTCCGGTAGTCTGATTTCAACATGACTACTAACTAACATGACTACTAACTAACATGACTACTAACTAACATGCCTACTAACCAACATGACTACTAACAGTGGGTACTCGAGATAATTCAATATTCCGGCCCTATACATAATCTAACGCATTTAGTAGTCATGAACTAAGCTAATGGATTTATCTGTCTTAAAGGATTCCATTAATTTCATTCACATTGAAAAGAATCAGTCAGGAGATGATTTAAGAGGATAATGACAAGCACATATTTGATTTTCTGGGTGTAGGCTTTTGGTTTTAAGCGACATCACATTGTTGGACTATTTGAAGAACCTTTCCTGACAAATGGATTCATACGGACGGTCTAAGCCATGGATTTCACCAGGGCATTGTTATACAACAGCAGTATTGTGTTGAAGACTGGATTGTAATAGAGATTGTACAACTAAACATATTAGTGTGTGTGTGTGTGTTTGTGTGTGTGTGTGTGTGTGTGTGTGTGTGTGTGTGTGTGTGTGTGTGTGTGTGTGTGTGTGTGTGTGTGTTTCCCTGTGTGTGTGTGTGTGTGTGTGTGTGTGTGTGTGTGTGTGTGTGTGTGTGTGTGTGTGTGTGTGTGTGTGTGTGTGTGTGTGTGTGTGTGTGTGTGTGTGTGTGTGTGCGCGTGCGTGTGTGTTTCCCTGTGTGTGTGTGTTTCCCTGTGTGTGTGTGTGTGTGTGTGTGTGTGTTCGTTGGAACACCCTATTTGTTAATATTGATCAACAGTTCGTCATATTGAAAGGTTACGTGATGGATTCAAACCATCACTCGGAAAGCGTAAACACAGAAAGAACATGACGTGTGACCAAACCCATTGGAGGTTTTGTTGGTTAAATATCTGTTGCACAGAGATAATGTCTTAGAGAGCAGAGATCCTGATGTCTTAGACAGCAGAGATAATGTCTTAGAGAGCAGAGATAATGTCTTAGAGAGCAGAGATAATGTCTCAGAGAGCAGAGATAATGTCGTAGAGAGCAGAGATAATGTCGTAGAGAGCAGAGATAATGTCGTAGAGAGCATAGATAATGTCGTAGAGAGCAGAGATGATGTCTTAGAGAGCAGAGATAATGTCTTAGAGAGCAGAGATAATGTCTTAGAGAGCAGAGATCCTAATGTCTTAGAGAGCAGAGATAATGTCTTAGAGAGCAGAGATCCCAATGTCTTAGAGAGCAGAGATCCCAATGTCTTAGAGAGCACAGATCATTATGTTTTGGAGAGCAAAGGCTCAAAACCTGAGAGAGAGGATCTGCGAGAGAGACCAGAGTGCTTACATGTAATATTAGCCCCCATAATCCCATTTGAGCAGATAATGGGTCTGCTAGGTAGGAAGTGCTTAAGCGGACTGGGCCATGGAAACATGATAGTATACTGTAGAGTAAATATCTCTGGTCCTATGGATGGAAACATCATAGTATACTGTAGAGTAAATATCTCTGGTCCTATGGATGGAAACATCATAGTATACTGTAGGGTAAATATCTCTGTTCCTGTGGATGGATAGGACAATAATGTCCTGTAAATTAATGGACAATAATGTACTACTTTAGACCATGGCCTATAGGGAATCCCAACAGGGTAATAGGGAATCCCAACAGGGTAATAGGGAATCCCAACAGGGTAATAGGGAATCCCAACGTGGTAATAGGGAATCCTAACAGGGTAATAGGGAATCCCAACAGGGTAATAGGGAATCCCAACAGGGTAATAGGGAATCCCAACAGGGTAATAGGGAATCCCAACGTGGTAATAGGGAATCCCAACAGGGTAATAGGGAATCCCAACAGGGTAATAGGGAATCCCAACGTGGTAATAGGGAATCCCAACAGGATAATAGGGAATCCCAACAGGGTAATAGGTAATCCCAACAGGGTAGTAGGGAATCCCAACAGGGTAGTAGGGAATCCCAACAGGGTAATAGGGAATAGGCTAGGCTAATAGGTTTTTTTTGCATCATTTTAGCATTTAGCATCAGACTGTTTTCTCCACTACAACGCTGGATTCCTGCTGTAAACCCTGGACCATCATCATAGCTAGCTGCCACCGAGTGACCCAGCCCCGAAGCTAGCCCTGAGCCAGGCCCACCTCCTGGCCTTCTCTGTGATCACCCGGCTACTCACCCGATGCCTTCCGGACTCTACCCCAACACGGGTAGAATCCACCACCCCACCGGATCCTTGCCGTAAGCTCTGGACCGTTGCATCGGATCATCGCTGCTACCGAGTGGCTTTAGTGGCTAACACCCCTGCCCCGAAGCTAGCACCAGTTAGGCGCGAGCCAGGCACATCTCCCAGCTAGCAAACGAAGTTACTACAACTACAATTACCTCTTTCGTCATCTGGTCTGGACCCGTTGTCGACACGGCACCCCACTGTACCACCAAAGACTGGTCCGCCAACTTAACTCCATCCGCTGTGCCCTCAACCGGCCTTTGCCAGACGTCGGAGCAGACCCTTTTACTTACCCTGGCTGCTAACTTTAAACGCCGTGTCTCCAACGTGCTAGCGTTGTTCTTCCCTGTTCCATATATTGCTGCTCACTGGACCCTATGATCACCTGGCTACATAGCTGATGCCTGCTGGACTGTTCATTAATCACGGTACTCCATTTTGTTTATTTTTTTGTTGAACTGTCGGCCCCAACTCAGGCCCTGTGTGTAGTTAACCAACCCTCTTGCCCATTCATCGCCATTTTACCTGTTGTTGTTTTAGCTGATGAGCTGTTGTTGTCTTACCCGTTGTAGACTAGCTCTCCCAATCAACACCTGTGATTGCTTTATGCCTCGCTTTATGTCTCTCTCAAATGTCAATATGCCTTGTATACTGTTGTTTAGGATAGATATCATTGTTTTAGTTGTAATGCGGAGCCACTAGTCCCACTCAACATGCCTCAGATACCTCCTTTGTCCCACCTCCCACCCATGTGGTGACCTCACCCAGCATAACTAGCCCGTCCAGAGATGCAACCTCTCTCATCATCACTCAGTGCCTGGGCTTACCTCCGCTGTACCCGCGCGGAGAGCGCCCCCTATAACCAACTAGTTAAAAAACCTCTCTGGGATATGTGGGACGCTAGCTAACTCTCACATGAGCGTGCGTGGTCAGCTCATGGCACTCTGGCAGACCACTGACTCATTCAGCTCTCATTCCCCCCTCCTCACATTAGAAGCATCAAACAAGGTTCTAAAGACTGTTGACATCTAGTGGAAGCCTTAGGATGTGCAATATGACTCCATAGACACTGTATATTCGATAGGCAATGATTTGAAAAACGTCAAACCTCAGATTTCCCATTTCCAGGTTGGATTTTATCTCAGGTTTTTGCCTGCCATATGAGTTCTGTTATACTCACAGACATTATTCAAACACTTTTAGAAACTTCAGAATGTTTTCCATCCAAATCTACAAATAATATGCATATATTAGCAAATGGGCCTGAGTAGCAGGCAGTTTACTCTGGGCACCTTATTCATCCAAGCTACTCAATACTGCCCCCCAGTCCCAAATGTGACTATTGCTCAGCTGCAATGAATGCTAACTGACAACTAATGTGACTATTGCTCAGCTGCAATGAATGCTAACTGACAACTAATTTGACTATTGCTCAGCTGCAATGAATGCTAACTGACAACTAATGTGACTATTGCTCAGCTGCAATGAATGCTAACTGACAACTAACGTGACTATTGCTCAGCTGCAATGAATGCTAACTGACAACTAATGTGACTATTGCTCAGCTGCAATGAATGCTAACTGACAACTAATGTGACTATTGCTCAGCTGCAATGAATGCTAACTGACAACTAATGTGACTATTGCTCAGCTGCAATGAATGCTAACTGACAACTAATGTGACTATTTCACAGCTGCAATGAATGCTAACTGACAACTAATGTGACTATTGCTCAGCTGCAATGAATGCTAACTGACAACTAATGTGACTATTGCTCAGCTGCAATGAATGCTAACTGACAACTAACGTGACTATTGCTCAGCTGCAATGAATGCTAACTGACAACTAACGTGACTATTGCTCAGCTGCAATGAATGCTAACTGACAACTAATGTGACTATTGCTCAGCTGCAATGAATGCTAACTGACAACTAATGTGACTATTGCTCAGCTGCAATGAATGCTAACTGACAACTAACGTGACTATTGCTCAGCTGCAATGAATGCTAACTGACAACTAACGTGACTATTGCTCAGCTGCAATGAATGCTAACTGACAACTAATTTGACTATTGCTCAGCTGCAATGAATGCTAACTGACAACTAATGTGACTATTGCTCAGCTGCAATGAATGCTAACTGACAACTAATGTGACTATTGCTCAGCTGCAATGAATGCTAACTGACAACTAACGTGACTATTGCTCAGCTGCAATGAATGCTAACTGACAACTAATGTGACTATTGCTCAGCTGCAATGAATGCTAACTGACAACTAACGTGACTATTGCTCAGCTGCAATGAATGCTAACTGACAACTAATGTGACTATTGCTCAGCTGCAATGAATGCTAACTGACAACTAACGTGACTATTGCTCAGCTGCAATGAATGCTAACTGACAACTAATGTGACTATTGCTCAGCTGCAATGAATGCTAACTGACAACTAATGTGACTATTGCTCAGCTGCAATGAATGCTAACTGACAACTAATGTGACTATTGCTCAGCTGCAATGAATGCTAACTGACAACTAACGTGACTATTGCTCAGCTGCAATGAATGCTAACTGACAACTAATGTGACAATTGCTCAGCTGCAATGAATGCTAACTGACAACTAACGTGACTATTGCTCAGCTGCAATGAATGCTAACTGACAACTAATGTGACTATTTCACAGCTGCAATGAATGCTAACTGACAACTAATGTGACTATTGCTCAGCTGCAATGAATGCTAACTGACAACTAATGTGACTATTGCTCAGCTGCAATGAATGCTAACTGACAACTAACGTGACTATTGCTCAGCTGCAATGAATGCTAACTGACAACTAACGTGACTATTGCTCAGCTGCAATGAATGCTAACTGACAACTAATGTGACTATTGCTCAGCTGCAATGAATGCTAACTGACAACTAATGTGACTATTGCTCAGCTGCAATGAATGCTAACTGACAACTAATGTGACTATTGCTCAGCTGCAATGAATGCTAACTGACAACTAACGTGACTATTGCTCAGCTGCAATGAATGCTAACTGACAACTAATGTGACTATTGCTCAGCTGCAATGAATGCTAACTGACAACTAATGTGACTATTGCTCAGCTGCAATGAATGCTAACTGACAACTAACGTGACTATTGCTCAGCTGCAATGAATGCTAACTGACAACTAATGTGACTATTGCTCAGCTGCAATGAATGCTAACTGACAACTAATGTGACTATTGCTCAGCTGCAATGAATGCTAACTGACAACTAATGTGACTATTGCTCAGCTGCAATGAATGCTAACTGACAACTAATGTGACTATTTCACAGCTGCAATGAATGCTAACTGACAACTAATGTGACTATTGCTCAGCTGCAATGAATGCTAACTGACAACTAACGTGACTATTGCTCAGCTGCAATGAATGCTAACTGACAACTAATGTGACTATTGCTCAGCTGCAATGAATGCTAACTGACAACTAATGTGACTATTGCTCAGCTGCAATGAATGCTAACTGACAACTAATGTGACTATTGCTCAGCTGCAATGAATGCTAACTGACAACTAACAGGACCACTGCTCTGTTCTAATGTGTGTCATGGTCAAATGATCCTTTAGCTTTAACTAATGTGACTACCGCTCTGCTGCGTGTCATGGTCAAATGATCCTTTAGCTTTAACTAATGTGACTACCGCTCTGCTGCGTGTCAAATGATTTCTCACTGAGGTTGTTCCTTGTAAATGTCATCAGATGATTGATCAGATGCCTTATAAAGCACCTATACTCTAAACAAGCATCTATAGTGACTATGTGAAATAACGTTGTTGCTTAAAAATCAGAGGTTCACAAACTTTTTCACTCAGGCTCCCCTTCCAGCATTGGGGAACATCCCGCGCCTCTCTTGTTGGTGCAGAGAAGATGTTGCTGGTTTAAAGCTAATTCCTTGCAATTCTACACATTTTGTCATGGGGTGCATTTTTTTGTTTACGTTTTAAAGCTAATTTTCTTGCAATTCTACACATTTTGCCATGTCTAATGTGTATTCATGTGATATTTGAGTGACTCAATTAAATATTTGGGCGGGGGGAAAAAACACAGTTTTGGAACCACTGGTTTAAATGAACATATCCAATTTGATTTTCCCAACTTAAATACCAGCCAGGGAACTATGACCTAGTATTATTTTTAAAATTAAAAAAGATAATAGAATTTTTTTTCTTTAAATTTGTGTTAGGTAAAATAGAACCATATATTTTGTATATTTTGTGAGACTATTTGACTTTTCATACAGTATACTGTCTGTCTGTGTGTCTGTGTGTCTGTGTGTCTGTGTGTCTGTCTGTCTGTCTGTCTGTCTCTGTCTGTGTGTCTGTCTGTGTGTGTCTGTGTGTCTGTATGTGTGTCTGTCTGTGTGTCTGTCTGTGTGTCTGTGTGTCTGTCTGTCTGTCTGTCTCTGTCTGTGTGTCTGTCTGTGTGTGTCTGTGTGTCTGTATGTGTGTCTGTCTGTCTGTCTGTCTGTCTGTCTGTCTGTCTGTCTGTCTGTCTGTCTGTCTGTCTGTCTGTCTGCGTTTAACCAGGATGTACTTACTGTATGTACACTTACAAGTGCTTATTTCTCCTTTTCAGCCATAGGCTCCGTGCACGTAACGTTATTGTGTGTCTGTGTTAAACCAGAGTGCATTCCCCCTAAAGACTGTATTCAACACAGCCAATTACCTGTGTGTGTGTGTAGACTGAGTGTTTGAGTGAAAAGGCAGGCACTGAGAGTCACTGTTGGTGTCCCCTTCAACATGTCTGTCAGGTGCTGCTGGTGCATGGCTGCTGTTTGTGCAGCTTGTTGCCTGGTAACATGTACTGTACTAAAGGTGGTGGAGGGATCTATCTCTGTGTGTGTGTGTGTGTGTTTGTGTGTGTGCTACCAGAGGTGTGGTGTGTCTCTCTGTTTACCAACTGATAACTAACAGGACTACTGCTGTACTGTCCTCCATGCTAACTGCTAACTAACAGGACTACGGTTCTACTGTCCTCCATGCTAACTGCTAACTGACAGGACTACTGCTCTGCTGTCCTCCATGCTAACTACGAAGACTACTGCTCTGCTGTCCTCCATGCTAACAGCTAACTAACAGGGCTACTGACCTCCATGCTAATTGCTAACTGACAGGACTACTGCTCTACTGTCCTCCATGCTAACAGCTAACTAACAGGGCTACTGACCTCCATGCTAACTGCTAACTAACAGGGCTACTGCTCTACTGTCCTCCATGCTAACTGTTAACTGACAGGACTACCTCCCTACTGTCCTCCATGCTAGCTGCTAACTGACAGGACTACCTCTCTACTGTCCTCCATGCTAACTGCTAACTAACAGGACTACCTCTGCTGTCCTCCATGCTAACTAACAGGACTACCTATCTACTGTCCTCCATGCTAACTGCTAACTAACAGGGCTACTGCTCTACTGTCCTCCATGCTAACTGCTAACTAGCAGGACTACCTCTCTACTGTCCTCCATGCTAACTGCTAACTAACAGGACTACTGCTCTGCTGTCCTCCATGCTAGCTGCTAACTAGCAGGATTACGGCTG
>NC_034193.2:4890858-4910657 GCF_002021735.2 Oncorhynchus kisutch
TGTTGTTGTTGTCGCTCTGCTTTGCTTTATCTTGGCCAGGTCGCAGTTGTAAACGAGAACTTGTTCTCAACTGTCTATATAGGACTTCCTGTATATACACTTCCTGTATATAGAGACAAATAAGGGTTATTTGGTTTGTAACAAACCATTTCCTAAGGTTCTATAAATAACCATTAATAAAAGGTTCTATATAAAATCAAATTAGATTAAATTTTATTTGTCAAATGCTCAGAATACAGGAAGTGTAGTAGACCTTACAGTGAAATGCTTACTGACAAGCCCTTAACCAACAATGCAGTTTAAGAAAATACCAACAAACAAAGTAAGAGATAAGAACAACAAATAATTAAAGAGCAGCAGTAAATAACAATAGAGGGGCTGAGTACAGAGTCAATGTGGAGGCTATATACAGGGTATTACGGTACAGAGTCAATGTGGAGGTTATATACAGGGTATTACGGTACAGAGTCAATGTGGAGGCTATATACAGGGTATTACGGTACAGAGTCAATGTGGAGGCTATATACAGGGTATTACGGTACAGAGTCAATGTGGAGGCTATATACAGGGTATTACGGTACAGAGTCAATGTGGAGGCTATATACAGGGTATTACGGTACAGAGTCAATGTGGAGGCTATATACAGGGTATTATGGTACAGAGTCAATGTGGAGGCTATATACAGGGTATTACGGTACAGAGTCATTGTGGAGGCTATATACAGGGTATTACGCTACAGAGTCAATGTGGAGGCTATATACAGGGTATTACGGTACAGAGTCAATGTGGAGACTATATACAGGGTATTACGGTACAGAGTCAATGTGGAGGCTATATACAGGGTATTACGGTACAGAGTCAATGTGGAGGCTATATACAGGGTATTACGGTACAGAGTCAATGTGGAGGCTATATACAGGGTATTATGGTACAGAGTCAATGTGGAGGCTATATACAGGGTATTACGGTACAGAGTCAATGTGGAGGCTATATACAGGGTATTACGGTACAGAGTCAATGTGGAGGTTATATACAGGGTATTACGGTACAGAGGCAATGTGGAGGCTATATACAGGGGGTACTGGTACAGAGTCAATGTGGAGGTTATATACAGGGTATTACGGTACAGAGTCAATGTGGAGGCTATATACAGGGTATTAAGGTACAGAGTCAATGTGGAGGCTATATACAGGAGGTACTGGTACAGAGTCAATGTGGAGGCTATATACAGGGTATTACGGTACAGAGCCAATGTGGAGGCTATATACAGGGTATTATGGTACAGAGTCAATGTGGAGGCTATATACAGGGTATTACGGAACAGAGTCAATGTGGAGGTTATATACAGGGTATTACGGTACAGAGTCAATGTGGAGGCTATATACAGGGTATTACGGTACAGAGTCAATGTGGAGGCTATATACAGGGTATTACGGTACAGAGTCAATGTGGAGACTATATACAGGGTATTACGGTACAGAGTCAATGTGGAGACTATATACAGGGTATTACGGTACAGAGTCCATGTGGAGGCTATATACAGGGTGTTACGGTACAGAGTCAATGTGGAGGCTATATACAGGGGGGTACCGGTACAGAGTCAATGTGGAGGCTATATACAGGGTATTACGGTACAGAGTCAATGTGGAGACTATATACAGGGGGTACCGGTACAGAGTCAATGTGGAGACTATATACAGGGGGGGTACCGGTACAGAATCAATGTGGAGGCTATATACAGGGTGTTACGGTACAGAGTCAATGTGGAGACTATATACAGGGGGGTACCGGTACAGAATCAAATGTGGAGGCTATATACAGGGTATTACGGTACAGAGTCAATGTGGAGGCTATATACAGGGGGTACCGGTACAGAGTCCATGTGGAGGCTATATACAGGGGGTACCAGTACAGAGTCAATGTGGAGACTATATACAGGGTGTTACTGTACAGAGTCAATGTGGAAGCTATACACAGGAAAAGGTTGTTGTCCTTGCACCAAACAGTCAGGTCTCTGACCTCCTCCCTGACTTCCCGTCTCATTGTTGTCGGTGATCAGGCCTACCACTGTTGTGTTATCAATAACTTAATGATGGTGTTGGAGTCGTGCCTGGCCGTGCGGTCACGAGTGAACAGGGAGTACAGGAGGGGACTGAGCACACACCCCTGAGGGGCCCCTGTGTTGAGGATCAGCGTGGCGGATGTGTTGTTACCTACCCTTACCACCTGGGGCCGGCCCGTCAGGAAGTCCAGGATCCAGTTGCAGAGGGAGGTGTTTAGTCCCAGGGTCCTCAGCTTAGTGATGAGCTTTAAGGGCACTATGGTGTTGAACGCTGAGCTGTAGTCAATGAACAGCATTCTCACATAGGTATTCCTCTTGTCCAGGTGGGAAAGGGCAGTGTGGAGTGCAATAGAGATTGCATCATCTGTGGATCTGTTTTGGGTGGTATGCAAATTGGAGTGGGTCTATAGAGGTTTCTAGGATAATGGTGTTGATATGAGCCATGACTTTCAAAGCATTTCATGGCTACAGATGTGAGTGCTACGGGTCGGTAGTCATTTAGGCAGGTTACCTTAGTGTTCTTGGGCACAGAGACTATAGTTATATATATATCTACACAATACTTTTTTATGGAGAATTTTTCTACAAAGTACATTTCTCAATCTCAAAGGTTCTTTGTAAACCCATACAAGGGTTTTTGTATTCTATTTAATTATATTATATTGTTTTAAATTCCATAGGTGTTATTATGGGGTTAATAATTGACAAGCTGAATCAGGTATGGTAGCTTTGGAGAGGGTACGAGGTAATAGCTTGCCTGGAACAGCTGGGATTTCCTGAGGAGAGAATTGAGAACTAATGAATTAGTTAACTGTGCTCTCAATATGACACCAGACCACATGTTAATATTTCAGAAGACGTTAGCCATAGTCACATTTAAAAATATAACTGGCAATAACACAACACATTAAATAAACAGGAAGGATACTGTCTCTCATGGTTGGCAAAATAATTATATCTGTGATCAAACCACACCCCCAAAATATTCTAATGAGCTGTACCAGTACCCCCTGTACATTATCACTAAGAGAGGAAAGAACCCTTTTCTAATCTGTAATGAACCAATGAAAGGATTAAAGGGTTCTTGGGAGTCATGGAAACAGACAAAGAACCCTTGAAGAACCCTCTTTCCTTAGGGTGTAGAACCTCTTGTCTTCTTGTCAAACGATCTTGTTCTTTTTCTGATCCCTGATCTTCCGTGACTGACTGGCTATCTTTTGTGTGTGTGTGTGTGTGTGTGTGTGTGTGTGTGTGTGTGTGTGTGTGTGTGTGTGTGTGTGTGTGTGTGTCAGCCTGCTACCGGGTGTAAACTGATGTCGTCACCCGGTATATCGGGTGTATAGGAATAACAAACCAAACATTGAAGAATATTAAGTGAAGATTATTAAGGTGTATTGTAAACAGTTTTACTATCCATAATTACCTAACAATCTTAATTAATTTTACAACTCATATTCCCAAATAGCTAAAAACAAAAGTGCTGAAAACACAAATTTTTGATAATTTTGGCAAATACACCTCTCTCTCTCCTTCCTTCCTTCCTTCCTTCCTTCCTTCCTTCCTTCCTTCCTTCCTTCCTTCCTTCCTTCCTTCCTTCCTTCCTTCCTTCCTTCCTTCCTTCCTTCCTTCCTTCTCTCTCTCCCTCTCTCTCTCTCTCTCTCTCTCTCTCTTCCTTCCTTCCTTCCCTCTCTCTCTCTCTCCTTTCTTCCTTCCTTCCCTCTCTCTCTCCTTCCTTCCTTCCTTCCCTCTCTCTCTCCTTCCTTCCTTCCTTCCTTCCTTCCTTCCTTCCCTCTCTCTCTCTCTCCTTCCTTCCTTCCTTCCCTCTCTCTCTCTCTCTCTCTCTCCTTCCTTCTCTCCTTCCTTCCCTCTCTCTCTCTCTCCTTCCTTCCTTCCCTCTCTCTCTCTCTCCTTCCTTCCTTCCCTCTCTCTCTCTCCTTCCTTCCTTCCTTCCTTCCTTCCTTCCTTCCTTCCTTCCTTCCTTCCTTCCTTCCTTCCTTCCTTCCTTCCTTCCTTCCTTCCTTCCTTCCTTCCTTCCATCCTTCCTTCCTTCCTTCCTTCCTTCCTTCCCTCTCTCTCTCTCTCCTTCCTTCCTTCCTTCCTTCCTTCCTTCCTTCCTTCCCTCTCTCCTTCCTTCCTTCCGTCCCTCTCTCTCTCTCTCTCCCTCTCTCTCTCCTTCCATCCCTCTCTCTCTCTCTCTCTCCCTCTCTCTCTCCTTCCTTCCTTCCCTCTCTCTCTCTCTCTCTCTCTCTCTCTCTCTCTCTCTCTCTCTCTCCTTCCTTCCTTCCCTCTCTCTCTCTCTCTCTCTCCCTCTCTCTCTCCTTCCTTCCTTCCCTCTCTCTCTCTCAATTCAATTCAAGGAGCTTTAATGGCATGGGAAATATTCACAAATAAAAAATATTACACTCAAGTTCCAAAAGAATTTCAAATGTTCTTTTATGTCTATATATAGTGTTGTACAGATGTGCAAATAGCTAAAGTACAAGTTTAAGTACAAAAGGGAAAATAAATAAATATGGGTTGTATCTACAATTGTGTTTGTTCTTCACTGGTTTCCCTTTTCTTGTGGAAACAGGTCACAAATCTTGCTGCTGTGAAGGCACACTGTGGAATTTCACCCAGTAGATATGGGAGTTTATCAAATTTAGATTTTTTTTTCATTCTTTGTGGATCTGTGTAATCTGAGTGAAATATGTATCTCTAATATGGTCATACATTTGGCAGGAGGTTAGGAAGTGCAGCTCCGATTCCACCTCATTTTGTGGGCAGTGAGCACATAGCCTGTCTTCTCTTGAGAGCCAGGTCTGCCTACGGCGGCCTTTCTCAATAGCAAGGCTATGCTCACTGAGTCTGTACATAGTCAAAGCTTTCCTTAAGTTTGGGTCAGTCACATTGGTCAGGTATTCTGCCGCTGTGTACTCTCTGTTTGGGCCAAATTACATTTTAGTTTGCTCAGTTGTTTTGTTAATTCTTTCCAAGAATTAGAGACAACGCATGACCAATGGGCACGGGAACAATAATCGGCACATTTATACAAACACAATCAGTGAGGAATTGGAACCAGGTGTACACAATTCAGTGCAGCCTAGAAGGCTGGTGACGTCCGGAACTGGTGAATAGAATGATCTGTGATCCCACCCCCGACGCGCTGCACCAGCAGAGGGGGACGACCACAGGGACGCGGGTCGGTCCAGGCGCCGATGGTGAAAATCCCGGGTCAGCGATGGGGACATGGTAGGCCCCCTCACAGCTTCTGGAAGTGGTGCCTCCCTCAATGATTTCTCCCTTCCCCTGCTTTTCCCGCCTCTTTTCTTCCATCTTTTCAACAAGAAAGGGTGTGTGTGTGTGTGTGTGTGTGTGTGTGTGTGTGTGTGTGTGTGTGTGTGTGTGTGTGTGTGTGTGTGTGTGTGTGTGTGTGTGTGTGTGTGTGTGTGTGTGTGTGTGTGTGTGTGTGATGTCCACCGCAGGAACCCAGCACCGTTCCTCCCAGTCGATGAGGTCCTGGAGACGGGCCCCCTCCACCGAATCCAGGACCTCATGGACCGATGTCCAGAGTGCGTCAATGGGTTAAAAACCCAGATTCCTGCAAATTCTTTATACCAGCGTGACAAGTATTTTTAACCAGATCCTAATTGGTAACTAGACCTTTTTTTGAACACCATTATTATTGTCTTACTGAGATTTACTGTCAGGGCCCAGTTCTGACAGATCTTCTGCACAGATGCTATGTGCTGCTATAGACCCTCTTTGGTTGGGGACAGAAGCACCAGATCATCAGCAAGTAGTTGATTTCAGATTCTATTAGGCTGAGGCCGGGTCCTGCAGACTGTTCTAGTGCCCTCTCCAATCCGTTGATAGATATGTTGAAGAGGGTGGGGCTGAAGCTGCATCCCTGTCTCACCCCACGGCCCCGTGGAAAGAAATGTATTTTTTGCCAATTTTAACCACACTCTCGCAGTTTGTGTATTTTATAACGTTGTATTTCCCCCCCAACACCACTTTCCATCAATTTGTATATCACACCCACATGCCAAATTGTGTCAAGCTTTTTTTGAAATCAACAAAGCATGAGAAGACTTTGCCATTGTTTTGGTTTGTTTGTTTGTCAGTTAGGGTGTGCAGGGTGAATACATGGTCTGTCATATTGTAATTTGGTAAAAAGCCAATTTGACATTTGCTCAGTAAGTTGTTTTCATTGAGGAAATGTACGAGACTGCTGTTAATGATAATGCAGAGAATTTTCCCAAGGCTACTGTTGACGCATATTCCACAGTAGTTATTGGGGTCAAATTTGTCCACTTTTGTGGATTGGGGTGATCAGTCCTTGGTTCCAAATATTGGGGAAGAAGCCAGAGCTGAGGCTGATGTTAAAGAGTTTAAGTATAGCCAATTGGAATTTGTGGTCTGCATATTTTATCATTTAATTGAGGATACCATCAACACCACAGGCCTTTTTGGGTTGGAGGGTTTGTATTTTGTCCTGTAACTCGTTCAAGGTCATTTGAGAATCCAGTGGGTTCTGGTAGTCTTTAATAGCTGATTCCAAGATTTGTATTTGATCGTGTCTATGTCTATGTTTTTGCTGTTTGTTTTCTATTATAGAGCCAAAAAGATTGGAGAAGTGGTTCACCCATACTGACATCTGCATTTTGGATAAATACAGTTGAAGTCGGAAGTTTACATGCACCTTAGCCAAATACATTTAAACTCAGTTTTCACATTTCCTGACATTTAATCAGAGTAAAAATCCACTGTCTTAGGTCAGTTAGGATCACCACTTTATTTTAAGAATGTGAAATGTCAGAATAATAGTAGAGAGAATGATTTATTTCAGCTTTTATTTATTTAATCACATTCCCAGTGGGTCAGAAATTTACATACACCGAATTAGTATTTGGTAGCATTGGCTTTAAATTGTTTAACTTGAGTCAAACATCTCAGGTAGTCTTCCACAAGCTTCCCACAATAAATTGGGTGAATTGGGTGAGTTTGGGCCCATTCCTCCTGACAGAGCTGGTGTAACTGAGTCAGGTTTGTAGGCCTCCTTGCTGGCACAAGCTTTTTCAGTTCTGCCCACACATTTTCTATGGGATTGAGGTCGTGGCTTTGTGATGGCCACTCCAATACCTTGACTGTCATGTTGTAAGGAGGAGACCAAGGTGCAGCGTGGTATGCGTACATTCTTCTTTATTTAAGAATGAAACACTGAACAAAGGAACCCACAAACACAAAAGGGTAAAATGGCCACCTAAATATGATCCCCAATCAGAGACAACGATAAATAGCTGCCTCTGATTGGGAACCATATCAGGCCACCATAGACATAAAAATAACTAGACCTACTAAACCCCTAAAACATACAAAAACCCAAGACAATACAAAAACTAGCATACCCAACCTCGTCACACCCTGACCTAAATAAATAATAAAGAAAACAAAGATAGCTAAGGTGACATTGACTTAGTTGTCCTTAAGCCATTTGCAACAACTTTGGAAGTATGCTTGGGGTCATTGTCCATTTGGAAGACCCATTTGCGACCAAGCTTTAACTTCCTGACTGATGTCTTGAGATGTTGCTTCAATAAATCCACATAATTTTCTTACCTCATGATGCCATCTATTTTGTGAAATGCACCAGTCCTTCCTCCAGCAAAGCACCCCCACAACATGATGCTGCCACCCCCGTGCTTCATGGTTGGGATGATGTTCTTCGGCTTGCAAGCCTCCCCCTTTTCCCTCCAAATATAACGATGGTCATTACGGCCAAACAGTTCTATTTTTGTTTCATCAGACCAGAGGACATTTCTCCAAAAAGTACAATCTTTGACCCCATATGCAGTTGCACACCGTAGTCTGGCTTTTTTTGTGGCGGTTTTGGAGCAGTGGCTTCTTCCTTGCTGAACGTCCTTTCAGGTTATGTTGGTATAGATACTTTTGTACCTGTTTCCTCCAGCATCTTCACAAGGTCCTTTGCTGTTGTTCTGGGATTGATTTGCACTTTTTGCACCAAAGTACGTTCATCCCTAGGAGACAGAATGTGTCTCCTTCCTGAGCAGTATGACGGCTGCGTGGTCCCATGGTGTTTATACTTGCGTACTATTGTTTGTACAGATGAACGTGGTACCTTCAGGCGTTTGGAAATTGCTCCCGAGGATGAACCAGACTTGTGGAGGTCTAAAAAAAAAAATCTGAGGTCTTGGCTGATTTCTTTTGATTTTCCCATGATGCAAGCAAAGAGGAACTGAGTTTGAAGGTAGGCCTTGAAATACATCCACAGGTACACCTCCAATTGACTCAAATGATGTCAATTCGCCTATCAGATACTTCTAAAGCCATGACATCATCTTCTGGAATTTTACAAGCGGTTTAAAGGCACAGTCAACTTAGTGTATGTAAACTTCTAACCCACTGGAATTGTGACACAGTGAATTATAAGTGAAATAATCTGTCCGTAAAAAATTGTTGGAAAAATTACTTGTGTCATGCACAAAGTAGATGTCCTAACCAGAGTTTTAATGACTCCAATCTAAGTGTATGTAAACTTGCGACTTCAACTGTTGAAGCTACAATCATGTTTGTTCTTCACTGGTTGCCCTTTTCTAGCCTGTCTTCTCTTGAGAGCCAGGTCTGCCTATGGTGGCCTTTCTCAATAGCAAGGTTATGCTCACTGAGTCTGTACATAGTCAAAGCTTTCCTAAAGTTTGGGTCAGTCACCGTGGTATTATGCTCTGTGGGGTGTGTTACGGCTTTCTAGTGGTGATGAATGAGAGTCGGACCAAACTGCAGCGTGTCGATTGCGATCCATATTTATTAAACAAAACGTAACACGAAATAAACAAAGAACGAAACAAAAACCGAAACAGCCTATACTTGTGTAAAACTAACATAAAGTACACATAGAACAGATAGGACAATCACCCACGACAAACTCAAAGAATATGGCTGCCTAAATATGGTTCCCAATCAGAGACAACGATAAGCACCTGCCTCTGATTGAGAATCACTCCAGACAACCAAAGACTTTGCTAGAAAACCCCACTAGCTACAATCCCAAATACATACACACCAAAACCCCAAAACAAAACACACCACAATACAAAAACTCCATGCCACACCCTGGCCTGACCCAATACATGAAGAAAAAACACAAAATACTTAGACCAGGGCGTGACATGCACAAAGTAGATGTCCTAACCGACTTGCCAAGACTAAAGTTTGTTCATAAGAATTTTGTGGAGTGGTTGAAAAACAAGTTTTAATGACTCCAACCTAAGTGTATGTAAACTAGTTTTAATGACTCCAACCTAAGTGTATGTAAACTAGTTTTAATGACTCCAACCTAAGTGTATGTAAACTAGTTTTAATGACTCCAACCTAAGTGTATGTAAACTAGTTTTAATGACTCCAACCTAAGTGTATGTAAACTAGTTTTAATGACTCCAACCTAAGTGGATGTAAACTAGTTTTAATGACTCCAACCTAAGTGTATGTAAACTAGTTTTAATGACTCCAACCTAAGTGTATGTAAACTAGTTTTAATGACTCCAACCTAAGTGGATGTAAACTAGTTTTAATGACTCCAACCTAAGTGGATGTAAACTAGTTTTAATGACTCCAACCTAAGTGGATGTAAACTAGTTGTAATGACTCCAACCTAAGTGTATGTAAACTAGTTTTAATGACTCCAACCTAAGTGTCTGTAAACTAGTTTTAATGACTCCAACCTAAGGGTATGTAAACTAGTTTTAATGACTCCAACCTAAGTGCATGTAAACTAGTTTTAATGACTCCAACCTAAGTGTATGTAAACTAGTTTTAATGACTCCAACCTAAGTGTATGTAAACTAGTTGTAATGACTCCAACCTAAGTGTATGTAAACTAGTTTTAATGACTCCAACCTAAGTGTATGTAAACTAGTTGTAATGACTCCAACCTAAGTGTATGTAAACTAGTTGTAATGACTCCAACCTAAGTGTATGTAAACTAGTTGTAATGACTCCAACCTAAGTGTATGTAAACTAGTTTTAATGACTCCAACCTAAGTGTATGTAAACTAGTTTTAATGACTCCAACCTAAGGGTATGTAAACTAGTTTTAATGACTCCAACCTAAGTGGATGTAAACTAGTTTTAATGACTCCAACCTAAGGGTATGTAAACTAGTTTTAATGACTCCAACCTAAGGGTATGTAAACTAGTTTTAATGACTCCAACCTAAGGGTATGTAAACTAGTTTTAATGACTCCAACCTAAGGGTATGTAAACTAGTTTTAATGACACCAACCTAAGTGTATGTAAACTAGTTTTAATGACTCCAACCTAAGTGGATGTAAACTAGTTTTAATGACTCCAACCTAAGTGTATGTAAACTAGTTTTAATGACTCCAACCTAAGTGTATGTAAACTAGTTTTAATGACTCCAACCTAAGTGTATGTAAACTAGTTGTAATGACTCCAACCTAAGTGTATGTAAACTAGTTTTAATGACTCCAACCTAAGTGTATGTAAACTAGTTTTAATGACTCCAACCTAAGTGTATGTAAACTAGTTGTAATGACTCCAACCTAAGTGTATGTAAACTAGTTGTAATGACTCCAACCTAAGTGTATGTAAACTAGTTTTAATGACTCCAACCTAAGTGTATGTAAACTAGTTTTAATGACTCCAACCTAAGTGTATGTAAACTAGTTTTAATGACTCCAACCTAAGTGTATGTAAACTAGTTTTATTGACTCCAACCTAAGTGTATGTAAACTAGTTTTAATGACTCCAACCTAAGTGTATGTAAACTAGTTTTAATGACTCCAACCTAAGTGTATGTAAACTAGTTTTAATGACTCCAACCTAAGTGTATGTAAACTAGTTTTAATGACTCCAACCTAAGTGTATGTAAACTAGTTTTAATGACTCCAACCTAAGTGTATGTAAACTAGTTTTAATGACTCCAACCTAAGTGTATGTAAACTAGTTTTAATGACTCCAACCTAAGTGTATGTAAACTAGTTTTAATGACTCCAACCTAAGTGTATGTAAACTAGTTTTAATGACTCCAACCTAAGTGTATGTAAACTAGTTGTAATGACTCCAACCTAAGTGTATGTAAACTAGTTGTAATGACTCCAACCTAAGTGTATGTAAACTAGTTTTAATGACTCCAACCTAAGTGTATGTAAACTAGTGTTAATGACTCCAACCTAAGTGTATGTAAACTAGTTTTAATGACTCTAACCTAAGTGTATGTAAACTCGTTTTAATGACTCCAACCTAAGTGTATGTAAACTTGTTTTAATGACTCCAACCTAAGTGTATGTAAACTAGTTTTAATGACTCCAACCTAAGTGGATGTAAACTAGTTTTAATGACTCCAACCTAAGTGGATGTAAACTAGTTTTAATGACTCCAACCTAAGTGTATGTAAACTAGTTTTAATGACTCCAACCTAAGTGTATGTAAACTAGTTTTAATGACTCCAACCTAAGTGTATGTAAACTAGTTTTAATGACTCCAACCTAAGTGTATGTAAACTAGTTTTAATGACTCCAACCTAAGTGTATGTAAACTAGTTTTAATGACTCCAACCTAAGTGTCTGTAAACTTTAGACTTCAACTGTAACTCTTCGTGTGTCTTTCAATTTCCCTGGAAGTTGTTAGTCTTCAATTACATTGAGCTGATTACTGATGTGATTCACCATAGTGAAGGCGTAGACTCTATGTATTTGGTTGGACAGGTTTCTCAATTTCTTTCTGAGGTTTTTGCATTCTTCATCAAACCATTTGTCATTGTTGTTAATTTTCTTAGGTTGTCTGTTTTGAATTTTTGGATTCGATAGGGAAGCTGAGAGGTCAAATATACAATCCTTCAGGAGGGGGTCTCACTGCTCTGTCCGTTGCTCTGTTGGTCCTGTGTGAGGTGCTGGGGCTACGGTTGAGGGTGACGTCCTTCAGGAGGGGGTCTCACTGCTCTGTCCATTGCTCTGTTGCTCCTGTGTGAGGTGCTGGGGCTACGGTTGAGGTGCTGTCTAGGAACAGTGGGTTAGCTGGTCTAGGAACAGTGGGTTAGCTGGTCTAGGAACAGTGGGTTAACTGGTCTAGGAACAGTGGGTTAACTGGCCTAGGAACAGTGGGTTAACTGGTCTAGGAACAGTGGGTTAACTGGCCTAGGAACAGTGGGTTAACTGACCTAGGAACAGTGGGTTAACTGGTCTAGGAACAGTGGGTTAACTGGCCTAGGAACAGTGGGTTAACTGGTCTAGGAACAGTGGGTTAACTGGTCTAGGAACAGTGGGTTAACTGGCCTAGGAACAGTGGGTTAACTGGCCTAGGAACAGTGGGTTAACTGGCCTAGGAACAGTGGGTTAACTGGTCTAGGAACAGTGGGTTAACTGGCCTAGGAACAGTGGGTTAACTGGCTTAGGAACAGTGGGTTAAACTGGTCTAGGAACAGTGGGTTAACTGGCCTAGGAACAGTGGGTTAACTGGTCTAGGAACAGTGGGTTAACTGGTCTAGGAACAGTGGGTTAACTGGTCTAGGAACAGTGGGTTAACTGGCTTAGGAACAGTGGGTTAACTGGTCTAGGAACAGTGGGTTAACTGGTCTAGGAACAGTGGGTTAACTGGTCTAGGAACAGTGGGTTAACTGCCTGTTCAGGGGCAGAACGACAGATTTGTACCTTGTCAGTTCGAGAATTTGTACATGAAACCTTTCGGTTACTAGTCCAACGCTCTAACCACTAGGCTACCCTGCCGCCCCTTGCCTTGCAGAGGACCTGGTCATAAAGGCTGTTCAAGTCCAGGGTGGAGTGGTGGGTCAGGTAGACGTTGGGTTTTGCGGCACAGTCCCGGGAAATGCTTACATTCACTCGCTGTATGGTGGCAAGGTGAATGTATGTTCGTGTTGGCAGGGTAGAGATAACCACTTGTGCGTTGGGGAAAGTAGAATAAGCTTTTTCAATCACTCCCTTGAGTGCTGGGCCCCCAAGTAGTGTTAGCTGTGCCATGAGTTCCTCTCTCTCCTTCACTGCTGTTAGCTGTGCCATGAGTTCCTCTCTCTCCTTCACTGCTGTTAGCTGTGCCATGTGTTCCTCTCTCTCCTTCACTGCTGTTAGCTGTGCCAGTTGTTCCTCTCTCTCCTTCACTGGTTAGCTGTGCCATGTGTTCCTCTCTCTCCTTCACTGCTGTTAGCTGTGCCAGTTGTTCCTCTCTCTCCTTCACTGGTTAGCTGTGCCATGAGTTCCTCTCTCTCCTTCACCAGTTAGCTGTGCCATGTGTTCCTCTCTCTCCTTCACTGCTGTTAGCTGTGCCAGTTGTTCCTCTCTCTCCTTCACTGCTGTTAGCTGTGCCATGAGTTCCTCTCTCTCCTTCACCAGTTAGCTGTGCCATGTGTTCCTCTCTCTCCTTCACTGCTGTTAGCTGTGCCAGTTGTTCCTCTCTCTCCTTCACTGCTGTTAGCTGTGCCATGGTTTCCTCTCTATCCTTCACCGGTTAGCTGTGCCATGAGTTCCTCTCTCTCCTTCACTGCTGTTAGCTGTACCATGTGTTCCTCTCTCTCCTTCACTGCTGTTAGCTGTGCCATGTGTTCCTCTCTCTCCTTCACCGGTTAGCTGTGCCATGTGTTCCTCTCTCTCCTTCACTGCTGTTAGCTGTGCCATGTGTTCCTCTCTCTCCTTCACTGCTGTTAGCTGTGCCATGAGTTCCTCTCTCTCCTTCACTGCTGTTAGCTGTGCCATGAGTTCCTCTCTCTCCTTCACTGCTGTTAGCTGTGCCATGTGTTCCTCTCTCTCCTTCACTGCTGTTAGCTGTGCCATGAGGTCCTCTCTCTCCTTCACTGCTGTTAGCTGTGCCAGTTGTTCCTCTCTCTCCTTCACCGGTTAGCTGTGCCATGAGTTCCTCTCTCTCCTTCACTGCTGTTAGCTGTGCCATGTGTTCCTCTCTCTCCTTCACTGGTTAGCTGTGCCATGAGTTCCTCTCTCTCCTTCACTGCTGTTAGCTGTGCCATGTGTTCCTCTCTCTCCTTCACCGGTTAGCTGTGCCATGTGTTCCTCTCTCTCCTTCACTGCTGTTAGCTGTGCCATGTGTTCCTCTCTCTCCTTCACCGGTTAGCTGTGCCATGAGTTCCTCTCTCTCCTTCACTGCTGTTAGCTGTGCCATGTGTTCCTCTCTCTCCTTCACTGCTGTTAGCTGTGCCATGTGTTCCTCTCTCTCCTTCACTGCTGTTAGCTGTGCCATGAGTTCCTCTCTCTCCTTCACTGCTGTTAGCTGTGCCATGTGTTCCTCTCTCTCCTTCACTGCTGTTAGCTGTGCCATGTGTTCCTCTCTCTCCTTCACTGCTGTTAGCTGTGCCATGAGTTCCTCTCCCTCCTTCACTGCTGTTAGCTGTGCCATGTGTTCCTCTCTCTCCTTCACCGGTTAGCTGTGCCATGAGTTCCTCTCTCTCCTTCACTGCTGTTAGCTGTGCCATGTGTTCCTCTCTCTCCTTCACTGCTGTTAGCTGTGCCATGAGTTCCTCTCCCTCCTTCACTGCTGTTAGCTGTGCCATGTGTTCCTCTCTCTCCTTCACCGGTTAGCTGTGCCATGAGTTCCTCTCTCTCCTTCACTGCTGTTAGCTGTGCCATGTGTTCCTCTCTCTCCTTCACTGCTGTTAGCTGTGCCATGTGTTCCTCTCTCTCCTTCACTGCTGTTAGCTGTGCCGTGTGTTTCTCTCTCACCTCAGTCCATAGAGCAGACAGCCGTCCATCTCCTCCTTCCACCCTCCGGGTCTTGTTGGACTGGTGTTGTTTTGGTGGTCTGTTTTGTGGGTCTTTTCTGTCTGGATTGTGTGAACTATCTCTCTGAGCTCCACCTTGTGTCTCTCCATCTCTGTGATGGAGGAGCAGTGCAGTTGTGGGACCTGGGTGTGTTCAGTGCTAAGGAGGTGTCCATCCTCATCTGTAGGACAGTTTGTAGAGGTGTGTTCCGTGCTAAGGAGGTGTCCATCCTCGTCTGTAGGACAGTTTGTAGAGGTGTGTTCCGTGCTAAGGAGGTGTCCATCCTCGTCTGTAGGACAGTTTGTAGAGGTGTGTTCCATGCTAAGGAGGTGTCCATCCTCGTCTGCAAGACAGTTTGTAGAGGTGTGTTCCGTGCTAAGGAGGTGTCCATCCTCGTCTGTAGGACAGTTTGTAGAGGTGTGTTCAGTGCTAAGGAGGTGTCCATCCTCATCTGTAGGACAGTTTGTAGAGGTGTGTTCCGTGCTAAGGAGGTGTCCATCCTCGTCTGTAGGACAGTTTGTAGAGGTGTGCTCAGTGCTAAGGAGGTGTCCATCCTCGTCTGCTGGACAGTTTGTAGAGGTGTGATCAGACTCACTCAGGATGGGGGAGTCGTCACAGAGAGAGATGTTACCTGCTGTGCTCTCTGGAATTGCTTGAGGAGACCCTGCACCATTACTGTCCCAGACTTGTACATGTTAACAGAGGTTGTTTCAATCTCTAGTATTCTGAGTTTCCACCCTGGGCCAATACCCTCTCTCTTGACATAAGGGTAGTGTACTCTTATAGCACTGGGCCATGCCAGGGGATGGTCTGGTTAATATAGCACTGTGCCAGGGGATGGTCTGGTTAATATAGCACTGTGCCAGGGGATGGTCTGGTTAATATAGCACTGTGCCATGCCAGGGGATGGTCTGGTTAATATAGCACTGTGCCATGCCAGGGGATGGTCTGGTTAATATAGCACTGTGCCATGCCAGGGGATGGTCTGGTTAATATAGCACTGTGCCATGCCAGGGGATGGTCTGGTTAATATAGCACTGTGCCATGCCAGGGGATGGTCTGGTTAATATAGCACTGTGCCATGCCAGGGGATGGTCTGGTTAATATAGCACTGTGCCATGCCAGGGGATGGTCTGGTTAATATAGCACTGTGCCAGGGGATGGTCTGTGTGGAACATGAATTAGCTTACGTTCCCCTCTTTGTGGCAGTCAGCAAATACTGTCTGTGGATTGTCCTTCAGGAGCTTCTTTTTGTACTGTTCCCATGCAGTGTTATGTTTAATATCCATAGGGTACTGTATCCCAGGGATACGTCATGGTGGGTCAAGGGTCACTACATTTGGATTGGGGGGGGGGGCTGTGAAACTCTGCTGCCATTGTTCGGGCTCAAGAGTTTTCACACCTCTCACTTCACACTTCAGTGCAAATTGAAGATGCAGCAAGGTCAGTTTTGTCCTAGCAGCTTGGTATTTTAACTTTATTTAACTAGGCAAGTCAGTTAAAATAACAAATTCTTATTTTACAATGACTGCCGACTCCGGTCAAACCCTCCCCTAACCCGGACAACGCTGGGCCAAATGTGTGCCGCCCTATGGGACTCCCGATCACGGCCGGTTGTGATACAGCCCGGGACCGAACCAGGATCTGTAGTGATGCCTCTAGCACTGAGATGCAGTGCCTTAGACCACTGCCCCACTCTGGAGCCACTTGGTAGCTTAGTAGCCTTATTTATTAAGCTTTATAGAACAACATTGCCTAGAGATTATCTTTTACTTTTTGGCAAAACACCAGTCTCAACGTCAACAGTGAAGAGGCGACTCCGGGATGCTGGCATTCTAGGCAGAGTTCCTCTTTCCAGTCTCAACATCAACAGTGAAGAGGCGACTCCGGGATGCTGGCCTTCTAGGCAGAGTTCCTCTTTCCAGTCTCAACGTCAACAGCGAAGAGGTGACTCCAGGATGCTATACTATTTAATGAAGTTGCCAGTTGAGGACTTGTGAGGCGTCTGTTTCTCAAACTAGACACTCTAATGTACTTGTCCTCTTGCTCAGTTGTGCACCGGGGCCTCCCACTCCTCTTTATATTCTGGTTAGAGCCAGTGTGCTCTATTCTGTGAAGGGAGTAGGACACAGCATTGTACGAGATCTTCAGTTTCTTGGCAATTTCTATCATGGAATATCCTTCATCTCTCAGAACAAGAATATACTGAAGTGTTTCAGAAGAAAGTTATTTTGTTTCTGGCCATTTTCAGTCTGTAATCGAACCCACAAATGCTGATGCTCCAGATACTCAACTAGTCTAAAGAAGGCCAGTTTTATTGCTTCTTTAATCAGAACAACAGTTTTCAGCTGTGCTAACATAATTGCAAAAGGGTTTTCTAATGATTAATTAGCCTTTTAAAATGATAAACTTGGATTAGCTAACACAACGTGCCATTGGAACACAGGAGTGATGGTTGCTGATAATGGGCCTCTGAACACCTATGTAGCTATTCCATTCAAAATCAGCCATTTCCAGCTACAATAGTCATTTACAACATTAACAATGTCTACAATCTATTTCTGATCAATTTGATGTTATTTTAATGGTCCCAAAAAAATATGCTTTTCTTAAAAAAAAAAATAAACAAGTGACCCCAAACGTTTGAAAGGTACTGTATATTTATTTATTTTACCCTTATTTTACCCTGATTTTACCCTTATTTTACCCTTATTTTACCCTTATTTTACCCTTATTTTACCAGGCAAATTGACTGAGAACAAATTCTCCTTTACAGCAACAACCTGGGAAATAGTTACAGGTGAGAGGAGGGGGATGAATGAGTCAATTGGAAGCATTACGGAACTTCTATTCGAACAAATAAGCCACAAGTAGCAAATAAGCCATTAGATATTTTGTTAACCAAATTCGACACTCATTGACCTCCATACAAAGCCTCCTAGGTTGATGAGTGAAAAAAAGCAAAAAAAAACGCCACCTGCTGGAGATGACATATTTTGGACCCAGTTTTCCCTCTCGTTTCGCCTTTTCATCCTCTCTGGTATCCTCTGTGAAAGATGAGGGGAGGACACTCTTCCGTTTCCCTACTAACGAATTGACACACTCCCTCGACCACTTTATCGGTTTCCGGGTCACGGAGGAGCGAGGAAGAGAGTGGACAGTCTTTTGGCCAAAAGAGAAAACCCCTTTGTTAATCAGCCCTTTCCATCAGAGACTGCAACCAGGAAAACACGGAACATGGAAATATCCACGATGCGGAGCACTGGAGAGTATCATACTAATAATGATAGGATTATTATTAATACTAATAATAAGAATAATAATAACATGTAAAAATATCCCAGTTTGTAGATTGATAACAAGGTGTTTTAAAAAGGTGGTGAACGTTAATTTGTTTTAAAATGACAGAGTAGATAGTTGATATTTATGTATCTGTATGTTATATTTTTTGTGTATATATATTTATATATATTTATATATATTTATGTTTGTGTTTATTTATTACCAATTTTTCACAAATAAAATGTCCTATTCCTAAAAATAATAAATGATTATGATCATTAAATACGTCTACGTTTAATTACCCCGTTATATAATGAAATAACACCGTGTGTGTAGCGTAACAGATGTCAAATTCTTCCAGACGACAAGCTCAGTCCATTCCAGTGTCTTCCTGTTCTTGTCACGGTTCCTCAATGGAAATCCGCAACACATTTTGTTCCTAACCACCAAGCATGGCCCTTTGGGAATAGAATGGCCAATGTAATTTGACACTTCAACTTACTGTGCTCTCTATCTTAGTTGATTCACCCACTGACGTTGAGCCCCAGTCATTCTCAGTGGTAGTGACTAGAGGAAGATCATTTAAAAAAAAAAAAAAACAAGATCCTGAATATTACTAAAGAGGACTTTCTCCGAGTCGTTTCGCCACTCGCTTTAAATCTGGTAAGTTAAGTTCCGTGATTGTTCTGTTGGTTGCAGCCCGTGTCTGTCGCGTTGAACACCTCTCGCTCGGGAGGGTTTTGTTTTTCTGCCAGTTGGTTCGTTGGGATTGTTTCCCCGACAATGGAGTGACCACTTGAAGCGACATTAGGGCGCTTGTCGTGTAATCAACGCTGCGACGTCGCCGCACGGAGATAGAGACGTATTGTAGGGTAGTTGGCAGGTTGTGCATTTCGTCCGTTATAGCCGAGATGCCGTAGCCTGGTCTTCACGGAGGCGGAGGTGTTGTTTCGTAGATTTTGGTGGATCAAGACTCGGATCAGTCCAGCAGAGTGTGTGTGTGTGCGCGGATTTAGATATGGGGGTCGTGTCTTGCTGGTCACTTTTAGGAGATTGCATTGGTGTAGAGCGAGACACATGGCAGTGCAACAATCTTTCTTTGTCATGTGTCAAAATTCCATGAATAAAATCAGCGTTACAATTTAACATACATTATTAACAACCATTGGGATATACAATGTGATTTACTTAACCTGCTGTTTAGGGTAGCCTATTCATAAGAAATATACGTCATAATTCCTAATGATCACATATAGGTTATAGGCTAAGGTTAGCCTATATTATTTAGTAATACGTTTATCATTAGCTTACTACTTGTGTGTGCAGAAGTTACACACCTGATAGGGGTTGTTTTGTTATTACTGTTTTAGTGGTTGAACTCATTCACTCCCTGATACTGGCGGTGTCTGGATCTGAATCCAGAAGGGACTGACGGCGGGCCCCTCACACACATAACTAGCTTTCCTTTCATAGCTGCCTGTACATCTGTCTAGGAAGAACCGCCAAGAGGGGGGGGGGGGGAGGGGGGGGGGGGGGGGGGGGGGGGGGGGGGGGGAAGCACACCACCCGAGCTGCTCTGCTCTCTAATCACTGTCAGAGATAGACTCTCTCCCATTCTCTTTCTCTCTCTCTTTCTCTCCTTCTCTCCCCTTCTCTTTCTCTCCTTCTCTCCCCTTCTCTCTCTCTCCTTCTCTCTCTCCCCTTCTCTCCCCCTC
>NC_034193.2:4910757-4993257 GCF_002021735.2 Oncorhynchus kisutch
TTCTCTCTCCCCTTCTCTCTCTCTCTCCCCTTCTCTCTCTCTCTCCCCTTCTCTTTCTCTCTCTCTCTCTCTCTCTCTCTCTTCTCTCTCTCCCCTTCTCTCTCCCCTTCTCTCTCTCTCCTTCTCTCCTCTTCTTCTCTCTCTCCCTTCTCTTCTCCCCTTCTCTCTCTCCTTCTCTCTCTCCCCTCTCTCTCCCCTTCTCTCCCCCTTCTCTCTCTCCCCTTCTCTCTCTCCCTTCTCTCTCTCCCCTTCTCTCTCCCCTTCTCTCTCCTCTCTCTCTCTCCTTCTCTCTCTCGCCTCCTCTCTCTCTCTCCCCTTCCTCTCTCTCTCTCCCCTTCTCTCTCTCTCTCTCCCTTCTCTCTCTCTCTCTCTCTCCCCTTCTCTCTCTCTCTCTCTCTCCCTTCTCTCTATCTCTGCTCTCTCTCTCCCCTTCTCTCTCTCTCTCTCTCTCTCTCCCCTTCTCTCTCTCTCTCTCCCCTTCTCTCTCTCTCTCTCCCCTTCTCTCTCTCTCTCTCTCTCTCCCCTTCTCTCTCTCTCTCCCCTTCTCTCTCTCTCTCCCCTTCTCTTTCTCTCTCTCTCTCTCTCTCCTTCTCTCTCTCTCTCCTTCTCTCTCTCTCTCCTTCTCTCTCTCCCCTTTTCTCTCTCTCTCTCTCTCCCCTTCTATATATAATAATATTCAGATAAATATCCCAATTGTTGCATGCCACTATACTTGGTCTACTTTGGCTGTAATGTATGTTTTGGAGTGTCTATTTCTCAACTATTGTGATTTTATAATAAAGAACAGGGAGAGAAACACATGGTTTCTAGTCGTTATGTGCTGAGAGAGAGAAGGTAGAGAGAGAGGTAGAGAGAAGAGGTCCAAGATGGGTTTTCATTGTTTTCAATAGGTTACATGACTAAAGTCAACCTCTCTACTCTCTCTCTACCACCTCTCTCTACACCTCTCTCTACCTCTACCTCTCTCTACCACCTCTCTACACCTCTTCTCTACCTCTACCTCTCTCTCTACCTCTACCTCTCTCTACACCTCTCTCTCTACCTCTCTCTACACCTCTACCTCTCTCTCTCTCTCTACCGCTACCTCTCTCTCTCTCTCTACCGCTACCTCTCTCTCTACCTCTCTCTCTAACTCTCTCTCTACCTCTACCTCTACCCTCTCTCTCTCTCTCTCTCTCTCTCTCTACCTCTCTCTCTACCTCTACCTCTCTCTCTACCTCTACCTCTCTCTCTACCTCTACCTCTCTCTCTACCTCTACCCTCTCTCTCTCTACCTCTACCATTCTCTCTCTCTACCTTCTACCTCTCTCTACCTCTCTCTCTCTACCTCTACCTCTCTCTCTACCTATACCTCTCTCTCTACCTCTACCTCTACCTCTCTCTCTACCTCTACCTCTCTCTCTCTACCTCTACCTCTACCTCTCTCTCTACCTCTACCTCTCTCTCTCTACCTCTACCTCTACCTCTCTCTCTACCTCTACCTCTCTCTCTACCTCTACCTCTCTCTCTACCTCTACCTCTCTCTCTCTACCTCTACCTCTCTCTCTCTACCTCTACCTCTCTCTCTCTCTCTACCTCTACCTCTCTCTACCTCTACCTCTCTCTACCTCTACCTCTCTCTACCTCTACCTCTCTCTACCTCTACCTCTCTCTCTCTACCTACACCTCTCTCTCTCTACCTACACCTCTCTCTCTCTACCTACACCTCTCTCTCTACCGCTACCTCTCTCTCTACCTCTACCTCTCTCTCTACCTATACCTCTCTCTCTACCTCTACCTCTCTCTCTCTCTCTCTCTACCTCTACCTCTCTCTCTACCTCTACCTCTCTCTCTCTCTCTACCTCTACCTCTCTCTCTACCTCTACCTCTCTCTACCTCTACCTCTCTCTCTCTACCTACACCTCTCTCTCTCTACCTACACCTCTCTCTCTCTACCTACACCTCTCTCTCTCTACCTACACCTCTCTCTCTCTACCTACACCTCTCTCCCTCTACCTTTCTCCCTCTCTCTCTACCTTTCTCCCTCTCTCTCTCTACCTCATCAGAACAGCAGTGTGTCTGAGTGGAATTGGTCCCATCCACGTGTAGTGGTGATTCAGCGTTGTAGATTCAAACTATTAAATAGGGCCTTCATCACTTGTGGCAGTCATTGGGTATTGGTTCATCATCGTCTTTCAAGTTGACTTTTTTTCGTTAAAAAAATGACTGGGATATGAGTGACATCCCAAAGGGTGAAGGATCAACACGAGGCTCTCGATGGAACCTGTAAAGAAACATTGCTTTAAGGTAGCAGCCCTGTGTGTCTGACCATTTATCTGTTAGGTGGCATGTTGCTTGATCAGAGTCTGGATTCCAATAGAATCCTTCAATCTCAAGGACTGGAGAGCACCCAGTTAGCTGTAGCCTCATCTACCAACCAAGGGAAAGGTGTTAGCTGTAGCCTCCTCTACCAACCAAGGGAAAGGTGTTAGCTGTAGCCTCCTGTACCAACCAAGAGAAAGGTGTTAGCTGTAGCCTCCTCTACCAAACAAGGGAAAGGTGTTAGCTGTAGCCTCCTCTACCAACCAAGAGAAAGGTGTTAGCTGTAGCCTCCTCTACCAACCAAGAGAACGGTGTTAGCTGTAGCCTCCTCTACCAACCAAGGGAAAGGTGTTAGCTGTAGCCTCTCCTACCAACCAAGAGAAAGGTGTTAGCTGTAGCCTCCTCTACCAACCAAGGGAAAGGTGTTAGCTGTAGCCTCCTCTACCAACCAAGGGAAAGGTGTTAGCTGTAGCCTCCTCTACCAACCAAGGGAAAGGTGTTAGCTGTAGCATCCTCTACCAACCAAGGGAAAGGGGTTAGCTGTAGCCTCCTCTACCAACCAAGGGAAAGGTGTTAGCTGTAGCATCCTCTACCAACCAAGGGAAAGGGGTTAGCTGTAGCCTCATCTACCAACCAAGGGAAAGGTGTTAGCTGTAGCCTCCTCTACCAACCAAGGGAAAGGTGTTAGCTGTAGCCTCATCTACCAACCAAGGGAAAGGTGTTAGCTGTAGCCTCCTCTACCAACCAAGAGAAAGGTGTTAGCTGTAGCCTCCTCTACCAACCAAGGGAAAGGTGTTAGCTGTAGCCTCATCTACCAACCAAGGGAAAGGTGTTAGCTGTAGCCTCCTCTACCAACCAAGAGAAAGGTGTTAGCTGTAGCCTCCTCTACCAACCAAGGGAAAGGTGTTAGCTGTAACCTCCTCTACCAACCAAGAGAAAGGTGTTAGCTGTAGCATCCTCTACCAACCAAGGGAAAGGGGTTAGCTGTAGCCTCATCTACCAACCAAGGGAAAGGTGTTAGCTACACAGTAAAGGGATAATGAAGGCTCTTCAGTTTGCTGTGGTGTTTTAGCTCATTGGATGGATAACACAGCTCGACTTTTAAAATCAAAAATCTAATTTGATTTGTCACATGTGCCGAAAATGCTTAGCTACAAGCCTTTAACCAACAATGCAGTTCAAGGAATAGAGTTAAGAAAGGCAGTCCCACAACCAACACTACCACACACCGTACCACAACACCACCAACACTACCACACACCACCAACACTACCACACACCATACCACAACACCACCAACACTACCACACACCACCAACACTACCACACACCACCAACACTACCACACACCACCAACACTACCACACACCGTACCACACACCACCAACACTACCACACACCATACCACAACACCACCAACACTATCACACACCGTACCACAACACCACCAACACTACCACACACCACCAACACTACCACACACCACCAACACTACCACACACCACCAACACTACCACACACCATACCACCAACACTACAACACACCGTACCACACACCACCAACACTACCACACACCATACCACAACACCACCAACACTATCACACACCGTACCACACACCACCAACACTACCACACACCATACCACAACACCGCCAACACTACCACACACCACAACACTACCACACACCATACCACAACACCACCAACACTACCACACACCATACCACAACACCACCAACACTACCACACACCACCAACACTACCACACACCATACCACAACACCGTACCACAACACCACCAACACTACCACACACCATACCACAACACCACCAACACTACCACACACCACCAACACTACCACACACCATACCACAACACCACCAACACTACCACACACCATACCACAACACCACCAACACTACCACAACACCACCAACACTACCACAACACCACCAACACTACCACACACCACCAACACTACCACACACCATACCACAACACCACCAACACTACCACACACCATACCACACACCATACCACAACACTACCACACACCATACCACAACCCCATACCAAAACACCACCAACACTACCACACACCACCAACACTACCAACACTACCACACACCATACCACAACACCACCAACACTACCACACACCATACCACAACACCACCAACACTACCACACACCATACCACAACACCACCAACACTACCACACACCACCAACACTACCACACACCATCAACACTACCACACACCATACCACAACACCACCAACACTACCACACACCATACCACAACACCACCAACACTACCACACACCATACCACAACACCACCAACACTACCACACACCATACCACACTACCACACACCACCAACACTACCACACACCATACCACACACCATACCACAACACCACCAACACTACCACACACCGTACCACAACACCACCAACACTACCACACACCGTACCACAACACCACCAACACTACCACACACCGTACCACACACCACCAACACTACCACACACCACCAACACTACCACACACCATACCACACACCATACCACAACACCACCAACACTACCACACACCATACCCCAACACCACCAACACTACCACACACCATACCACAACACCACCAACACTACCAGACACCATACCACAACACCACCAACACTACCACACACCACCAACACTACCACACACCATCAACACTACCACACACCATACCACAACACCGTACCACAACACTACCACACACCATACCACAACACCGTACCACAACACTACCACACACCATACCACAACACCACTAACACTACCACACACCATACCACAACACCACCAACACTACCACACACCACCAACACTACCACACACCGTACCACAACACCACCAACACTACCACACACCATACCACTGCAGTACAGTGCCCATACCGCTGCAGTACAGTGCCATTAACCACTGCGCCACCCGGGAGGCCAGAACCTGCACCATTCTAATGACGGACGGACAGACGGATGGACGGACACACACGGGATCATAATAAACTCTACTCCACATAGTCAGGATGCTGTTGACTGTTAACATGGGGGTTCTATTTTATAAACACTACTCAGAGAGAGAGAATCTGTGTTTTTGTGGGCGAGAGAGACCTATATATATATATATATATATATATATACATAACGTGACATTTGTAATGTCTTTATTCTTTTGGAACTTCTACGAGTGTAATGTTTACTGTTCATTTTTATTGTTTATTTCACTTTTATATATTATCTACCTCACTTGCTTTGGCAATGTTAACATATGTTTCCCATGCTAATAAAGCCCATTGAATTGAATTGAATAGAATTGAATTCAGAGCGGGAATCTGTGTGTTTTTGTGTGTGAGAGAGAGAGAGAGAGAGAGAGAGAGGGAGGGATGGGAGAGGTAGTTGGGAGGGGCGCCAGATCACAGAACATTTAATCACATTATAGTGTGCACTCTGTGCTTTTCTGGTTTGCCTACTGCTGGTGGCAGTTATTGTACAGACTGGAGGGAGGCTGAGTAGCGCATAGAAGTAGAATCTATAGAACAGGCGTCCCCATTCAAGTCAGTGATGTCATAATGGGTGGACTGGCAGACGGATTCTATTCCTATGGTGTAGAACAGACAAGCAGACAGAAACCGATCAACAGAGATAACAGATAAACAGGCAGGCAGTCCAAGACACAGACAGACATGAAGGAAGGGAATATGCTGCTGTTGACGATTGGGTGGAGAGCATGATATATGCATAAAACGGAAACACTGGTGTGTAGAATAGCCAGCCAGGGTTTTTCGGGCTGTCTAGTTGGTTTCCGGGGGCAATTTTTATTTGCACAACAAGCTCTGTTTTGGTGGCCTCTGGTACAATTTAATGTTTTGATTCCATCTGAAATACTCAGCAAAAGGATTGAATACTTTAACGGGTTAACCGCCCAGATTGATAAAAGACATTGTGGTATTGAGCAGAAAGATGTGGAGTGATAACATACAAAACCAGAGCAATGTTATACATAGAAGCATGGTCCTTTGGAGGCTTGTTGACACACTACCGATCAAAAGCTTTAGAACACCTACTCGTTCAAGGGGTTTTCTTTATTTTTTACTACATTGTAGAATAGTAGCGAAGACATCAAACTATGACATAACAAATATGGTAACCAAAATAATGTAGTAACCAATTTTTAAATGTTTTTATTTTTGAGATTCTTCAAATAGCCACCCTTTGCCTTGATGACAGCTTTTCACACTCTTGACATTCTCTCAACCAGCTTCACCTGGAATGCTTTTCCAACAGTCTTGAAAGAGTTCCCACATATGCTGAGCACTTGTTGGCTGCTTTTCCATCACTCAGCGGTCGGACTCATTCCAAAACCATCTCAATTTGGTTGATGTCGGTGGTGATTATGGAAGCCAGGTCATCTGATGCAGCAATCCATCACTCTCCTTCTTGGTGAAATACCCCTTACACAGCCTGGATCTGTTTTGGGTAGAGGTTAATGGGGGCGGCAGGTAGCCTAGTGGTTAGAGGGTTGGACTACTAACCGAAAGGTTGCAAGATTGAATCCCCGAGCTGACAAGGTAAAAATCTGTCGTTCTGCCCCTGAACAAGGAAGTTAACCCAACTGTTCCTAGGCTGTCATTGAAAATAAGAATTTGTTCTTAACTGACTTGCCTAGTAAAATAAAAATAAAAATTGGCATGGCCGATTTTCAAGTTTTCCTATCAATCGGTAATTGGCATTTTTGAACGCCGATTATGGCCGATTACATTGCACTCCACGAGGAGACTGCGTGGCAGGCTGACTACCTGTCATACGAGGGCAGCAAGGAGCCAAGGTAAGGTGCTAGCTAGCATTAAACGTATCTTATAAAAAATAATCAATCTTAACATAATCACTAGTTAACTACACATGGCTGATGATATTACTAGTTCATCTAGCTTCGATGCGATGCCTGTTAATTTATCATCGAATCACAGCCTACTTCACCAAACGGGTGATTTAACAAGAGCTCATTCGCGAAAAAAGCCCTGTCGTTGCTCCAATGTGTACCTAACCATAAACATCAACGCCTTAAAATCAATACACAAGTATATATTTTTAAACCTGCATATTTAGTTAATGTTGCCTGCTAACATGAATGTCTTTCAACTCGGGAAATTGTGTCACTTCTCTTGCGTTCAGTGCAAGCAGAGTCAGGGTAAATGCAGCAGTTTGGGCCACCTGGCTCATTGCGAACTGTTTGAAGACCATTCCTTCCTAACAAAGAATCGTAATTAATTTGCCAGAATTGTACATAATTATTAAATAACATTGAAGGGTTGTGCAATGTAACAGCAATATTTAGACTTAGGGTTGCTGCCCGTTAGATAAAATATGGAATGGTTCCATATTTCACGGAAAGAATAAAAGTTTTGTTTTTCGAAACCATACATTATGGATTTGACCATATTAATGACCTAAGGCTCGTATTTCTGTGTATTATTATATTATAATTAAGTCTATGATTTGATAGAGCTGACTGAGCGGTGGTAGGCAGCAGCAGGCTCGTAAGCATTCATTCAAACAGCACTTTCCTGCGTTTGCCAGCAGCTCTTCGCTGTGCTTCAAGCATTGCGCTGTTTATGACTTCAAGCCTATCAACTCCCGAGATTAGGCTGACAATACTAAAGTATCTATTAGAACATCCAATAGTCAAAAGGTTAATGAAATACAAATGGTAGAGAGAGAAATAGTCCTATAATAACTACAACCTAAAACTCATGTTAAAGGGAACCACCAGCTTTCATATGTTCTCATGTTCTGAGCAAGGAACTGAAACGTTAGTTTTCTTACATGGCACATATTGCATTTTTACTTTCTTCTCCAACACTTTGTTTTTGTTAAAATAAGTGTTCATTCAGTATTTTTGAAAATGTAATTTATTTATATATATATATATATATATAATATTGGACGATTTTTAATCGGTATCAGCTTTTATTGGTCCTCCAATAATCGGTATCGGCGGTGAAAAATCATAATCGGTCGACCTCTAGTTTTGGGTCATTGTCCTGTTGAAAAACAAATGATAGTCCCACTAAGCTCAAACCAGATGGGATGGCGTATCACTGCAGAATGCTGTGGAGGCCATGCTGGTTAAGTGTGCCTTGAATTCTAAATAAACACAGACAGTGTCACCAGCAAAGCACCCCCACACCATAACACCTCCTCCTCCATGCTTTATGGTGGGAAATACACACGCAGAGATCATCCGTTCACCCACTCTGCATCTCACCAAGACACGGCGGTTGGAACCAAATGTCTTCAATTTGGACTCCAGACCAAAGGACAAATTTCCACAGGTCTAATGTCCATTGCTCGTGTTTCTTGGCCCAAGCAAGTCTCTTCTTCTTATTGGTGTCCTTTAGTAGTGGTTTCATTTCAGCAATTTGACCATGACGGCCTGATTCACGCAGTCTCCTCTGAACAGTTGATGTTGAGATGTGTCTGTTACTTGAAGTCTGTGAAGCATTTATTTGGGCTGCAATTTATGAGGCTGGTAACTGTAATGAACATATCCTCTGCAGCAGAGGTAACTCTGGGTCTTCCATTCCTGTGGCGGTCCTCATGAGAGCCAGTTTCATCATAGCTCTGGATGGTTTTTGGGACTGTCCTTGAAGAAACTTTCAAAGTTCTTGATATTTTCTGGACTGACTGTTGTTTCTCTTTGCTTATTTGAGCTGTTCTTGCTATAATATGGACTTGGTCTTTTAACAAAATACCAAATAGGGCTATCGTCTGTACACCCACACCATCAACAATTGATAGGCTCAAACACAGGGGGGGGGGTAGCGCTGAAAGGCTGGGAACCCCTTCTTTTTGACAAAGGCCAAAACTGCTTTCAAAGTTGTTTCCCCACCCATTGCATTAAGATTTTGTTGTGCATTGATTGATTTGACAGAATGTGTGTTTCTCTCCCTACGGCACTCGCAACTTTGAATACGCCTTCGACATAAATATTTACCTGGCGTAGAACGCACAGCAACAAGCCCACTAGTAAACTACTCTGCTATGGATTTGTTCTGTTCATTACTCATTTTGTTGGCAGAGGAAAAATGTCATGTAGCCAGTGCCTCCTCTGTTACAACATGCATGTTCTTCATACTGACTTTTCTAGACAAATTAAAACTTTGAAAGCAAACGAAGCCTATTTTTAATTTATGAAGTGGGGGAAAAGTAGCCGGCTGAAAACGAGTCTGTTACCGGCTGTTTGGCCGACGGCCGGCGTGTGTGTGCGTGTGTGCATATTTGTGTGTGTGCATATTTGTGTGTGCGTGTGTGGGTCAGCAACAGAAACAACAGAACACATTTGATTCATTAAAAGGGTCTGACATAGTTGATTAAAGTTGGCTTGACGCCACGGCTGTTGATGCTAGACTGAAATTACACTGTTGTCTTGTCTCGATTCTCAACTGTCAGGTCAGAGGTCATAGTTGGGCTGTAATAAAAACCACGGGTGTCAGGTCAGAGGTCATAGTTGGGCTGTAATGAAAACCACGCGTGTCAGAGGTCATAGGTGGGCTGTAATGAAAACCACGCGTGTCAGGTCAGAGGTCATAGTTGGGCTGTAATGAAAACCACGAGAGTAACCGCACAGAGTAAACGGGACCAATCTTCAACATATTGCAGATGCAAATATATATATTGAAATATAACATTCTAATTAAACAGAATAATGAAAGTTCACATAAGTATCAAGTGAATATAGATCTACCAATTTGTTCGTGTTTTTACTGATGTCAAATTTGCTTATGAATTATTAAGTGATTTAACTTAATCTTAATTCTACCAAACCGGTAGAATTGCAATTGAAATTGGCTACAATGGGACATTAAAGTAGTCACTAACTACATCTGAGTCTCCTGCTACTGTCCTCCCTTCCACTGACTGTACTGTTCAGCTCATAGTGTCTCCTGCTACTGTCCTCCCTTCCACTGACTGTTATGTTCAGCTCATAGTGTCTCCTGTAATGTTCAGCTCATAGTGTCTCCTGTACTGTTCAGCTCATAGTGTCTCCTGCTACTGTCCTCTCTTCCACTGACATACTGTAATGTTCAGCTCATAGTGTCTCCTGTACTGTTCAGCTCATAGTGTCTCCTGCTACTGTCCTCTCTTCCACTGACATACTGTAATGTTCAGCTCATAGTGTCTCCTGCTACTGTCCTCCCTTCCACTGACTGTAATGTTCAGCTCATAGTGTCTCCTGCTACTGTCCTCTCTTCCACTGACATACTGTAATGTTCAGCTCATAGTGTCTCCTGTTATGTTCAGCTCATAGTGTCTCCTGCTACTGTCCTCCCTTCCACTGACTGTAATGTTCAGCTCATAGTGTCTCCTGCTACTGTCCTCTCTTCCACTGACATACTGTAATGTTCAGCTCATAGTGTCTCCTGTTATGTTCAGCTCATAGTGTCTCCTGCTACTGTCCTCCCTTCCACTGACTGTAATGTTCAGCTCATAGTGTCTCCTGTTACTGTCCTCTCTTCCACTGACTGTAATGTTCAGCTCATAGTGTCTCCTGTTACTGTCCTCCCTTCCACTGACTGTTATGTTCAGCTCATAGCTGTTTTCTTTCTCTCTCTGTCACCCGGTGGTCATCCCAAGAGTGTTAAAACAGTCTGGACAATCTCTCTCTCTCTCTCTCTCTCTCTCTCTCTCTCTCTGTCTCTCTCTGACTCTCTCTCTGTCTCTCTCTGACTCTCTCTCTGTGTCTCTGCCTCTCTCTCTGTGTCTCTGCCTCTCTCTCTGTGTCTCTCTGCCTCTCTCTCTGTGTCTCTCTGCCTCTCTCTCTCGCTCTCTGCCTTTCTCTCTCGCTCTCTCCCTCTCTCTCTCTGTGTCTCTCTGCCTCTCTCTGTGTCTCTCTGCCTCTCTCTCTCGCTCTCTCTCTCTCTCTCGCTCTCTCCCTCTCTCTCTGTGTCTCTCTGTGTCTCTCTCTCTGTGTCACTGCCTCTCTCTCTCTGTCTCTCTCTGCCTCTCTCTCTGTCTCTCTCTGCCTCTCTCTCTGTGTCTCTCTGCCTCTCTCTGTGTCTCTCTCTCTTTCTCTCTTGCTCTCTGTCTCTCTCTCTTTCTCTCTTGCTCTCTGTCTCTCTCTTGCTCGCTCTGTGTCTCTCTCTGTCTCTCTGCCTCTCTCACTGTCTCTCCCTCCCCAGTGAATTTCACCTTCCCGGGCTCTTACTGACACCTACAATCTTCCCTCTTTCCATTAACAAACATCCTCACCTGCTGATCACCGACTGACACTGAAAAGTATTTGAAATTTGCTCAGTCCGGCACAGTAGAGAACACTACAGTGTATTGTACAGTACTGGACATATCTACTTTACTGTGCTGGGCTGTAGATGTCTATGATTGGTTTAGATTTGGTCTGGTCCAACCAAATGTGGTCTTGTTTGGGGGCGGAGCTCATTCCTAGCCACCGTGCTTCTACACCTGCATTGCTTGCTGTTTGGGGTTTTAGGCTGGGTTGGGAGGCTAAATACATTCTCTGTACAGTGTGTTAGTAAATCTCAGTTCATTTGTCCTTTCAGAGAACAATGAGACATGACCCCCCCCCCCCCCCCCCCCCACGGGGCCATGCTGGATGCAACTCCACTTTCGCAGAAACCCTTTCATTACTCAGCTGAGGTGTGCAGTGTGGATATCTCTCTCACCTAGAAACCTCCCTCTAACACACGTTAGACCGGTCAGCAGCATTCAGAGACTATCTATGGCATCCTGAAGCCTCGGGCCGTGCTGCTGCTCCAGTTTCAACTGTTCTGCCTGCGGCTATGGAATCCTGACCTGTTCACTGGACGTGCTACTTGTCCCAGACCTGCTGTTTTCAACTCTCTAGAGACAGCAGGAGTGGTAGAGATACTCTGAATAATCAGCTATGAAAAGCCAACTGACATTTACTCCTGAGGTGCTGACTTGCTGCACCCTCGACAACTACTGTGATTATTATTATTTGACCCTGGTGGTCATTTATGAACATTTAAACATCTTGGCCATGTTCTGTTATAATCTCCACCCGGCACAGCCAGAAGAGGACTGGCCACCCCTCATAGCCTGGTTCCTCTCTAGGTTTCTTCCTAGGTTTTGGCCTTTCTAGGGAGTTTTTCCTAGCCACCGTGCTTCTACACCTGCATTGCTTGCTGTTTGGGGTTTTAGGCTGGGTTTCTGTACAGCACTTTGAGATATCAGCTGATGTAAGAAGGGCTATATAAATACATTTGATTTGGAGCTAATGTTCTCAGTGTTGTCTTCTTCGTTGGTGATGACATTGGAGAATGCTTCCTTCCTGATATTTTACATTCGGAGGATTCAAGTGTAGCTAGGCTAGCCCATATCCTAATCATTGTCACACCTTTTGTATTTAGTAGCCTCGGCACTATAGTAAATAGATAATTAGCATTATCTATAGCCTACACAGTGTAGGTCATCTTGCAGGACATATATGGATTTGGAAGGGAAATGGTCCCTCCCAGTATACCCAAATATACCTGGGTACTGTTTAATTTATACCCAAATATACCTGGGTCCTGTTTCATTTATACCCAAATATACCTGGGTACTGTTTCATTTATACCCAAATATACCTGGGTCCTGTTTAATTTATACCCAAATATACCTGGGTCCTGTTTAATTTATACCCCAATATACCTGGGTACTGTTTAATTTATACCCCAATATACCTGGGTACTGTTTAATTTATACCCAAATATACCTGGGTCCTGTTTCATTTATACCCAAATATACCTGGGTACTGTTTCATTTATACCCAAATATACCTGGGTACTGTTTAATTTATACCCAAATATACCTGGGCACTGTTTAATTTATACCCAAATATACCTGGGCACTGTTTAATTTATACCCAAATATACCTGGGCACTGTTTAATTTATACCCAAATATACCTGGGCACTGTTTAATTTATACCCAAATATACCTGGGCACTGTTTAATTTATACCCAAATATACCTGGGCACTGTTGCAGTCATCCCCAGTTTTGCTGCTCTACACTTCTCTCCTTCAGGCTTCTGGCATCGGATCGACTGTTGTTTAATTTATACCCAGAAGAGAAGATGACTTTGGAATAGTTGGATGCTATTTATGATTCACTTTGGACCGAGTGACGAGGACATTGTACTGTGACTTCATCCGCGTCTGTTTTTCACAGGGTGTCTGATGAAACATGCATGACTCTGTGACTGGTAGGAACCGGGGGGGGGGGGGGGGGGCTCTCAGAGGGGAAAGACGAGCACTTAGAGTGGCAGAGAGACAGTCACAGGACACGTTGGTTAGAGACTCACTCTGCCTGCATGGAACTCTCCTACAACGTTAACCTGTTTTATGCTAGCGTTGTAACCTCTCCTACACCGTTAACCTGTTTTATGCTAGCGTTGTGACCTCTCCTCAACGTTAACCTGTTTTATGCTAGCGTTGTGACCTCTCCTACAACGTTAACCTGTTTTATGCTAGCGTTGTGACCTCTCCTACAATGTTAACCTGTTTTATGCTAGCGTTGTGACCTCCCCTCAACGTTAACCTGTTTTATGCTAGCGTTGTGACCTCTCCTACAATGTTAACCTGTTTTATGCTAGCGTTGTGACCTCTCCTACACCGTTAACCTGTTTTATGCTAGCGTTGTGACCTCTTCTACACCCCGTTAACCTGTTTTATGCTAGCGTTGTGACCTCTCCTACAACGTTAACCTGTTTTATGCTAGCGTTGTGACCTCTCCTACAACGTTAACCTGTTTTATGCTAGCGTTGTGACCTCTCCTACAACGTTAACCTGTTTTATGCTAGCGTTGTGTCCTCTCCTACAACGTTAACCTGTTTTATGCTAGCGTTGTGACCTCTTCTACACCCCGTTAACCTGTTTTATGCTAGCGTTGTGACCTCTCCTACAACGTTAACCTGTTTTATGCTAGCGTTGTGACCTCTCCTACAACGTTAACCTGTTTTATGCTAGCGTTGTGACCTCTCCTACAACGTTAACCTGTTTTATGCTAGCGTTGTGTCCTCTCCTACAACGTCGTGGCGAGCTTACTATCTTTCATGGACAAATAGCTCTATTTTTCACGTCATCCAAAAACGTAAACGCTTGGCATTTGCTTAAATGGCACTGACACTTGGGTTGGAACCGACGCTTTGGTCAGATGACACGGGGGAAAAAGAGCTTTTTGTCCGCTCACACCAGTGGTGGGTTTGGCGTCGAACTGAGTACGTCTAAGCAGAAAAGAACCCCGTCCCTATTGTAAAACAATGATGGTGGATCTTTTGACGTTATGGGGCCCTTCTGCTTTCCGCTGGTCCTGGATTCCTTGTTTAATGTCACCGGCATCACGGACTGGTTGCCTCTGCCAGGAGGATTCCTTGTTAATGTCACCGGCATCACGGACTGGTTGCCTCTGCCAGGAGGATTCCTTGTTAATGTCACCGGCATCACGGACTGGTTGCCTCTGCCAGGAGGATTCCTTGTTAATGTCACCAGCATCACGGACTGGTTGCCTCTGCCAGGAGGATTCCTTGTTAATGTCACCGGCATCACGGACTGGTTGCCTCTGCTCGGAGGATTCCTTGTTAATGTCACCGGCATCACGGACTGGTTGCCTCTGCCAGGAGGATTCCTTGTTAATGTCACCGGCATCACGGACTGGTTGCCTCTGCCAGGAGGATTCCTTGTTAATGTCACCGGCATCACGGACTGGTTGCCTCTGCTCGGAGGCTGAAACTTGGCCTCAAGTGGATCTTACAGCAAGTCAATAACCCCCCAAAAACACATCAAAATCCACAAAGAAATGGTTAATTAACCACAAAATCGACATTTTGCTGTGGCCATCTCAGTCTTCTCACTTCAAATCCATTGAAAAGCTGTGGTTTGAATTGAAGAGGATGGTTCATAAGGGCAGACAAAGGATATTGTATATAATACAATATTGATATTGTATTTACTTTGCCACCATGGCCTATTTTTTTGCGTTTACCTCCATTATCTCAGCTTATTTGCTCACATTGTATATAGACTTGTTTTTCTACTGTATTATTGACTGTATGTTTGTTTTACTCCATGTGTAACGTTGTATGTGTCAAACTGCTTTGCTTTATCTTGGCCAGGTCGCAATTGTAAATGAGAACTTGTTCTCAACTTGCCTACCTGGTTAAATATAGAAATATCAAGGATCTGGACAGGTTCTGTATGGAGGGATGGTCTAACATCCCCTCACAATGTGTTCTCCAATCCCCATAAAACATCTGAGAGACATTCTCAATGTCATTATCCTCAAGGTGAGATATGTGCGCATGTGCTGTAGGGAGGGGGGAGGGGGGGGGGGGGGGGGGGGGGGGGGATGGCATTGCGTAGGCAATCGAAGACTCGTTTGCTACAACACCTTGCTTGTTTAGGTCAGGAGCAACAAAGCTTCATCATCGTGTTGTAGAGGTCACGTTACTGTAGAAACCGACTCGACTGCGTGAATGCCGTCCCGTCTTCAGTCAGCTGTTCGTTCCACAATTATTTTATTTTCATGACGGTCTTCATCCGTAATCGCCGGTAACGCGGTTGTACGGTAATTGTGGGATTTTCTTCTTCGTTTTTAGTTCCCCCTTGTGTGCTATGCCGGTAATACCATAAATCTTGGGAATATAGAATGGTATGATATGAAAATCTGTATACTGCTCAAGCCTAGTGCGTGGGTACAGTAGATAGGTGAATATAGCAATGTCATGTAGTCACATGCACAACTATACTGTGACTGTCTGGAACTAACCTGGACCCCCACAGCCCAATGGTACAGTCTGACAGGGGGATGTTCACTAGTCTGGAACTAACCTGGACCCCCACAGCCCAATGGTACAGTCTGACAGGGGGGGGGGATGTTCACTAGTCTGGAACTAACCTGAACCCCCACAGCCCAATGGTACAGTCTGACAGGGGGGATGTTCACTAGTCTGGAACTAACCTGAACCCCCACAGCCCAATGGTACAGTCTGACAGGGGGATGTTCATTAGTCTGGAACTAACCTGGACCCCCACAGCCCAATGGTACAGTCTGACAGGGGGGATGTTCACTAGTCTGGAACTAACCTGGACCCCCACAGCCCAATGGTACAGTCTGACAGGGGGGATGATATTCACTAGTCTGGAACTAACCTGGACCCCCACAGCCCAATGGTACAGTCTGACAGGGGGGGGGATGTTCACTAGTCTGGAACTAACCTGGACCCCCACAGCCCAATGGTACAGTCTGACAGGGGGGATGATATTCACTAGTCTGGAACTAACCTGAACCCCCACAGCCCAATGGTACAGTCTGACAGGGGGGATGATATTCACTAGTCTGGAACTAACCTGGACCCCCACAGCCCAATGGTACAGTCTGACAGGGGGGATGATATTCACTAGTCTGGAACTAACCTGATCCCCCACAGCCCAATGGTACAGTCTGACAGGGGGGATGATATTCACTAGTCTGGAACTAACCTGGACCCCCACAGCCCAATGGTACAGTCTGACAGGGGGGATGATATTCACTAGTCTGGAACTAACCTGGACCCCCACAGCCCAATGGTACAGTCTGACAGGAGGGATGATATTCACTAGTCTGGAACTAACCTGGACCCCCACAGCCCAATGGTACAGTCTGACAGGAGGGATGATATTCACTAGTCTGGAACTAACCTAGACCCCCACAGCCCAATGGTACAGTCTGACAGGGGGGATGATATTCACTAGTCTGGAACTAACCTGGACCCCCACAGCCCAATGGTACAGTCTGACAGGGGGGATGATATTCACTAGTCTGGAACTAACCTGGACCCCCACAGCCCAATGGTACAGTCTGACAGGGGGGATGATATTCACTAGTCTGGAACTAACCTGAACCCCCACAGCCCAATGGTACAGTCTGACAGGGGGGATGATATTCACTAGTCTGGAACTAACCTGGACCCCCACAGCCCAATGGTACAGTCTGACAGGGGGGATGATATTCACTAGTCTGGAACTAACCTGAACCCCCACAGCCCAATGGTACAGTCTGACAGGGGGGATGATATTCACTAGTCTGGAACTAACCTGGACCCCCACAGCCCAATGGTACAGTCTGACAGGGGGGATGATATTCACTAGTCTGGAACTAACCTGGACCCCCACAGCCCAATGGTACAGTCTGACAGGGGGGATGATATTCACTAGTCTGGAACTAACCTGAACCCCCACAGCCCAATGGTACAGTCTGACAGGGGGGATGATATTCACTACCCCGTCCGTCCGGTGGCTGTCCTCCTCTTAGCTCAGCTTCAGTTTATGGAAATACACATAAACTACTTTCAATGGTGTTTTAGGCAGCTCGGGGTCACCTAGAATACCTAAAGAATACACATTGAGGACAAGGCATTGATTAGTGTGTCATACTGTATTTGAATGCTGTATCACTATGGTATTACATAATCATTTTAACACAATACAATTGGGCATTGTAACGATGTGTTGGCCACACACACGCATGCACACACGCACACACACGCAGACACACACACACACACACACACACACACACACACACACACACACACACACACACACACACACACACACACACACACACACACACACACACGCAGACACACACACACACACACGCAGACACACACACACAATTTAGCGACAACAAAGTATTTTTTTAACTCCTGCGTTTGTCTGGATGTGTCTGTGTAGATCCTACATGCATTATTACTGTCTTTCCTCAATCAGCCATGAAATCTATAGTTTGACAGTGGCTGTTTTGGGGATTGCAGGTAGCCTAGCAGTTAGGAGCGTTGGGCCAGTCACCAAAATCCCAGAGCCAACTAGGTGAGGAATCTGCCGATATGCCCTTGAGGAAGGCACTTAACTTGTTAGTTGCTCTGCAGAGACTGCGAAATGAGGAAAAATGGAGGGAAAATAATGGAATCTGTGCTGTGCCATTTTTTTCCCTCCATTTTCCCCACGTGGCCCAGCTCTCTAGCATTTAGAGTCCTAGCCAATGAGCTTCAGCACCTCACCATTTAAGTGACAGCTAGAAAGATGCAGAGAGAGAGTGATGACGTGGTACACATATCTGCACATACAGAGGGCTTCAGAAGTCATCTCTCCTCATACAGAGGGCTTCAGAAGTCATCTCTCCTCACACAGAGGGCTTCAGAAGTCATCTCTCCTCACACAGAGGGCTTCAGAAGTCATCTCTCCTCACACAGAGGGCTTCAGAAGTCATCTCTCCTCATACAGAGGGCTTTAGAAGTCATCTCTCCTCATACAGAGGGCTTTAGAAGTCATCTCTCCTCATACAGAGGGCTTTAGAAGTCATCTCTCCTCATACAGAGGGCTTTAGAAGTCATCTCTCCTCATACAGAGGGCTTTAGAAGTCATCTCTCCTCATACAGAGGGCTTTAGAAAGTCATCTCTCCTCATACAGAGGGCTTCAGAAGTCATCTCTCCTCATACAGAGGGCTTTAGAAGTCGTCTCTCATACAGAGGGCTTTAGAAGTCATCTCTCATACAGAGGGCTTTAGAAGTCATCTCTCCTCATGCAGAGGGCTTCAGAAGTCATCTCTCCTCATGCAGAGGGCTTCAGAAGTCATCTCTCCTCATACAGAGGGCTTCAGAAGTCGTCTCTCATACAGGGCTTTAGAAGTCATCTCTCATACAGAGGGCTTTAGAAGTCATCTCTCATACAGAGGGCTTTAGAAGTCATCTCTCATACAGAGGGCTTTAGAAGTCAAAGTGAGAAAATAAATGGTAACAAATGAAAACAAATGTAATAACTAAAATATATTTGTTGCAGAAGTACAGTCACCTCTTTTTGTTTAGGCGCCTAAATTACATTTACTAAATCCGTTCAGGAGTCAAATGTGGTTTAACAAATCAAATAATAACTTTACATGGACTCACTCTGTGTGAAGAAATAGCGGTTGACATGATTTTTAAATGACTTCCTTCCTCTGTTCTCCGTACAACGTCTGTGGGGTCCCGCAGTCAACTAGTGGATTTCAAGCACAGATTCAACTACAAAAGACAGTCGGAGCTTTTCGAAAGCCTCATAAAGAAGGGCAGTGATTGGTCGATGGGGAACAATAACACATCAGACATTGAATATCTCTTTTTTTTTTAAGTGAAGTTAATAATTATGCCGTATGTGATGTATTAAACCACCCAGACACATCAAAGATACAGTCGTCCTTCTGAACTGAGCTGCCGGACAGGAAGGAAACTGCTCAAGGATGTTACCATGAGGACATTTTGTGATTTTTAAAACCGCTACAGAGTTCAAAGGTTGTGAAGGGAGAACTTCATAATAATGACTTAAATGACAGAGTGATGAAAAGAATACAAATATACAGAATAAAAAATATTCCAAAACCTGTATTCAACAAGGCACTAAAGTTATACTGTAAAGAAACAGGGAAAAAGGAACAGACTTTTTGGCCTGAATACAAAGCCTTGTGTTTGTATTTCTTATTGTCCGAGATGGTGGTGACTGCATCATGTTATGGGAATAGTTGACAATGGGGAGTTTTTCCAGGATAAAAATAAGTGGGATGGAGCGAAGCACAGGCAAAAAATGAATCTAGCTTTCAGACTGCATTCCACCAGACACTGGGAAGGAAATTCACCTTTCAGCATGGCAATAACCTACAACACAAGGCCACATCTACACAGGAGTTGCTCACCGAGAAGACGGTGAATGTTCCTGAGTTACAGTTTCGACTTTAAATCTGTTTGAAATTCTATGGCAAAGACAGTAATTTTCAGGTTATCTAATGATTTTTTAAATGTAAGCTTTATTTAACTAGGCAAGTCAGTTAAGAACAAATTCTTATTTACAATGACTGCTTACTGGGGAACAATGGTTTAGGTTTAAATGCCTTGTTCAGGGGAACAGTGGGTTAACTGCCTTGTTCAGGGGGACAGTGGGTTAACTGCCTTGTTCAGGGGCAGAACGACAGATTTTTACCTTGTCAGCTTGGGATTCGATCCAGCAACCTTTCGGGTTACAACACTCTAACCACTGACCCAACACTCTGCCGCCCCAAACTTATGAAAGACTTAAGAAAAGCTTGACGATTTATGAAAATAATAGTGGGCTAATGTTGCACAATTCAGGTGTGGAAAGTTCTTAGAGATTTACCCAGAAAGACTCACGGCTGTAATCGCCCGCCAAAGGTGATTCTAACATGTATTGACTCAGGGGGTGTGAATATGATCAAGCGCTATTTGGACGTTGTACGTTGGCTTCAGTCTATTACGTTTTATCACATCACACTGCAATGTGACCAGATTAGAATCTGGATATCAACCTGGACAGATTTTATTCCGATTTACTTCAGATCTGTCGTCACATTCGGCCATTGGCTTGCGAGGATACGTCGGCCCGACAACGGCTACGTCAAATGCTGCTGTGTATTTGATCTGATCATGTGCCAACACAGGCAGCATCAGCCTCTCTCTGTGCTTTATGAGTGAAGTGACTTCTGGGAAAAACTGAACGTTTATACGTCCGACCTCAGAACCAAATAACAAATGTTTATCTATTTAGATTTGATTTTGTGCAATTATCAGAAATCCCATCAGGTTTTTAGATGTGTCCATATAAACAGGATTAATAAGGAAATTCTTCTTCTAGCAAAGCATGTAAACATTTTAATCAAACTATAATATTAATTTGACTATCCACAATAATCGTGTTATTGTGTGCATACTCAGTGCCGACCGTGTTCCTATTGGTCAGTGACTGAGATCGGATCGTAACACCATCCACACTACAGAACTTTGTGGGAGCCTAGACCCTGTCGCAGACCTAGACCCCGTCGCACCCTGTCGCAGACCTAGACCCCGTCGCAGACCTAGACCCCGTCGCAGACCTAGACCCCGTCGCAGACCTAGACCCCGTCGCAGACCTAGACCCCGTCGCAGACCTAGACCCCGTCGCACCCTGTCGCAGACCTAGACCCCGTCGCAGACCTAGACCCCGTTGCAGACCTAGACCCCGTCGCAGACCTAGACCCCGTCGCAGACCTAGACCCCGTCGCAGACCTAGACCCCGTCGCAGACCTAGACCCCGTCGCAGACCTAGACCCCGTCGCAGACCTAGACCCTGTCGCAGACCTAGACCCTGTCGCAGACCTAGACTCTGTCACACTAAACGAGCCAAGACCTCAGACAATCGTTTTCCCACGACGTGGACATTTTGTCTGGGACGGCAAAACTGCTCAGTCTGCTAAGGCCTTATCCTAACCCTAAAGTTAACCCTAACTCTAACCTTTACCCTTATTCTAATCCTTAAACCAACTCTAACCTTAAGCAACTGCTTGCTATCAACATATTTTATTTATTTAACTAGGCAAGTCAGTGAACATATTCTTCTTTACAATGACGGCCTACACCCGGACGACGCCAAGGCCAATTGTGCACCGCCCAAGGGACTCCCAATAACGGCCGATTTGTGATACAGCCTGGAATCGAACCAGGGTCTGTAGTGACACCTCCAGCACTGAGATGCAGTACCTTAGACCACTGAACCAGGGTCTGTAGTGATGCCCCTCTGAACCAGGGTCTGTTGTGACGCCTCTACCACTGAGATGCAGTGTCTTAGACCGCTGAACCAGGGTCTGTAGTGACGCCCCACTGAACCAGGTTCTGTAGTGACACTGAGATGCAGTACCTTAGACCACTGAACCAGGGTCTGTAGTGACACTGAGATGCAGTGTCTTAGACCGCTGAACCAGGGTCTGTAGTGACACTGAGATGCAGTACCTCAGACCTCTGAACCAGGGTCTGTAGTGACGCCTCTACCACTGAGATGCAGTACCTCAGACCACTGAACCAGGGTCTGTAGTGACGCCTCTACCACTGAGATGCAGTACCTCAGACCACTGAACCAGGGTCTGTAGTGACGCCTCTACCACTGAGATGCAGTACCTCAGACCACTGAACCAGGGTCTGTAGTGACACTGAGATGCAGTACCTTAGACCACTGAACCAGGGTCTGTAGTGACGCCCCACTGAACCAGGGTCTGTAGTGACACTGAGATGCAGTACCTTAGACCGCTGAACCAGGGTCTGTAATGACGCCCCACTGAACCAGTACCTTAGACCACTGAACCAGGGTCTGTAGTGACGCCCCACTGAACCAGTACCTTAGACCACTGAACCAGGGGCTGTAGTGACGCCCCAATGAACCAGGGTCTGTAGTGACACTGAGATGCAGTACCTTAGACCACTGAACCAGGGTCTGTAGTGACGCCCCACTGAACCAGGGTCTGTAGTGACACTGAGATGCAGTACCTTAGACCACTGAACCAGGGTCTGTAGTGACGCCCCACTGAACCAGGGTCTGTAGTGACACTGAGATGCAGTACCTTAGACCACTGAACCAGGGTCTGTAGTGACACTGAGATGCAGTACCTCAGACCACTGAACCAGGGTCTGTAGTGACGCCTCTACCACTGAGATGCAGTACCTCAGACCTCTGAACCAGGGTCTGTAGTGACGTCTCTACCACTGAGATGCAGTACCTCAGACCTCTGAACCAGGGTCTGTAGTGACGCCTCTACCACTGAGATGCAGTACCTCAGACCACTGAACCAGGGTCTGTAGTGACACTGAGATGCAGTACCTTAGACCACTGAACCAGGGTCTGTAGTGACACTGAGATGCAGTACCTCAGACCACTGAACCAGGGTCTGTAGTGACGCCTCTACCACTGAGATGCAGTACCTCAGACCTCTGAACCAGGGTCTGTAGTGACGCCTCTACCACTGAGATGCAGTACCTCAGACCACTGAACCAGGGTCTGTAGTGACACTGAGATGCAGTGCCTCAGACCACTGAACCAGGGGCTGTAGTGACGCCTCTACCACTGAGATGCAGTACCTTAGACCACTGAACCAGGGTCTGTAGTGACGCCCCACTGAACCAGGGTCTGTAGTGACACTGAGATGCAGTACCTTAGACCACTGAACCAGGGTCTGTAGTGACGCCCCACTGAACCAGGGTCTGTAGTGACACTGAGATGCAGTACCTTAGACCGCTGAACCAGGGTCTGTAGTGACGCCCCACTGAACCAGGGTCTGTAGTGACGCCTCTACCACTGAGATGCAGTACCTCAGACCACTGAACCAGGGTCTGTAGTGACGCCCCACTGAACCAGGGTCTGTAGTGACACTGAGATGCAGTACCTTAGACCGCTGAACCAGGGTCTGTAGTGACGCCTCTAGCACTGAGATGTAGTACCTTAGACCACTGAACCAGGGTCTGTAGTGACGCCCCTCTGAACCAGGGTCTGTAGTGACACCCCACTGAACCAGGGTCTGTAGTGACACTGAGATGCAGTACCTTAGACCACTGAACCAGGGTCTGTAGTGACGCCCCTCTGAACCAGGGTCTGTAGTGACACTGAGATGCAGTACCTCAGACCACTGAACCAGGGTCTGTAGTGACACTGAGATGCAGTACCTTAGACCACTGAACCAGGGTCTGTAGTGACGCCCCTCTGAACCAGGGTCTGTAGTGACGCCTCTACCACTGAGATGCAGTACCTCAGACCACTGAACCAGGGTCTGTAGTGAGGCCTCTACCACTGAGATGCAGTGCCTTAGACCACTGAACCAGGGTCTGTAGTGACGCCCCACTGAACCAGGGTCTGTAGTGACTCCCCTCTGAACCAGGGTCTGTATTGACGTCTCCAGCACTGAGATGCAGTACCTCAGACCACTGAACCAGGGTCTGTAGTGACTCCCCTCTGAACCAGGGTCTGTAGTGACGCCTCTACCACTGAGATGCAGTACCTCAGACCACTTGGGAAATAGTCAGTTGCTTGTCCGCAGATAGAACATCTGCAGACCAAATAAATCAATGTTGGGATTTTTCTTCCATTTTAACATCAGAGTATTTTATCAATGTGTAGAATACACACACACACACCTAGCTATACACACACACACCTAGCTACACACACACACACACCTAGCTACACACACACACACACCTAGCTACACACACACACACCTAGCTACACACACACACACCTAGCTACACACACACAACTCACACATAGCTATACTCACACAACTCACACCTAGCTACACACACACACACCTAGCTACACTCACACACCTAGCTACACACATACAACTCACACATAGCTACACACACACACACCTAGCTACACTCACACCTAGCAACACACACACCTAGCTACACACACACAACTCACACATAGCTATACTCACACAACTCACACCTAGCTACACACACACACACCTAGCTACACTCACACACCTAGCTACACACATACAACTCACACATAGCTACACACACACACACCTAGCTACACTCACACCTAGCAACACACACACCTAGCTACACACACACACACACACACACACACACACACACACACACACACACACACACACACACAACTGCACACACACCTAGCTACACTCACACCTAGCTACACACACACCTAGCTACACACACACAACTCACACACCTAGCTACACACACACACCTAGCTAGAAAACACACAACATACACACACACACACCTAGCCACACACACACCTAGCCACACACACACACACACACACACACATACACCTCACACACCTAGCCACCCCCCCCCACACACACACACACCTAGCTACACTCACAACTCTCTCACACACACACACACCTAGCTACACACACACACACACACACACACACACACACACACACACACACACACACACACACACACACCTAGCTACACTCACAACTCTCTCACACACACATCTTGGCAAACAGTGTGTGGCCCAATAGTGCCCAGAGCTGATGAAAATGTTGAAGGCAGAGCTATTTTTGACCATCTGCTCTAAAAGGAGGTGTGAGTCAGGGCTCTGTCTGTGGTGTTGGGTTGGCTGTGTGTCTGGTGTTGGGTTGGCTGTGTGTCTGTGGTGTTGGGTTGGCTCTGTCTGTGGTGTTGGGTTGGCTGTGTGTCTGTGGTGTTGGGTTGTGTCTGTGGTGTTGGGTTGGCTGTAGTATGATGGTGTTTCTCTGTGCTGTGATTGGCTGTGTCTGTGTGTGGGCATGTTCATTTTTTTCTTGGTATTTTATAAATGTTACATCCTGAGAATAAGGAGGAGTGTGGTGAAGCCAGACAGCCAATCGGCTACGAGCTGAGAGGGGAGCTGCAGCTCTCGGTGGGACAGTCTGGCAGATCTGGTAGATATTGTGTGTAACACAATGCTATTTGCAGTGGCGTGGTAGGACAACACGTTGACTGCAGCCATTTCTGCTAGAATTTTATCCAGTTTGACAGTAAGACTACATCGTTCTAGGACGCTTTGCTGCTGAACCCCCCCCCCCCCCCCCCCTCTGAACATGCTGAACCCCCCCCTCCCCCTCTCTGAACTTGCTGAACCCCCCTCTCTCTGAACATGCTGAACCCCCCCCCTCTCTGAACGTGCTGAACCCCCCCCTCTCTGAACGTGCTGAAATCCCCCTCTCTTTACGTGCTGAACCCCCCCCCCCTCTGAACGTGCTGACCCCCCCCCCCTCTCTGAACGTGCTGAACCCCCCCCCCCCCCTCTCTGAACGTGCTGAACCTCCCCCCCCCGAACGTGCTGACCCCCCCCCCCCCCCCATCTGAACGTGCTGAAACCCCCACCCCCATCTGAACCCCCTCCCTGAACTTTCTCACAGCAAGGAAATCATGTTCTGATGCTGATTGGCTTCTTTTTAGGCAGCTAAGAAACAAGTGTTCTTTTCTTCTCAGGAAGGCAAAGTCTGAATATTTTATGTCTGTTTACCACTGATATCCTGAATGACCCTAGAAAGTTTTGGAAGGCTATTAAGTCTATGTCTGGTATCAGTAATGTTAATGAATTACCGTCATGTGTTTTGAAGGACTATGTTGCTGTATATGACACAACTGAAATGCTGAATTGTTTCAATGAGCACATTGTTATCATCTGGTTTGATTCAGTGTCCTCTGTCTCTGTCCAACCATGTGCTGGATGAACCAGTGTCCTCTGTCTCTGTCCAACCCTGTGTGGATGAACCAGTGTCCTCTGTCTCTGTCCAACCATGTGGTGGATGAACCAGTGTCCTCTGTCTCTGTCCAACCCTGTGCTGGATGAACCAGTGTCCTCTGTCTCTGTCCAACCCTGTGTGGATGAACCAGTGTCCTCTGTCTCTGTCCAACCCTGTGTGGATGAACCAGTGTCCTCTGTCTCTGTCCAACCCTGTGTGGATGAACCAGTGTCCTCTGTCTCTGTCCAACCCTGTGTGGATGAACCAGTGTCCTCTGTCTCTGTCCAACCATGTGGTGGATGAACCAGTGTCCTCTGTCTCTGTCCAACCATGTGGTGGATGAACCAGTGTCCTCTGTCTCTGTCCAACCCTGTGTGGATGAACCAGTGTCCTCTGTCTCTGTCCAACCCTGTGTGGATGAACCAGTGTCCTCTGTCTCTGTCCAACCCTGTGTGGATGAACCAGTGTCCTCTGTCTCTGTCCAACCCTGTGTGGATGAACCAGTGTCCTCTGTCTCTGTCCAACCCTGTGGTGGATGAACCAGTGTCCTCTGTCTCTGACAAACCCTGTGCGGATGAACCAGTGTCCTCTGTCTCTGTCCAACCCTGTGGTGGATGAACCAGTGAGAGCTGGTCAAACTTTTAGCTTTTTGCCATTCTCAGTGCAGGAGGTACATAAAGCCCTGAAATCCTTAGACCAGAGAAAGCCTGCAGGTCCTGATCTTTTGGATCCCTGCTTTTTAAATCTGGCAGCTGATTTCATAGCTGAACCACTTACATCTCTGTTCAATCTAACCCTGGAATGTAATGAAATTCCAAAGATCTGGAAATCAGCATTTGTCCTACCACTTTTAAAAGGGGGAGATCCAACTATTTTAAATAATTATAGGCCAACCTCAAAGCGCTCACCTCTGGTGAAAATACTTGAAACCCTTGAAGGTGAACAGTTAAGAGTTTTTATTTACTAACTCTATTTTATCAATGTACCAATCGGGCTTCAGGAAGAAGCATAGCACAATTACAGCAGCCATGAAGGTTGTAAATGATATCACTGAAGCCCTTGACAAAAAACACCACTGTGTCTCACTTTTTATTGATCTCTCTAAGGCGTTTGATACAGTTGATCATGCTGTACTAAGCCAGAGATTGTCGAGTGGAGGTCTTTCGGAGCATGCAGTTGCATGGTTTGCTAACTATCTGTCTGATAGAACTCAGTGTACTCAATTTGATGGGCTCATGTCTGTTAAATTGTCTGTCTGTAATGGTGTGCCCCAAGGCTCTGTACTTGGTCCTCTCTTATTCACTATTTATATAAACGATTTAGACAAAAATGTCCAACATGCGCAACTTCATTTTTATGCTGATGATACTGTTATTTATTGTTGTGCCTCGTCTCTTACAAAAGCTTCCCAGAACTTGCTAAATGCTTTTTTATACTGTTCAACATACCTTGTGTCAATTGAAGCTTATCTTCAATACTGACAAAACTAAAGTAATGTTTTTTTCTACAGCAAGAAATCGACCTCTGAACTTTTCACCTAGTATTACCTGTCAGGGCATTGAGATTGAGGTTGTAACCTTATATAAATATCTTGGAATTTTAATTGATGACAGCCTCTCTTTTAAATTGCATATTCAACAAATTGAAGCTGAAATTGGGATTTTATTTTAGGAATAAGGCCTGTTTTTCTTTTGAAGCCAGAAGGAGGCTAGTATCAGCTACATTTATGCCTTTACTAGACTATGGGGATATTTTATATATGAATGCTTCCGCTCAGTGTTTGAGATCAATTGAAACCCTTTACCATGGCACTTTGAGATCTATTTTAAACTGCAAAACCCTTACGCACCACTACACTTTGTATACCAGGGTTGGCTGGCCTTCTCTGGTAACTCATAGGCTCAGTCACTGGTATACTTTTATTTACAAAGACATTTTGGGTTTACTACCTTTTTATTTGGGCATTTTTATTGTTCAGAAATGTGGCGGGTACTCTCTTCGTTCGCTGGACTTTATCCTGCTAACTGATCCAAATGCCCGAAATGAATTTGGTAAAAGGGCTTTTATGTACTCTGCGCCATCGTCTTGGAACGCCTTACAAAATACTTTTAAACTGGAAGAACTTGTCCCGATTGGTATTTTTAAATCACTGATGAATGAAATTGAGACTGATTCCCTGACCTGTCAATGTTTTTAAATCACTGATGAATGATCTTGAGACTGATTCTCTGACCTGTCAATGTTTTTAAATCACTGATGAATGATCTTGAGACTGATTCTCTGACCTGTCAATGTTTTTAAATCACTGATGAATGATCTTGAGACTGATTCCCTGACCTGTCAATGTTTTTAAATCACTGATGAATGATCTTGAGACTGATTCCCTGACCTGTCTATGTTTTTAAATCACTGATGAATGATCTTGAGACTGATTCCCTGACCTGTCAATGTTTTTAAATCACTGATGAATGATCTTGAGACTGATTCCCTGACCTGTCAATGTTTTCAAATCACTGATGAATGATCTTGAGACTGATTCCCTGACCTGTCAATGTTTTTAAATCACTGATGAATGATCTTGAGACTGATTCCCTGACCTGTCAATGTTTTTAAATCACTGATGAATGATCTTGAGACTGATTCCCTGACCTGTCAATGTTTTCAAATCACTGATGAATGATCTTGAGACTGATTCCCTGACCTGTCAATGTTTTTAAATCACTGATGAATGATCTTGAGACTGATTCCCTGACCTGTCAATGTTTTCAAATCACTGATGAATGATCTTGAGACTGATTCCCTGACCTGTCAATGTTTTTAAATCACTGATGAATGATCTTGAGACTGATTCCCTGACCTGTCAATGTTTTTAAATCACTGATGAATGATCTTGAGACTGATTCCCTGACCTGTCAATGTTTTCAAATCACTGATGAATGATCTTGAGACTGATTCCCTGACCTGTCAATGTTTTCAAATCACTGATGAATGATCTTGAGACTGATTCCCTGACCTGTCAATGTTTTTAAATCACTGATGAATGATCTTGAGACTGATTCCCTGACCTGTCAATGTTTTCAAATCACTGATGAATGATCTTGAGACTGATTCCCTGACCTGTCAATGTTTTCAAATCACTGATGAATGATCTTGAGACTGATTCCCTGACCTGTCAATGTTTTTAAATCACTGATGAATGATCTTGAGACTGATTCCCTGACCTGTCAATGTTTTTAAATCACTGATGAATGATCTTGAGACTGATTCCCTGACCTGTCAATGTTTTCAAATCACTGATGAATGATCTTGAGACTGATTCCCTGACCTGTCAATGTTTTCAAATCACTGATGAATGATCTTGAGACTGATTCCCTGACCTGTCAATGTTTTTAAATCACTGATGAATGATCTTGAGACTGATTCCCTGACCTGTCAATGTTTTTAAATCACTGATGAATGATCTTGAGACTGATTCCCTGACCTGTCAATGTTTTCAAATCACTGATGAATGATCTTGAGACTGATTCCCTGACCTGTCAATGTTTTTAAATCACTGATGAATGATCTTGAGACTGATTCCCTGACCTGTCAATGTTTTTAAATCACTGATGAATGATCTTGAGACTGATTCCCTGACCTGTCAATGTTTTTAAATCACTGATGAATGATCTTGAGACTGATTCCCTGACCTGTCAATGTTTTTAAATCACTGATGAATGATCTTGAGACTGATTCCCTGACCTGTCAATGTTTTTAAATCACTGATGAATGATCTTGAGACTGATTCCCTGACCTGTCAATGTTTTTAAATCACTGATGAATGATCTTGAGACTGATTCCCTGACCTGTCAATGTTTTTAAATCACTGATGAATGATCTTGAGACTGATTCCCTGACCTGTCAATGTTTTTAAATCACTGATGAATGATCTTGAGACTGATTCCCTGACCTGTCAATGTTTTTAAATCACTGATGAATGATCTTGAGACTGATTCCCTGACCTGTCAATGTTTTCAAATCACTGATGAATGATCTTGAGACTGATTCCCTGACCTGTCAATGTTTTTAAATCACTGATGAATGATCTTGAGACTGATTCCCTGACCTGTCAATGTTTTTAAATCACTGATGAATGATCTTGAGACTGATTCCCTGACCTGTCAATGTTTTTAAATCACTGATGAATGATCTTGAGACTGATTCCCTGACCTGTCAATGTTTTTAAATCACTGATGAATGATCTTGAGACTGATTTCCTGACCTGTCAATGTTTTTAAATCACTGATGAATGATCTTGAGACTGATTCCCTGACCTGTCAATGTTTTTAAATCACTGATGAATGATCTTGAGACTGATTCCCTGACCTGTCAATGTTTTCAAATCACTGATGAATGATCTTGAGACTGATTCCCTGACCTGTCAATGTTTTTAAATCACTGATGAATGATCTTGAGACTGATTCCCTGACCTGTCAATGTTTTTAAATCACTGATGAATGATCTTGAGACTGATTCCCTGACCTGTCAATGTTTTCAAATCACTGATGAATGATCTTGAGACTGATTCCCTGACCTGTCAATGTTTTTAAATCACTGATGAATGATCTTGAGACTGATTCCCTGACCTGTCAATGTTTTTTAAATCACTGATGAATGATCTTGAGACTGATTCCCTGACCTGTCAATGTTTTCAAATCACTGATGAATGATCTTGAGACGGATTCCCTGACCTGTCAATGTTTTCAAATCACTGATGAATGATCTTGAGACTGATTCCCTGACCTGTCAATGTTTTTAAATCACTGATGAATGATCTTGAGACTGATTCCCTGACCTGTCAATGTTTTTAAATCACTGATGAATGATCTTGAGACTGATTCCCTGACCTGTCAATGTTTTCAAATCACTGATGAATGATCTTGAGACTGATTCCCTGACCTGTCAATGTTTTTAAATCACTGATGAATGATCTTGAGACTGATTCCCTGACCTGTCAATGTTTTTAAATCACTGATGAATGATCTTGAGACTGATTCCCTGACCTGTCAATGTTTTTAAATCACTGATGAATGATCTTGAGACTGATTCCCTGACCTGTCAATGTTTTTAAATCACTGATGAATGATCTTGAGACTGATTCCCTGACCTGTCAATGTTTTTAAATCACTGATGAATGATCTTGAGACTGATTCCCTGACCTGTCAATGTTTTTAAATCACTGATGAATGATCTTGAGACTGATTCCCTGACCTGTCAATGTTTTTAAATCACTGATGAATGATCTTGAGACTGATTCCCTGACCTGTCAATGTTTTTAAATCACTGATGAATGATCTTGAGACTGATTCCCTGACCTGTCAATGTTTTTAAATCACTGATGAATGATCTTGAGACTGATTCCCTGACCTGTCAATGTTTTTAAATCACTGATGAATGATCTTGAGACTGATTCCCTGACCTGTCAATGTTTTTAAATCACTGATGAATGATCTTGAGACTGATTTCCTGACCTGTCAATGTTTTTAAATCACTGATGAATGATCTTGAGACTGATTCCCTGACCTGTCAATGTTTTTAAATCACTGATGAATGATCTTGAGACTGATTCCCTGACCTGTCAATGTTTTCAAATCACTGATGAATGATCTTGAGACTGATTCCCTGACCTGTCAATGTTTTTAAATCACTGATGAATGATCTTGAGACTGATTCCCTGACCTGTCAATGTTTTTAAATCACTGATGAATGATCTTGAGACTGATTCCCTGACCTGTCAATGTTTTCAAATCACTGATGAATGATCTTGAGACTGATTCCCTGACCTGTCAATGTTTTTAAATCACTGATGAATGATCTTGAGACTGATTCCCTGACCTGTCAATGTTTTTTAAATCACTGATGAATGATCTTGAGACTGATTCCCTGACCTGTCAATGTTTTCAAATCACTGATGAATGATCTTGAGACGGATTCCCTGACCTGTCAATGTTTTCAAATCACTGATGAATGATCTTGAGACTGATTCCCTGACCTGTCAATGTTTTTAAATCACTGATGAATGATCTTGAGACTGATTCCCTGACCTGTCAATGTTTTTAAATCACTGATGAATGATCTTGAGACTGATTCCCTGACCTGTCAATGTTTTCAAATCACTGATGAATGATCTTGAGACTGATTCCCTGACCTGTCAATGTTTTTAAATCACTGATGAATGATCTTGAGACTGATTCCCTGACCTGTCAATGTTTTTAAATCACTGATGAATGATCTTGAGACTGATTCCCTGACCTGTCAATGTTTTTAAATCACTGATGAATGATCTTGAGACTGATTCCCTGACCTGTCAATGTTTTTAAATCACTGATGAATGATCTTGAGACTGATTCCCTGACCTGTCAATGTTTTTAAATCACTGATGAATGATCTTGAGACTGATTCCCTGACCTGTCAATGTTTTTAAATCACTGATGAATGATCTTGAGACTGATTCCCTGACCTGTCAATGTTTTTAAATCACTGATGAATGATCTTGAGACTGATTCCCTGACCTGTCAATGTTTTTAATTAGCTGTGTTTGATTTTGTTATACTCTTGTGAATTCTATGGTTTTTACCAGATTACTTGTTGCTTTTTTTCATGTTGTCTGTCTGTAATGTTTGTAATGACTTGGTGCTGCCTATCTCGGCCAGGACGCTCTTGGAAAATAGATGTTTAAATCTCAATGAGCCCTTCCTGGTTAAATAAAGGTAAAATAATCTCAATGAGCCCTTCCTGGTTAAATAAAGGTCAAATAATCTCAATGAGCCCTTCCTGGTTAAATAAAGGTCAAATCATCTCAATGAGCCCTTCCTGGTTAAATAAAGGTCAAATAAAAAAAGAATCCCGGGAAACGGGAGTGGGTTTGGGCGGTAACCTGGTTCCCTGTGTGTGTGTGTGGAGAGACATCCTCTGAAGGTGTATCATCCTGTAGTCTCACTGGTCGGGAAACCCCTCCATCTCTGCTGTGTATCTACAGTACAGTACTACATCTATCTACATATACAGTACTACATCTATCTACATCTACAGTACTACATCTACAGTACTACATCTATCTACATCTACAGTACTACATCTATCTACATCTACAGTACTACATCTATCTACATCAACAGTACTACATCTATCTACATCAACAGTACTACATCTATCTACATCTACAGTACTACATCTATCTACATCTACAGTACTACATCTATCTACATCAACAGTACTACATCTATCTACATCAACAGTACTACATCTATCTACATCTACAGTACTACATCTATCTACATCTACAGTACTACATCTATCTACATCTACAGTACTACATCTATCTACATCAACAGTACTACATCTACAGTTCTACATCTATCTACATCAACAGTACTACATCTATCTACATCTACAGTACTACATCTATCTACATCTACAGTACTACATCTATCTACATCAACAGTACTACATCTACAGTTCTACATCTATCTACATCTACAGTACTACATCTATCTACATCTACAGTACTACATCTATCTACATCTACAGTACTACATCTATCTACATCAACAGTACTACATCTATCTACATCAACAGTACTACATCTATCTACATCAACAGTACTACATCTATCTACATCTACAGTACTACATCTATCTACATCTACAGTACTACATCTATCTACATCAACAGTACTACATCTATCTACATCTACAGTACTACATCTATCTACATCTACAGTACTACATCTATCTACATCTACAGTACTACATCTATCTACATCAACAGTACTACATCTACAGTTCTACATCTATCTACATCTACAGTACTACATCTATCTACATCTACAGTACAGTTCTACATATATCTACATCTACAGTACTACATCTATCTACATCAACAGTACTACATCTATCTACATCTACAGTACTACATCTATCTACAGTACTACATCTATCTACATCAACAGTACTACATCTATCTACATCAACAGTACTACATCTATCTACATCTACAGTACAGTTCTACATATATCTACATCTACAGTACTACATCTATCTACATCTACAGTACTACATATATCTACATCTACAGTACTACATCTATCTACATCTACAGTACTACATCTATCTACATCTACAGTACTACATCTATCTACATCTACAGTACTACATCTATCTACATCTACAGTACTACATCTACAGTTCTACATCTATCTACATCAACAGTACTACATCTATCTACATCAACAGTACTACATCTATCTACATCTACAGTACTACATCTATCTACAGTACTACATCTATCTACATCAACAGTACTACATCTACAGTACTACATCTATCTACATCTACAGTACTACATCTATCTACATCTACAGTACTACATCTATCTACATCTACAGTACTACATCTACAGTTCTACATCTATCTACATCTACAGTACTACATCTATCTACATCAACAGTACTACATCTATCTACATCTACAGTACTACATCTATCTACAGTACTACATCTATCTACATCTACAGTACTACATATATCTACATATACAGTACTACAACTATCTACATCTACAGTACTACATCTATCTACATCAACAGTACTACATCTATCTACATCTACAGTACTACATCTATCTACATCTACAGTACTACATCTATCTACATATACAGTACTACATCTATCTCCATCTACAGTACATCACCAGAGATGGATGTCAAATCAAAAAGCATTTGATTGGTCGCATGCGCATGGTTACCAGATGTTGTTAATGAGAGTGTAGCGAAATGCTTGTTCTTCTAGTTCCGACCGTGCATTAATATCTAACATAGTAATCTAACAAATTCACAGCGACTACCTTAAACACACAAGTGTAAAGGGATGAATAATCATATGTACATATAAATATATGGATGAGTGATGGCCGTGAGGCATAGGCAAGATGCAGTAGATGGTATAGAATACAGTATATACAGTGGGGAGAACAAGTATTTGATTCACTGCCGATTTTGCAGGTTTTCCTACTTACAAAGCATGTAGAGGTCTGTAATTTTTATCATAGGTACACTTCAACTGTGAGAGACGGAATCTAAAACAAAAGTCCAGAATATCACATTGCATGATTTTAAAGTAATTAATTAGCATTTTGTGGGTGGACCATTTCAGATTGTCCGTGATGTGTACGCCGAGGAACTTAATGCTTTCCACTTTCTCCACTAATGTCCCGTCGATGTGGATACGGGGGTGCTCCCTCTGCTGTTTCCTGAAGTCCACAATCATCTCCTTTGTTTTGTTGACGTTGAGTGTGAGGTTATTTCCCGACACCACACTCTGAGGGCCCTCACCTCTTCCCTGTAGGCCGTCTCATCGTTGTTCGTCATCAGGCCTACCACTGTAATGTCGTCTGCAAACTTGATGATTGAGTTGGAGGCGTGCATGGCCACGCAGTCATGGGTGAACAGGGACTACAGGAGAGGGCTGAGAACACACCCTTGTGGGGCCCCTTGTGGGGCCCCGGGGTGGAGATGTTTCCTACCTTCACCACTTGGGAATGGCCCGTCAGAAAGTCCAGGACCCAGTTGCACAGGGCGGGGTTGAAACCCAGGGTCTCAAGCTTAATGCTGAGTTTGGAGGGTTCTATGATGTTAAATGCTGAGCTATAGTCAATGAATAGGTATTTCTCTTGTCCAGATGGGATAGGGCAGTGTGATGGCGATTGCATCGTCTGTGGACCTATTGGGACAGTAAGCAAATTGAAGTGGGTCTAGGGTGGCAGATAAGATGGAGGTGATATGATCCTTGACTACTCTCTCAAAGCACTTCATGATGACAGAATTGAGTGCTATAGTCATTTAGTTCAGTTACCTTTCTTGGGAACAGGAACAATGGTGGCCCTCTTGAAGCATGTGGGAACAGCAGACTGGGATAGGGATTGATTGAATATGTCCGTAAACACACCAGCCAGCCGTTCTGCGCAAACTTTGAGGACCCGGCTAGGGATGCCGCCTGGGCTGGCAGCCTTGCGAGGGTTAACACGTTTAAATGTTTTTCTCATGTTGGCTACAGTGAAGGAGAGCCCACAGGCTTCTGTAGCGGGCCGTGTTGGTGGCACTATATTGTCCTCAAAGCGAGCAAAGAAGTTGTTTAATTTGTCTGGGAGGAAGACGTTGATGTCCGTGACAGGGCTGGGTTTCTTTTTGTAATCCATGATTGACTTTAGACCCTGCCACACATGTCTCGTGTTTGAGCCATTGAATTGCAACTACTTTGTCTATATACTGACGCTTTGCATGTTTGATTGCCTTGCGGAGGGAATAGCTACACTGTTTGTATTCTATCATGTTTCCAGTCACCTTGCCCTGATTAAAAGTGGTGGTTCGTGCTTTCAGTATTGCATGAATGCTGCCATCAATCCACGGTTTCTGGTTAGGGAAGGTTTTAATCGTCACAGTGGTTACAACGTCACCGATGCACTTGCTAATAAACTCGCTCATCGAGTCAGCATATAGATCAATGTTGTTGTCTGAGGCTATCCGGAACATATCCCAGTCCAGGTGATCGAAGCAATCTTGAAGCGTGAAATCCGATTGGTCAGACCAGCGTTGGATAGCCCTAAGCATGGGCGTTTCCTGTTTTATTTTCTGTCTATAGGCTGGGAGCAATAAATTGGAGTCATGGTCAGATTTGCCGAAATGAGGGCGGGGAGGGCTTTGTATATATTGCGGAAGTTAGAGTAGCAATGATCCAGAATGCTGCCAGCCCAGGTTGTGCATTCGATATGCAGATAAAATGTAGGAAGTATTGTTCTCAGATTAGCTTTGTTAAAATCCCCAGCTACAATAAATGCAGCCTCAGGATATATAATTTCCAGTTTACATAGAGTCCAGTGAAGTTCTTTTTGGGCCGTCGATGTACAGTGGGGCAAAAAAGCATTTAGTCAGCCACCAATTGTGCAAGTTCTCCCACTTAAAAAGATGAGAGGCCTGTAATTTTCATCATAGGTACACTTCAACTATGACAGACAAAATTAGGAAAAAAATCCAGAAAATCACATTGTAGGATTTTTTATGAATTTATTTGCAAATTATGGTGGAAAATAAGTATTTGGTCACCTACAAACAAGCAAGATTTCTGGCTCTCACAGACCTGTAACTTCTTCTTTAAGAGGCTCCTCTGTCCTCCACTCGTTACCTGTATTAATGGCACCTGTTTGAACTTGTTATCAGTCTAAAAGACACCTGTCCACAACCTCAAACAGTCACACTCCAAACTCCACTATGGCTGTATCCCCACTGTATCTGCTTGAGAGGGATATACACGGCTGTAATCAAAGAGAATTATCTTGGTAGATAATGATGTCGGCATTTGATTGTAAGGAATTCTAAGTCTGGTGAACTAAAGGACTTGAGTTCCTGCATGTTGTTATGATTCCCCCATGAGTCGTTAATCATAAGGCATACACCCCCGCCCTTCTTCTTACCAGAGAGGTGTTTGTTTCTGTCGGCACGATGCGTGAAGAAACCTGTACCGACTCTGACAACATATCCCGAGTGAGCCATGTTTCCGTGAAACAGAGAATGTTACAATCTCTGATGTCTCCCTGGAAGGCAACTCGTGCCCTAATTTCGCCCACCTTGTTTTCTAGAGATTGGACATTGGCGAGTAATACGCTCGGAAGCGGTGGATGGTGTGCTCAACTTCTGAGTCTGTCCAATCGGCCGCTCCGTCTGCCTCTCCTGCGGCGACCACGTTGTTTCGGGTCGGCCTCTGGGGTAATGTTGGTTAGTTGACGTCCCTTTTATATCCATTAGTCCCGACTGTATGTAAGAACACTTGAGATTTTCTGGTCGAAGAAATAATACATAAATAACGAATTACTGCATAGTTTCCTAAGGACCTGGAGCGAGGCGAACATCTCTGTCGGCGCCATCATCCTCTCTCGTGTAACTACAGTACATGGTACTCACCGGAGATGGAGGTATATACAGTACATGGTACTCACCGGAGATGGAGGTATATACAGTACATGGTACTCACCGGAGATGGAGGTATATACAGTACATGGTACTCACCGGAGATGGAGGTATATACAGTACATGGTACTCACCGGAGATGGAGGTATATACAGTACATGGTACTCACCGGAGATGGAGGTATTTACAGTACATGGTACTCACCGGAGATGGAGGTATATACAGTACATGGTACTCACCGGAGATGGAGGTATATACAGTACATGGTACTCACCGGAGATGGAGGTATGTACGGTACATGGTACTCACCAGAGATGGAGGTATGTACGGTACATGCCAGCTTGCATTCTCTCTCACATACTCTGATGGGAGGCAAGAACGGAACATTCTCATCTAGATAAAACCGTTAGGAGTTTGAAATGTCTCAATAACAAAATGAGTCTGTCTCTCATTATGTGTTCCTCCTTCGCCCAGGCCGCTTCCCAAATGACACCCTATTCCCTATTTAGTGCACTACCTTTGATCAGGGCTCTGGCCAAATGTAGTGCACGGTATAGGGAATAGGGTGTCATTTTGGACACATCCCCAGTGTGTTTTCTTTCTATTTCTAAGGTAGGAGGAATGTGAAACGTCATCTGTACTGGCCTGGGGGTTGGGCCAGCTGGTTCTCTCTCTAGGAGAACTCCACTTCCCAATGTTTTACAGCTTAGGTTCGATTGTGACTAGGACAGAGAACCTGGGACTAGGACAGAGAACCTGGGACTAGGACAGAGAACCCGTGACTGGGACAGAGAACCCGTGACTGGGACAGAGAACCCGTGACTGGGACAGAGAACCCGTGACTGGGACAGAGAACCCGGGACTGGGACAGAGAACCCGGGACTGGGACAGAGAACCCGGGACTGGATAGCTAGCCTTCAGTACACAACAACTAGCATTTAACTGCTAACGCTAACACAGAAGCCCTAATATAGGTAAAGTGCCTCGCTAATAAGGCTTTGCCACTTTAAAGCAGCGCTAACCGCTAGCTAACACACCCATAATGGTTTATCTAGCCCTGCTTTGTTGACTTGGCACAGGGTTTGATCTTGATGAGTAAATTGAACACGCAGCATATTACTGGAAGCTGCAGAGCATAGCTTATCCCCTTTGTGTTAGGCTAGGCCTAGCATGCAGTTCTTAGGGAGGGAGGGGGGGGGAGGAAGCGAGGGAGGGAGGGAGTGAGTGAGGGGGAAAGAGGAAGGCAGGGAGGGAGGGAGGGAGGGAGTGAGTGAGGGGGGAAAAAGGGAGGGAGGGAAGGAGTGAGGGGGAAAGAGGAAGGCAGGGAGGGAGGGAGTGAGTGAGGGGGAAAGAGGGAGGGAGGGAAGGAGTGATGGGGAAAGAGGAAGGCAGGGAGGGAGAGAATGGAGGGAGGGAGGGGTAAATGAGGTTGGGGATCATGTGAGTGACTTGTAATTATATTTATGTTAGGATCCTTTCAATCTGTCACAGTAAATGTGTTTGACTCGCCCCGTTGTCGATCATTAGAGGATTAAAGCCCTTGTTAGGAGCTTAAAGGACTGCTGAGACGGAGAGAGGGAACTACAAAGACGAAGAGAGGGAACTACTTTGTTTTGTCTGATGATCACTGGGTTGTGTTCCTAGCCCCTGGGCGGTGGAGGACATTAGCCCCTGGGCGGTGGAGGACATTAGCCCCTGGGCGGTGGAAGACATTAGCCCCTGGGCGGTGGAAGACATTAGCCCCTGGGCGGTGGAGGACATTAGCCCCTGGGCGGTGGAAGACATGAGCCCCTGGGCGGTGGAAGACATTAGCACCTGGGCGCTGGGCGGTGGAAGACATTAGCTCCTGGGCGGTGGCTGGTGGAAGACATTAACCCCTGGGCGGTGGAAGACATTAGCCCCTGGGCGCTGGGCGGTGGAAGACATTAGCCCCTGGGCGGTGGAAGACATTAGCCCCTGGGCGCTGGGCGGTGGAAGACATTAGCCCCTGTGCGGTGGAAGACATTAGCCCCTGGGCGGTGGAAGACAGTAGCCCCTGGGCTGTGGAAGACATTAGCCCCTGGGCGGTGGAAGACATTAGCCCCTGGGCGGTGGAAGACATTAGCCCCTGGGCGGTGGAAGACATTAGCCCCTGGGCGGTGGGCGGTGGAAGACATTAACCCCTGGGCGGTGGAAGACATTAGCCCCTGGGCGGTGGAAGACATTAGCCCCTGTGCGGTGGAAGACATTAGCCGGTGGGCGGTGGAAGACATTAACCCCTGGGCGGTGGAAGACATTAGCCCCTGGGCGGTGGGCGGTGGAAGACATTAACCCCTGGGCGGTGGAAGACATTAGCCCCTGGGCGGTGGAAGACATTAGCCCCTGTGCGGTGGAAGACATTAGCCGGTGGGCGGTGGAAGACATTAACCCATGGGCGGTGGAAGACATTAGCCCCTGGGCGCTGGTCGTCTTCTAAGTATGAATGAATGTGAAGGCAGAGGGAATAACCGGGGTGATGTTATGGTACACACAGTGTTGGCTTTGAGGGCAGAGGAAATAACTCTCTCTCTTCTTCAAAGGAACGGGCAACCATCCAAGAGTTTGGGGGACGAATTCCTCCAGATAAATGGTTCTCAGTTGATTCTTCAAAAAAATATTTTTGTTGTTTTTGCTTCTGGGATCAAAGAACCCATTGAGAATATCTCTGTTCTTGCGACAGCAAGATAACTTACACCACACAGTTTTCAAACTTAATCTTTCTTATGTTGACATCAATTCTCCAATGGACTAAAACAGCCTTTTTCTTTGAGTATTTTTTTTTTTACGACATAATAATAGTTATCCTCAGTAAATCTCCTTAATGTTTTCACACCTCATCTTCCTCCATATAGATGTTTTGTAATCGTTAAATGAACGGCCATTCAACAACATGGTATTTTTTTCCGGAAGCACTTCTCTATTGAACTACATGAAAAATCCAATTAAATCACAAATATTTTTTGAACTTGAAAATCGAATCAAGTCACTGATATATATTTTTTGTACTAGATGATAATGGTTATACTCACTGTGTTGGGTTTGTCCTCATAACAAATTGTTAACAGAAACTATTTTCTGTCAAAAATGGCCTCTATGTAAATGACACAGCTCCATTTGTAAGCGAATCACATGTAGCTTTATTCAAATGTCCATTTTGTGTTGTCTTATTGCAGAATAGAACACATTGGCCTTGTTTAGCTAACAGGACAAACACACTAAACTTGTTCTAATCTACAATAGGTTTTTTTAATAAGCAGAAAAATCGAGGACTTATTTGCACTGTTTGTTTTGCTGATGTTGAATGTTTTGCATTGCTGATATTAATGGTCCACTGAGAGACAAAAATAAATATTTATAAAATAGTGTATTTATGTCAATGTGTGGTTTTGGTTGTTTTTGACAACTGTAAAACAAGTATGTCCCCTCAGCAAGGAATACGGTTACATTTTTAATGAATCGATGTCACTTCTGTATTGGCAAACCTCTCTGAGATGTACTGTATTTCATAGATGATGACTTTAGCCCCTGGTCAACAGTAGTGCACTATATAGGGAATAGGGTGCATGGGTTCTGGTCAACAGTAGTGCACTATATAGGGAATAGGGTGCACGGGTTCTGGTCAACAGTAGTGCACTATATAGGGAATAGGGAGGTGACCAAGAACCCCATGGTCACTCTGACTGAGTTCCAGAGTTCCTCTGTGGAGATGGGAGAACCTTGCAGAAGAACAACCATCTCTGCAGCATGCCACTCCAGACCTTTATGGTATTGTGGCCAGACGGAAGCCACTCCTCAGTGAAAGGCACATGACAGCCCGCTTGGAGTTTGCCAAAAAGCCACCTATAAAGGACTCTCAGACCCATGAGAAACATGGGTCGTGGCCGGTTGCGACAGAGCCTGGACTCGAACCCAGAATCTCGAGTGACACAGCTAGCACTGCGATGCAGTGTCTTAGGCCTCCCGAGTGGCACCGTGGCCTATGAGCTGAATTTCTAAGGCTACATATATTAATATGAGCTATTTTCAGCCCTTTCCTGGGTAGCTGATCACAGATAGATATAATATGGAAAAGAGCGAATGAAGTCAGAGAAAATATACATTCAGCCGGTGTGTGTGTGTGTTTGTGTGTGTGTGTGTGTGTGCACTGCGGGGGTTGAAGCTACTAACCCATAGGCTTGGCTCTCTCATCCCTTCCAGGCTTCTGGGAGGGGGGGGTGGACAATGAGCCTGTTATAGTGGATGTAAGCAATGTCCCCACGCGCTCTGGAAGCTTTCATGACTGGGATAAATTATTTCCTGAGTGGCCAAGTTACAGTTTTGACTTAAATCTGCTTGAAAAACTATGTCAAGACCAGAACATTGCTGTCTAGCCATAATCCCTAACATTTTTAAAGACTTATGAAAAGCATGAATATTTGTATGTATTTATTTATTTATTTTTGTTGTTGAATTTTTACCCCTTTTCCTCCCCAATTTCGTGGTATCCAATTGTTGTAGTAGCTACTATCTTGTCTCATCGCTACAACTACCGTACGGGCTCGGGAGAGACGAAGGTTGAAAGTCATGCGTCCTCTGATACACAACCCAACCAGCTGCGCTGCTTCTTAACACAGCGCGCATCCAACCCGGAAGCCAGCCGGAAGCCAGCCGCACCAATGTGTCGGAGGAAACACCGTGTACCTGGCAACCTTGGTTGGCGCGCACTGCGCCCGTCCTGCCGCAGGAGTCGCTGGTGCGCGATGAGACAAGGACATCCCTACCGACCAAGCCCTCCCTAACCCGGACGACGCTAGGCCAATTGTGCGTCGCCCCACGGACCTCCCGGGTCGTGACCGGTTACGACAGAGCCTGGGCGCCGAACCCAGGGTCTCTGAAGGCACACCTTAACCACTGCGCCACCTGGGAGGCCCCCAAGCTTGAATATTTCTGAAAAGACTAATGAGTTAATATTGCAGAATCCAGGTGTGGAACGATGTTATAGACTTACCCAAGAAGACTCACAGCTGTAATGACTCTTATAGACTTACCCAAGAAGACTCACAGCTGTAATGACTCTTATAGACTTACCCAATAAGACTCACAGCTGTAAAGACTCTTATAGACTTACCCAAGAAGACTCACAGCTGTAATGACTCTTATAGACTTAACCAATAAGACTCACAGCTGTAATAGACTCTTATAGACTTACCCAATAAGACTCACAGCTGTAAAGACTCTTATAGACTTACCCAAGAAGACTCACAGCTGTAATGACTCTTATAGACTTAACCAATAAGACTCACAGCTGTAATGACTCTTATAGACTTACCCAAGAATACTCACAGCTGTAATGACTCTTATAGACTTACCCAAGAATACTCACAGCTGTAATGACTCTTATAGACTTACCCAATAAGACTCACAGCTGTAATGACTCTTATAGACTTACCCAATAAGACTCACAGCTGTAATGACTCTTATAGACTTACCCAATAAGACTCACAGCTGTAATGACTCTTATAGACTTACCCAAGAAGACTCACAGCTGTAATGACTCTTATAGACTTACCCAAGAAGACTCACAGCTGTAATGACTCTTATAGACTTAACCAATAAGACTCACAGCTGTAATGACTCTTATAGACTTACCCAAGAAGACTCACCGCTGTAATGACTCTTATAGACTTACCCAAGAAGACTCACAGCTGTAATGACTCTTATAGACTTACCCAAGAAGACTCACAGCTGTAATTGCTGCTAATGGTGTTTCTATTGTGTATTGACTCAGAGAGCTGAATACTTATGCAATGACTATAGTTCAGTTTATTTAATTTGATCAATGTTTATAATATATATCACAATTATCACCCACTGTATCACAATTCCAGTGGGTCAGAAGTTTACATACACTAAGTTGACTTTAAACAGCTTGGAAAATTCCAGTTAATGATGTCATGGCTTTAGAAGCTTCTGATAGGCTAATTGACATCATTTGAGTCAATTGGAGGTGTACCTGTGGATGTATTTGTTCTTTAAATTTTTTTTGGCCCCAATTTTGTGCTATCCAATTGTTAGTAGTTACTATCTTGTCTCATCGCTACAACTCCTGTACGGGCTCGGGAGAGACGAAGGTCGAGAGCCATGCGTCCTCAGAAACACAAGCCACACCACGCGCATCCAACCCGGAAGCCAGCCGCACCAATGTGTCTGAGGAAACACTGTGCACCTGGCCCGCCACAGGAGGCGCTAGTGCGCGATGAGGCAAGGATATCCCAACCAGCCAAACATTATGGGACCACGCAGCCGTCATACCGCTCAGGAAGGAGACGCGTTCTGTCCCCTAGAGATGAAAGTACTTTGGTGCGAAAAGTGCAAATTAATCCCAGAACAACAGCAAAGGACCTTGTGAAGCAGCTGGAGGAAACAGGTACAAAAATATCTACTGTATATTCACAGTTAAAATGAGTCCTACATCAACATAACCTGAAAAGCCGCTCAGCAAGGAAGAAGCCACTGCTCCAAAACCGCCATAAAAACAGCCAGACTACGGTTTGCAACTCACATGGGGACAAAGATCATACTTTTTGGAGAAATATCCTCTGGTCTGATGAAACAAAAATAGAACTGTTTGGCCATAATGAACATTGTTATGTTTGGAGGGAAAAGGGGGAGGCTTGCAAGCCGAAGAACACCATCCCCACCGTGAAGCACAGGGGTGGCAGCATGTTCTGGGGGTGCTTTGCTGCAGGAGGGACTAGTGCATTTCACAAAATAGATGGATTTGGATTATGTGGATTTATTGAAGCAACATTCAAGACATCAGTCAGGAAGTTAAAGCTTGGTCGCAAACGGGTCTTCCAAATGGACAATGACCCCAAACATACTTCCAAAGTTTTGGCAACATGGCTTAAGGACAACAAAGTCAAGGTATTGGAGTGGCCATCACAAAGCCTTTACCTCAATCCTATAGAACGTTTGTGGGCAGAACTGACAAAGCTGCGCCAGCTCTGTCAGGAGGAAGCTTGTAGACGGCTACCCCAAAACATTTGACCCAAGTTAAACAATTTAAAGGCAATGCTATGAAATACTAATTGAGTGTATGTAAACTTCTAACCCACTGGGAATGTGATGAAAGAAATAAAAGCTGAAATAAATCATTCTCTCTTCTATTATTCTGACATTTTACATTCTTAAAATAAAGTGGTGATCCAAACTGACTTAAGACGGTGGAATGTTTACTAGGATTAAATGTAAGGAATTGGCTAAGGCGTATGTAAACTTCAGACTTCAACTGTATGTAGTTTGTGTCAGACCAGTGACCTAATTTAATGCCCTGGACACGTTCTTTACGTTTCTCGGCCTGTTTCTGCAGGGTAAGCAGCATGTTCTTCAGCCGCTTCGAGAAGTCTCGGTTCGCGTCCCAAAAGGCATCCTATTCCCTAGTTAGTGCACTACATTTGACCAGGGACCCCATAGCCTGTGGTCAAAAGTAGTGCACTATGTAGGGAATAGGGGGACATTCAGGGTTCAGGACGTAGAGCAACATCTATCCAATACACATCAATTTGAGCTAATGGAGTGTCCGGACAAAACAGGTAGAGGTGGAATCCTCTCGCATTAGCCAGAGTCAGATAGCCTAGCGCTAGATATGACTGTACTGACGAACTTGACTGTTCACTGGTATGTTTATCAGTACTGTTAGGTGGACGATTACATTCATAGCAGCATTATCCTGCTACTTCCTAGTTTCATTGTTGCTAGGCAGCCAGAATAAAATTATTCAGTGAATGCATTTATTTATTTGAACTTTTTTTAAACATTTTATTTTACCAGGTCAATTGTCTTATTTACATAGACTGTAAATATTTGAACTCAAGAGGTTGACACTTAGATGATTCTACACTACAACAGACCATTAGATGATTCTACACTACAGACCATTAGATGATTCTACACTACAGACCATTAGATGATTCTACACTACAGACCATTAGATGATTCTACACTACAGACCATTAGATGATTCTACAACAGACCATTAGATGATTCTACACTACAGACCATTAGATGATTCTACACTACAACAGACCATTAGATGATTCTACACTACAACAGACCATTAGATGATTCTACACTACAGACCATTAGATGATTCTACACTACAGACCATTAGATGATTCTACACTACAGACCATTAGATGATTCTGCACTACAACAGACCATTAGATGATTCTACACTACAACAGACCATTAGATGATTCTGCACTACAACAGACCATTAGATGATTCTACACTACAGACCATTAGATGATTCTACAACAGACCATTAGATGATTCTACACTACAGACCATTAGATGATTCTACACTACAGACCATTAGATGATTCTACACTACAGACCATTAGATGATTCTACACTACAACAGACCATTAGATGATTCTACACTACAGACCATTAGATGATTCTACACTACAGACCATTAGATGATTCTACACTACAACAGACCATTAGATGATTCTACACTACAACAGACCATTAGATGATTCTACACTACAACAGACCATTAGATGATTCTACACTACAACAGACCATTAGATGATTCTACACTACAACAGACCATTAGATGATTCTACACTACAGACCATTAGATGATTCTACAACAGACCATTAGATGATTCTACACTACAGACCATTAGATGATTCTACACTACAGACCATTAGATGATTCTACACTACAGACCATTAGATGATTCTACACTACAGACCATTAGATGATTCTACACTACAGACCATTAGATGATTCTACACTGCTACAGACCATTAGATGATTCTACACTACAACAGACCATTAGATGATTCTACACTACAACAGACCATTAGATGATTCTACACTACAACAGACCATTAGATGATTCTACACTACAGACCATTAGATAATTCTACACTACAGACCATTAGATAATTCTACACTACAGACCATTAGATGATTCTGCACTACAGACCATTAGATGATTCTACACTACAGACCATTAGATGATTCTACACTACAACAGACCATTAGATGATTCTACACTACAGACCATTAGATGATTCTACACTACAGACCATTAGATGATTCTACACTACAGACCATTAGATGATTCTACACTACAGACCATTAGATGATTCTACACTACTACAGACCATTAGATGATTCTACACTACAACAGACCATTAGATGATTCTACACTACAACAGACCATTAGATGATTCTACACTACAGACCATTAGATGATTCTACACTACAGACCATTAGATGATTCTACACTACTACAGACCATTAGATGATTCTACACTACAACAGACCATTAGATGATTCTACACTACAACAGACCATTAGATGATTCTACACTACAGACCATTAGATGATTCTACACTACAGACCATTAGATGATTCTACACTACAGACCATTAGATGATTCTACACTACAACAGACCATTAGATGATTCTACACTACAACAGACCATTAGATGATTCTACACTACAGACCATTAGATGATTCTACACTACAGACCATTAGATGATTCTACACTACAGACCATTAGATGATTCTACACTACAGACCATTAGATGATTCTACACTACTACAGACCATTAGATGATTCTACACTACAACAGACCATTAGATGATTCTACACTACAACAGACCATTAGATGATTCTACACTACAACAGACCATTAGATGATTCTACACTACAGACCATTAGATAATTCTACACTACAGACCATTAGATGATTCTGCACTACAGACCATTAGATGATTCTACACTACAGACCATTAGATGATTCTACACTACAGACCATTAGATGATTCTACACTACAGACCATTAGATGATTCTACACTACAGACCATTAGATGATTCTACACTACAACAGACCATTAGATGATTCTACACTACAGACCATTAGATGATTCTACACTACAGACCATTAGATGATTCTACACTACAGACCATTAGATGATTCTACACTACAGACCATTAGATGATTCTACACTACAGACCATTAGATGATTCTACACTACAGACCATTAGATGATTCTACACTACAGACCATTAGATGATTCTACACTACTACAGACCATTAGATGATTCTACACTACAGACCATTAGATGATTCTACACTACAGACCATTAGATGATTCTACACTACAGACCATTAGATGATTCTACACTACTACAGACCATTAGATGATTCTACACTACAACAGACCATTAGATGATTCTACACTACAACAGACCATTAGATGATTCTACACTACAGACCATTAGATGATTCTACACTACAGACCATTAGATGATTCTACACTACAGACCATTAGATGATTCTACACTACAGACCATTAGATGATTCTACACTACAGACCATTAGATGATTCTACACTACAGACCATTAGATGATTCTACACTACAGACCATTAGATGATTCTACACTACTACAGACCATTAGATGATTCTACACTACAGACCATTAGATGATTCTACACTACAGACCATTAGATGATTCTACACTACAGACCATTAGATGATTCTACACTACTACAGACCATTAGATGATTCTACACTACAACAGACCATTAGATGATTCTACACTACAGACCATTAGATGATTCTACACTACTACAGACCATTAGATGATTCTACACTACAACAGACCATTAGATGATTCTACACTACAACAGACCATTAGATGATTCTACACTACAGACCATTAGATGATTCTACACTACAGACCATTAGATGATTCTACACTACAGACCATTAGATGATTCTACACTACAACAGACCATTAGATGATTCTACACTACAACAGACCATTAGATGATTCTACACTACAGACCATTAGATGATTCTACACTACAGACCATTAGATGATTCTACACTACTACAGACCATTAGATGATTCTACACTACAACAGACCATTAGATGATTCTACACTACAACAGACCATTAGATGATTCTACACTACAGACCATTAGATGATTCTACACTACAGACCATTAGATGATTCTACACTACAGACCATTAGATGATTCTACACTACAACAGACCATTAGATGATTCTACACTACAACAGACCATTAGATGATTCTACACTACAGACCATTAGATGATTCTACACTACAGACCATTAGATGATTCTACACTACAGACCATTAGATGATTCTACACTACAGACCATTAGATGATTCTACACTACAGACCATTAGATGATTCTACACTACAGACCATTAGATGATTCTACACTACAGACCATTAGATGATTCTACACTACTACAGACCATTAGATGATTCTACACTACAACAGACCATTAGATGATTCTACACTACAACAGACCATTAGATGATTCTACACTACAACAGACCATTAGATGATTCTACACTACAGACCATTAGATGATTCTACACTACAGACCATTAGATGATTCTGCACTACAGACCATTAGATGATTCTACAACAGACCATTAGATGATTCTACACTACAGACCATTAGATGATTCTACACTACAGACCATTAGATGATTCTACACTACAGACCATTAGATGATTCTACACTACAACAGACCATTAGATGATTCTACACTACAGACCATTAGATGATTCTACACTACAGACCATTAGATGATTCTACACTACAGACCATTAGATGATTATACACTACAGACCATTAGATGATTCTACACTACAACAGACCATTAGATGATTCTACACTACAACAGACCATTAGATGATTCTACACTACAGACCATTAGATGATTCTACACTACAGACCATTAGATGATTCTACACTACAGACCATTAGATGATTCTACACTACAGACCATTAGATGATTCTACACTACAGACCATTAGATGATTCTACACTACAGACCATTAGATGATTCTACAACAGACCATTAGATGATTCTACAACAGACCATTAGATGATTCTACACTACAACAGACCATTAGATGATTCTACAACAGACCATTAGATGCAATGCATCCTGGGTTGAGAGCTTGTACTGCTGTGTCGCAGAGCAGGTCATTCGTCCTAATATTGAATTGACTTAAATGGACACACACCAAATTCAGTCATTGAATATATCTTGACTATCATGTTCAATATTGCACTGTGGGAAAGGTCAAGACAACAGTAGGTCCAGAATCATCCTAGAGAGCACAGTACACTACAGATCCGTCTCCGTCTCTGTCTGGTGTGAGCCAGGTCACCCATGATCCAAGTCCGTATTCGACGTCCACCCTTGTCTGAGGATGTCGGGGAAACGTGTAAACTGGCCAATAGGGACAACAGTGAGGACTGGTACCTTAAAGTAGGTTTGGGTTTTACTAGGGTTGTGTTGACGAGGATGGTGGATGGGCGTAGTCATTGTGTTTGAGATGTTTGTTTTAATCCTATCCCAAACCTTAACCAGTTGGAGTTGCCTGAACTCAATCCTGACCTTAAAAAAATTGTTGATGCTTAGACTTAAACTTCAACAACTTCGAAATGTTTTGCCGTTTGAGAAACATGGATGAACATCTAATTCTGATCTAGTTGAGGTCGGTCTGTCTGGCTGGCTGGCTGGCTGGCTGTCTGGCTGTCTGTCTGTCTCTGTCTGTGTCTGTCTATCTTTGAAGGTCTCTGCTTTAACTAGGAAACTTGATCTTGACATCTAGCCACTTAGCTAGCAAGTTAGTAAATTCACAGCTGGAGTCCTGAGCTGGATTTAATTTATTTGACACATCTTATATTTCTAATAGTTATACTTCTCGTTTCTAAGAAGTGGCATAGCAACGTTTGCATTTCAGCATGTTTAGTCTCTCAGCAGCCAGACAGCTTGCCCAGTGGTAACAGAATAGCACTATGCACAACAGTATGCCCATCAATTAAACTGTAGTGCCCAGCTTGAAAATGTTTCACTTGTAGCGTGTCCTAAATGGCATCCTATTCCCCTATATAGTGCACTACTTTTGACCACAGCCCTATGGGATCTTATTTCCTATGTAGTGCACTACTATTGACCAGAGCCCTATGGACCCGGACATTGGGGACGCTACCTTGGTGTTTCCTTGAATTGTTATTGTCTTTAATGCAGTAATATATAATAATTTTGTCAAACAAGTTCATTACGCAGTGGTTAGCTGCCCTCGGGGGGGGAACCACAAGAACATATGTGTCCCAAATGAACCCTATTCCCTACATAGTGCACTACTATTGATCAGGGCCGTTTGGGACACCGACAAAGGCTACTTCTCTGCGGCCCTGAAAGGTCCAAAGGGCAGTTTCACTCTGCTGTGCAACAATGGAGGGTTTGTATGTGTGCAAACAGAAGGGATTTCCATTTGGGACGCAGACGGAGCCATCAGCAGTGAGCTGGCAGACCGACGACCGAGCAGCTTTTCAGGAGGCAGAGTGCAGAGGGCAGAGCGCAGAGCAGAGTGCAGGGCAGAGTGCAGGGCAGAGTGCAGAGCGTAGGGCAGAGCGCAGAGCAGTGCAGAGCGCAGAGCAGAGCGCAGGGCAGAGTGCAGAGCGCAGGGCAGAGCGCCAGGCAGAGCGCAGGGCAGAGCGCAGGGCAGAGCGCAGTGCAGAGGGCAGGGCAGAGTGCAGGGCAGAGTGCAGAGGGCAGGGCAGAGCGCAGGGCAGAGCAGAGCGCAGGGCAGCGAGCAGGGCAGAGCGCAGGGTAGGGCAGAGGGCAAAGCAGAGCACAGGGCAAAGCGCAGGGCAAAGCAGACAGAGGGCAGAGCGCAGAACGCAGGGCAGAGCAGAACGCAGAGCGCAGGGCAGAGAGCAAAGCAGAGCACAGGGCAGAGTGCAGGGCAGAGTGCAGAGCGTAGGGCAGAGCGCAGAGCAGTGCAGAGCGCAGAGCAGAGCGCAGGGCAGAGTGCAGAGCGCAGGGCAGAGCGCCAGGCAGAGCGCAGGGCAGAGCGCAGGGCAGAGCGCAGTGCAGAGGGCAGAGCGCAGGGCAGAGTGCAGGGCAGAGTGCAGAGGGCAGGGCAGAGCGCAGGGCAGAGCAGAGCGCAGGGCAGCGAGCAGGGCAGAGCGCAGGGTAGGGCAGAGGGCAAAGCAGAGCACAGGGCAGAGCAGAGTGCGGGGCAGAGCGCAAGGCAGAGGGCAGAGCGCAGAACGCAGGGCAGAGCAGAACGCAGAGCGCAGGGCAGAGAGCAAAGCAGAGCACAGGGCAAAGCGCAGGGCAAAGCAGACAGAGGGCAGAGCGCAGAACGCAGGGCAGAGCAGAACGCAGAGCGCAGGGCAGAGAGCAAAGCAGAGCACAGGGCAAAGCGCAGGGCAAAGCAGAGCGCAGGGCAGAGAGCAGAGTGGAGAGCAGAGTGGAGAGCAGAGTGGAGAGCAGAGTGCAGAGCAGAGTGCAGGGCAGAGTGCAGGGCGGAGAGCAGAGTGGAGAGCAGAGTGCAGGGCAGAGTGCAGGGCAGAGTGCAGGGCAGAGTGCAGGGCAGAGTGCAGAGCGGAGAGCAGAGTGCAGAGCAGAGTGCAGAGCAGAGTGCAGAGCAGAGTGCAGAGCGGAGAGCAGAGTGCAGAGCACAGTGCAGGGCAGAACGCAGAGAGCAGAGAGCAGGGCAGAGCGCAGACAGGGCTCAGACTGTTATAGGTTAGGACTGGCGCTCACCAGTCAAGACACTCTCACATGCAACAGTTCATCAAGAAAGAGAAACTAGTCATTTAACCAAAGAAACATTTTTGGATACATTCAAATTGTTTTGCGTTATGGTTTGCATATTATAACAAATCAAATTAGGTAGTGAACTGACGTTAGCTTTAGCTGTGAGATAGCTAGCATAATTAGCTTTCTCTGACTGAATGTAACTTATTTGCTAGCGAGCTGTATATAGCCCCTCTACTGTATATAGCCTCGCTACTGTATATAGCCTCTACTGTATATAGCCTCGCTACTGTATATAGCCCCTCTACTGTATATAGCCTCTCTACTGTATGTATATAGCCTCTCTACTGTATATAGCCTCTACTGTATATAGCCCCTCTACTGTATATAGCCTCGCTACTGTATATAGCCTCTACTGTATATAGCCTCTCTACTGTATATAGCCTTGCTACTGTATATAGCCCCTCTACTGTATATAGCCTCTCTACTGTATATAGCCCCTCTACTGTATATAGCCTCTCTACTGTATATAGCCTCTCTACTGTATATAACCTCTCTACTGTATATAGCCTCTCTACTGTATATAGCCTCTACTGTATATAGCCTCTCTACTGTAATAAGCCTCTACTGTATATAGCCTCTACTGTATATAGCCTCTCTACTGTATATAACCTCTCTACTGTATATAGCCTCTACTGTATATAGTCTCTATTGTATATAGCCTCACTACTGTATATAGCCTCTCTACTGTATATAACCTCTCTACTGTATATATCCTCTCTACTGTATATAGAATCTCTACTGTATATAACCTCTCTACTGTATATAGCCTCTCTACTGTATATAGCCTCTACTGTATATAGCCTCTCTACTGTATATAGCCTCGACTGTATATAGCCTCTCTACTGTATATAGCCTCTACTGTATAAAGCCTCTCTACTGTAATAAGCCTCTACTGTATATAGCCTCTACTGTATATAACCTCTACTGTATATAGCCTCTACTGTATATAGCCTCTCTACTGTATATAGCCTCTCTACTGTATATAGCCTCTACTGTATATAGCATCTACTGTATATAGCCTCTACTGTATATAACCTCTCTACTGTATATAGCCTCTACTGTATATAGTCTCTACTGTATATAACCTCTCTACTGTATATAGCCTTTCTACTGTATATAGCCTCTACTGTATATAGCCTCTACTGTATATTAGCTCTCTACTGTATAGAGCCTCGCTACTGTATAGAGCCTCTACTGTATATAGCCCCTCTACTGTATATAGCCTCTCTACTGTATATAGCCTCTCTACTGTTAAATAGCCTCTCTACTGTATATAGCCTCCCCTGTATATAGCCCCTCTACTGTTTATAGCCTCGCTACTGTACATAGCCTCTCTCCTGTATATAGCCCCTCTACTGTATATAGCCCCTCTACTGTATATTGCCTCCCCTGTATATAGCCTCTCTACTGTATATAGCCTCTCTACTGTATATAGCCTCTCTACTGGATATAGCCCCTCTACTGGATATAGCCGCTCTACTGTATATAGCCTCTCTACTGTATATAGCCTCTCTACTGTATATAGCCCCTCTACTGTATATAGCCCCTCTACTGTATATAGCCTCTCTACTGTATATAGACTCTCTTCTGTATATAGCCTCTACTGTATATAGTTCTCTACTGTATATAGCCTCTCTACTGTATATAGCCTCTCTACTGTATATAACCTCTCCACTGTATATAGCCTCTCTACTGTATATAGCCTCTGCTGTATATAGCCTCTACTGTATATAACCTCTCTACTGTATATAGCCTCTCTACTGTATATAACCTCTACTGTATATATCCTCTCTACTGTATATAGCCTCTACTGTATATAGCTTCTACTGTATATAGCCTCTACTGTATATAACCACTCTACTGTATATAACCTCTACTGTATATAGCCTCTCTACTGTATATAGCCCCTCTTCTGTATATAGCCTCTCTACTGTATATAGCCCCTCTACTGTATATAGCCCCTCTACTGTATGTAGCCTCTCGACTGTATATAGCCACGCTACTGTATATAGCCTCTCTACTGTATTTAGCCCCTCTACTGTATATAGCCCCTCTACTGTATGTAGCCCCTCTACTGTATAGAGCCCCTCAACTGTATATAGCCCCTCTACTGTATGTAGCCTCTCTACTGTATATAGCCCCGCTACTGTATATAGCCTTGCTACTGTATATAGCCTCTCTACTGTATATAGCCCTTCTACTGTATATAACCTCTCTACTGTATATAGCCCCTCTACTGTATATAGCCTCTCTACTGTATATAGGCTGCCCTGTATATAGCCCCTCTACTGTATATATCCTCTACTGTATATAGCCTCTACTGTATATAGCCTCTCTACTGTATATAGCCTCTCTACTGTTAAATAGCCTCCCTACTGTATATAGCCACTCTACTGTATATAGCCTCTCTACTGTATATAACCTCTCTACTGTTAAATAGCCTCCCTACTGTATATAGCCCCTCTACTGTATATAGCCTCTCTACTGTATATAACCTCTCTACTGTATATAACCTCTCTACTGTATATAGCCTCTCTACTGTATATAGCCTCTCTACTGTATATAGGCTGCCCTGTATATAGCCCCTCTACTGTATATATCCTCTACTGTATATAGCCTCTACTGTATATAGCCTCTCTACTGCATATAGCCTCTCTACTGTTAAATAGCCCCTCTACTGTATATAGCCCCTCTACTGTATATAGCCCCTCTACTGTGTATATAGCCCCTCTACTGTATATAACCCCTCTACTGTATATAGCCCCTCTACTGTATATAGGCTGCCCTGTATATAGCCCCTCTACTGTATATAGCGTCTCTACTGTATATAGCCTCTCTACTGTATATAGGCTGCCCTGTATATAGCCCCTCTACTGTATATAGCCTCTACTGTACATAGCCTCTACTGTATATAGCCTCTACTGTATATAACCGCTCTACTGTATATAACCTCTACTGTATATAGCCTCTCTACTGTATATAGCCTCTCTACTGTATATATCCTCTCTACTGTATATAGCCTCTACTGTATATAGCTTCTACTGTATATAGCTTCTACTGTATATAGCCTCTACTGTATATAACCACTCTACTGTATATAACCTCTACTGTATATAGCCTCTCTACTGTATATAGCCCCTCTTCTGTATATAGCCTCTCTACTGTATATAGCCCCTCTACTGTATATAGCCCCTCTACTGTATGTAGCCTCTCGACTGTATATAGCCACGCTACTGTATATAGCCTCTCTACTGTATATAGCCCCTCTACTGTATATAGCCCCTCTACTGTATGTAGCCCCTCTACTGTATAGAGCCCCTCAACTGTATATAGCCCCTCTACTGTATGTAGCCTCTCTACTGTATATAGCCCTTCTACTGTATATAACCTCTCTACTGTATATAGCCCCTCTACTGTATATAGCCTTGCTACTGTATATAGCCTCTCTACTGTATATAGCCCTTCTACTGTATATAACCTCTCTACTGTATATAGCCCCTCTACTGTATATAGCCTCTCTACTGTATATAGGCTGCCCTGTATATAGCCCCTCTACTGTATATATCCTCTACTGTATATAGCCTCTACTGTATATAGCCTCTCTACTGTATATAGCCTCTCTACTGTTAAATAGCCTCCCTACTGTATATAGCCCCTCTACTGTATATAGCCTCTCTACTGTATATAACCTCTCTACTGTTAAATAGCCTCCCTACTGTATATAGCCCCTCTACTGTATATAGCCTCTCTACTGTATATAACCTCTCTACTGTATATAACCTCTCTACTGTATATAGCCTCTCTACTGTATATAGCCTCTCTACTGTATATAGGCTGCCCTGTATATAGCCCCTCTACTGTATATATCCTCTACTGTATATAGCCTCTACTGTATATAGCCTCTCTACTGCATATAGCCTCTCTACTGTTAAATAGCCCCTCTACTGTATATAGCCCCTCTACTGTATATAGCCCCTCTACTGTGTATATAGCCCCTCTACTGTATATAACCCCTCTACTGTATATAGCCCCTCTACTGTATATAGCCTCCCCTGTATATAGCCCCTCTACTGTATATAGCGTCTCTACTGTATATAGCCTCTCTACTGTATATAGGCTGCCCTGTATATAGCCCCTCTACTGTATATAGCCTCTACTGTACATAGCCTCTACTGTATATAGCCTTTACTGTATATAACCACTCTACTGTATATAACCTCTACTGTATATAGCCTCTCTACTGTATATAGCCTCTCTACTGTATATAGCCCCTCTACTGTATATAGCCTCTCTACTGTATATAGCGTCTACTGTATATAACCTCTCCACTGTATATAGCCTCTACTGTATATAGCCTCTACTGTATATTAGCTCTCTACTGTATATAGCCCCTCTACTGTATATAGCCTCGCTACTGGATATAGCCTCTACTGTATATAGCTTCTCTACTGTATATAGCCTCTCTACTGTATATAGCCCCTCTACTGTATATAGCCTCCCCTCTATATAGCCACTCTACTGTATATAGCCTCTCTACTGTATATAGCCCCTCTACTGTATATAGCCTCCCCTCTATATGCCCCTCTACTGTATATAGCCTCCCCTCTATATAGCCCCTCTACTGTATATAGCCTCTCTACTGTATATAGCCCCTCTACTGTATATAGCCCCTCTACTGTATGTAGCCTCTCGACTGTATATAGCCCTTCTACTGTATATAGCCCCTCTACTGTATATAGCCCCTCTACTGTATATAGCCCCTCTACTGTATATAGCCTCTCTACTGTATATAGGCTGCCCTGTATATAGCCCCTCTACTGTATATATCCTCTACTGTATATAGCCTCTACTGTATATAGCCTCTCTACTGTTAAATAGCCTCCCTACTGTATATAGCCCCTCTACTGTATATAGCCTCTCTACTGTATATAACCTCTCTACTGTATATAGCTTCTCTACTGTATATAGCCTCTCTACTGTATATAGCCCCTCTACTGTATATAGCCTCCCCTCTATATAGCCACTCTACTGTATATAGCCTCTCTACTGTATATAGCCCCTCTACTGTATATAGCCTCCCCTCTATATGCCCCTCTACTGTATATAGCCTCCCCTCTATATAGCCCCTCTACTGTATATAGCCTCTCTACTGTATATAGCCCCTCTACTGTATATAGCCCCTCTACTGTATGTAGCCTCTCGACTGTATATAGCCCTTCTACTGTATATAGCCCCTCTACTGTATATAGCCCCTCTACTGTATATAGCCCCTCTACTGTATATAGCCTCTCTACTGTATATAGGCTGCCCTGTATATAGCCCCTCTACTGTATATATCCTCTACTGTATATAGCCTCTACTGTATATAGCCTCTCTACTGTTAAATAGCCTCCCTACTGTATATAGCCCCTCTACTGTATATAGCCTCTCTACTGTATATAACCTCTCTACTGTATATAACCTCTCTACTGTATATAGCCTCTCTACTGTATATAGCCTGGTTACTGTATATATCCCATCTACTGTATATAGCCTCTCTACTGTTAAATAGCCCCTCTACTGCATATAGCCCCTCTACTGTATATAGCCCCTCTACTGTGTATATAGCCCCTCTACTGTATATAACCCCTCTACTGTATATAGCCCCTCTACTGTATATAGCCTGCCCTGTATATAGCCCCTCTACTGTATATAGCGTCTCTACTGTATATAGCCTCTCTACTGTATTTAGCCTCTCTACTGTATATAGCCTCTCTACTGTATATATCATCTCTACTGTATATATCCTCTCTACTGTATATAGCCTCCCCTCTATATAGCCCCTCTACTGTATATAGCCTCTCTACTGTATATAGCCCCTCTACTGTATATAGCCTCCCCTCTATATAGCCTCTCTACTGTATATGGCCTCTACTGTATATAGCCTCTCTACTGTATATATCCTCTCTACTGTATATAGCCTCTCTACTGTATATAGCCTCCCCTGTATATAGCCCCTCTACTATATATAGCCCCTCTACTGTATGTAGCCTCTCTACTGTATATAGCCCCTCTACTGTATATAGCCTCCCCTGTATATAGCGTCTCTACTGTATGTAGCCCCTCTACTGTATATAGCGTCTCTACTGTATGTAGCCCCTCTACTGTATATAGCCTCTACTGTATATAGCCCCTCTACTGTATGTAGCCTGTCTACTCTATATAGCCACTCTACTGTATATAGCCTCTCTACTGTATATAGCCCCTCTACTGTATATAGCCCCTCTACTGTATGTAGCCCCTCTACTGTATATAGCCCCTCTACTGTATATAGCCCCTCAACTGTATGTAGCCTCTCTACTGTATATAGCCCCTCTACTGTATATAACCTCTCTACTGTATATAGCCCCTCTACTGTATATAGCCCCTCTACTGTATATAGCCTCTCTACTGTATATAGGCTGCCCTGTATATAGCCCCTCTACTGTATATAGCCTCTACTGTATATAGCCTCTACTGTATATAGCCTCTCTACTGTATATAGCCTCTCTACTGTTAAATAGCCTCCCTACTGTATATAGCCCCTCTACTGTATATAGCCTCGCTACTGTATATAACTTCTCTACTGTATATAACCTCTCTACTGTATATAGCCTCTCTACTGTATATGGCCTCTACTGTATATAGCCTCCCTACTGTATATAGCCTCTCTACTGTATATGGCCTCTACTGTATATAGCCTCTCTACTGTATATATCCTCTCTACTGTATATAGCCTCTCTACTGTATATAGCCTCTCTACTGTATATAGCCTCTCTACTGTATATAGCCCCTCTACTGTATATAGCCCTCTACTGTATATAGCCTCCCCTCTATATAGCCCCTCTACTGTATATAGCCCCTCTACTGTATAGAGCCTCTACTGTATATAGCCCCTCTACTGTATATAACCTCTCTACTGTATATAGCCCCTCTACTGTATATAGCCTCTCTACTGTATATAGCCCCTCTACTGTATATAGCCTCTACTGTATATAGCCTCTACTGTATATAGCCTCTCTACTGTATATATCCTCTCTACTGTTAAATAGCCTCCCTACTGTATATAGCCCCTCTACTGTATATAACCTCTCTACTGTATATAACCTCTCTACTGTATATAACCTCTCTACTGTATATAGCCTCTGCTGTATATAGCCTCCCTACTGTATATAGCCCCTCTACTGTATATAACCCCTCTACTGTATATAACCTCTCTACTGTATATAACCTCTCTACTGTATATAGCCTCTGCTGTATATAGCCTCCCTACTGTATATAGCCTCTCTACTGTATATAGCCTCTGCTGTTTATAGCCTCCCTACTGTATATAGCCTCTCTACTGTATATAGCCCCTCTACTGTATATAGCCTCTCTACTGTATATAGCCCCTCTACTGTATATAGCCTCTCTACTGTATATTGCCTCACTGTATATAGCCTCTCTACTGTATATAGCCTCTCTACTGTATATAGCCTCTCTACTGTATATAACCTCTCTACTGTATATAGCCTCTCTACTGTATATAGCCTCTGCTGTTTATAGCCTCCCTACTGTATATAGCCTCTCTACTGTATATAGCCCCTCTACTGTATATAACCTCTCTACTATTATAGCCTCTCTACTGTATATAGCCTCTCTACTGTTAAATAGACCCTCTACTGTTATATAGCCCCTCTACTGTATATAGCCCCTCTACTGTATATAGCCCCTCTACTGTATATCGTCTCTCTAATGTATATAGCCTCTCTACTGCATATAGCCTGGTTACTGTATATAGCCCCTCTACTGTATATAGCCTCTCTACTGTATATTGTCTGGTTACTGTATATAGCGTGGTTACTGTATATAGCCTGGTTACTGTATATAGCCTGGTTACTGTATATAGCCTATCTAATATATATAACCTCTCTACTGTATATAGCCTCTCTACTGTATATAGCCTCTCTACTGTATATAGCCTCTCTACTGTATATAACCTCTCTACTGTATATAGCCTCTCTACTGTATATAGCCTCTGCTGTTTATAGCCTCCCTGCTGTATATAGCCTCTCTACTGTATATAGCCCCTCTACTGTATATAACCTCTCTACTATTATAGCCTCTCTACTGTATATAGCATCTCTACTGTTAAATAGACCCTCTACTGTTATATAGCCCCTCTACTGTATATAGCCCCTCTACTGTATATAGCCCCTCTACTGTATATCGTCTCTCTAATGTATATAGCCTCTCTACTGCATATAGCCTGGTTACTGTATATAGCCCCTCTACTGTATATAGCCTCTCTACTGTATATTGTCTGGTTACTGTATATAGCGTGGTTACTGTATATAGCCTGGTTACTGTATATAGCCTGGTTACTGTATATAGCCTATCTAATATATATAACCTCTCTACTGTATATAGCCTCTCTACTGTATATAGCCTCTCTACTGTATATAGCCTCTCTACTGTATATATCCTCTCTACTGTATATAGCCCCTCTACTGTATATAGCCCTCTACTGTATATAGCCTCCCCTCTATATAGCCCCTCTACTGTATAGAGCCTCTACTGTATATAGCCCCTCTACTGTATATAACCTCTCTACTGTATATAACCTCTCTACTGTATATAGCCCCTCTACTGTATATAGCCCTCTACTGTATATAGCCTCTACTGTATATATCCTCTCTACTGTTAAATAGCCTCCCTACTGTATATAGCCCCTCTACTGTATATAGCCTCTCTACTGTATATAACCTCTCTACTGTATATAACCTCTCTACTGTATATAGCCTCTCTACTGTATATAGCCTCTGCTGTATATAGCCCCTCTACTGTATATAGCCCCTCTACTGTATATAACCTCTCTACTGTATATAGCCTCTCTACTGTATATAACCTCTCTACTGAATATAACCTCTCTACTGTATATAGCCTCTACTGTATATAGGCTCCCCTGTATATAGCCCCTCTACTGTATATAGCCCCTCTACTGTATATAGCCTCTCTACTGTATATAGCCTCTCTACTGTATATAGCCTCTCTACTGTTAAATAACCCCTCTACTGTATATAGCCCCTCTACTGTATATAGCCCCTCTACTGTATATAGCCTCTCTACTGTATATAGCCCCTCTACTGTATATAGCCTCTCTAATGTATATAGCCCCTCTACTGTATATAGCCTCTCTAATGTATATAGCCTCTCTACTGCATATAGCCTGGTTACTGTATATAGCCTCTCTACTGTATATTGTCTGGTTACTGTATATAGCCTGGTTACTGTGTATAGCCCGGTTACTGTATATAGCCTGGTTACTGTATATAGCCTGGTTACTGTATAAAGCCTGGTTACTGTATATAGCCTATCTACTGTATATAGCCTGGTTACTGTATATAGCCCCTCTACTGTATATAGCCTGGTTACTGTATATAGCCCCTCTACTGTATGTAGCCTCTCTACTGTATATACAATGTGAGCAAATAAGGTGAGATAAGGGAGGTAAAGGCAAAAAATGGGCCATAGTGGTGAAATAATGACAATTTAGCAATTAAACACTGGAGTGGTAGATGTGTAGATGATAAATGGTGAAGTAGAGATACTGGGGTGCAAAAGAGCAACAAAATAAATAACTGTGTGTGTGTGTGTGTGTGTGTGTCTCACTCTCTGTGTGTGTGTGTGTGTGTGTGTGTCTCTCTCACTCTCTGTGTGTGTGTGTGTGTGTGTGTGTGTACGACTGTGTGTGAGCGAGGCTTCGCATTGCCTCATTGATTAGTAGTAGTGGCACACAACACAACCTCTCTTCAGTCAGTCAGTCAGACGGTGTGGGGGTTTCAGCCAGGTGGTTTCTGGGTGACGCCGGCGGGGTTGTATGGTTCATGTCCTAGTCACACTAAGTTCTCCTGGGACTGAGGCTGCAGCTGGGTAGAGACAGAGCTTTTGTGTTTGTCTTTGTGTGTGTTCAGATACCCCACGTGCCCTAGTGTTACTCCTGTAACATCATAGGGCAGATGGTTGTCGTGGGGATAACAGAGTTGACTATCAGTGGGTCAATATTGACCTTTTTCTCCCTGTTACAGACGCATAAATATCAAACCCCCCCCTAAATGCTAACCTCCCCTGTTATTGTAATGGTGAGAGGTTAGCAGGGGAGATTAGCATTTTATATCATACACCCAAGACATGCTAACCTCTCACCATTACAATAACAGGAGAGGTTAGCATGTCTTGGGTGTATGATATAAAATGCTAACCTCTCCTGTTATTGTAATGGTGAGAGGTTAGCATGTCTTGGGTGTATGATATAAAATGCTAATCTCCCCTGTTATTGTAATGGTGAGAGGTTAGCATGTCTTGGGTGTATGATATGAAATGCTAACATCTCCTCTTATTGTACTGGTGAGAGGTTAGCATGTCTTGGGTGTATGATATAAAATGCTAACCTCCCCTGTTATTGTAATGGTGAGAGGTTAGCATGTCTTGGGTGTATGATATGAAATGCTAACCTCTCCTGTTATTGTAATGGTGAGAGGTTAGCATGTCTTGGGTGTATGATATAAAATGCTAACCTCCCCTGTTATTGTAATGGTGAGAGGTTAGCATGTCTTGGGTGTATGATATAAAATGCTAACCTCCCCTGTTATTGTAATGGTGAGAGGTTAGCATGTCTTGGAGGTATGATATAAAATGCTAACCTCCCTTGTTATTGTAATGGTGAGAGGTTAGCATGTCTTGGAGTTATGATATAACATGCTAACCTCCCTTGTTATTGTAATGGTGAGAGGTTAGCATGTCTTGGAGGTATGATATAACATGCTAACCTCCCCTGTTATTGTAATGGTGAGAGGTTAGCATGTCTTGGAGATATGATATGAAATGCTAACCTCCCAACCTTTCTGTTTGTTATAAATTGAATTCCATTGATTTATTATTATTGATTTATTTTCTAAATTCAAAGTGTCACTTAGTGTCAATTTAAATGAAGGCAAATAACATTGTGAGCAACATGCTTTAATATGGTCACAAAATATATTTTTTAAAGGATTTGATGACCTCCGATTTAAGCATTTGTGGCCTTCATTTCACATAATCATAATTTACCTAAGATTTCTCATTGGTTTTACCATCATTGGCGTTACCATCATTGGTGTTACCATCATTGGTGTTACCATCATTGGCGTTACCATCATTGGTGTTACTATCATTGTTGTTACCATCATTGGTGTTACATTATTGGTGTTACCATCATTGGTGTTACCATCATTGGTGTTACCATCATTGGTGTTACCATCATTGTTGTTACCATCATTGTTGTTACCATCATTGGCGTTACTATCATTGGCGTTACCATCATTGGCGTTACCATCATTGGTGTTACCATCATTGGTGTTACTATCATTGGCATTACTACTCTTACTGGTGGCATTAATCTACCATATTAGTTGATTTAGAATGGGAATATGTACCCCGAAAAATACATTTAAACATTTAAATAACTAAATCAACAAAAATGAAGGTCCTTTTTTGCCATGCCACTGTAATTCAAGAACGACCCACCTAAGAAACTACTGACATATTACTTCTGCTGTGTTTGCCTTCTTGGCTTTGTGTGTGTGTGTGTGTGCGTGTGCGCGTGCGCTCGGGTGCGTGTGTGTGCGCGTTTCAATAACTATCCACGTGTTACATGATATCCCCACAAGGATAGTAAAACAAGGGACATATTCTCCCTTGTGGGGTTTAGGGTTACAATTTAGGGGTTTGAGATTAATGTCAGGGTTGAGGATTAGGTAAAAATAGGATTTTGAATGGAAATCAATTATAGGTCTCCAGAAAGATAGTAAAACAAGTGTGTGTGTGTGTGTGTGTGTGTGTGTTCTGGCTGCTAGCTGCCATTTAGTAAGTGTGCATGGCCGACTGACACTGTTAAGGAAGGCAGCGAGATCAGAGATCATGAATATTCAGTGACCAGACCGCTAAATGAGGCTGACAGCATTTAACATGTTCTACACACACACACACACACACACACACACCTCCACGGACAAGGAGAAGCTGTCTTCAACACTTGTAGTCTCTTTGACCTAGGTCCTAGATGATAAACACTTAAGGATGAGAACAGTTTGAAGTCTGCTATACCTCTTCCCAAAGAGCTTGACTTTCCCTGAGTGGTGATTTCCCTTGGTACAACTCTTTCCTTTTTCTGATTTAGCTTGGTGAGTGTGGGGGGGGGGGGGGGGGGGGGGAGTGGGGGGGAGAGGACACACATGGCCTATGACAAGCTGACAAGAGGTGGTTTACCCAGTAACCCCATGTTCAACAGTCAAACAGTCCTGAGAGGGTAGTGGACTACTGTAGACCAGGGTCTATAGGGTAGTGGACTACTGTTGACCAGGGTAGTGGACTACTGTTGACCAGGGTAGTGGACTACTGTTGACCAGGGTCTATTGGATAGTGGACTACTGTAGACCAGGGTAGTGGACTACTGTAGACCAGGGTCTATTGGATAGTGGACTACTGTAGACCAGGGTAGTGGACTACTGTAGACCAGGGTAGTGGACTACTGTAGACCAGGGTAGTGGACTACTGTAGACCAGGGTCTATAGGGTAGTGGACTACTGTTGACCAGGGTCTATAGGGTAGTGCACTATTGTAGACCAGGGTAGTGGACTACTGTTGACCAGGGTCTATTGGGTAGTGGACTACTGTTGACCAGGGTCTATAGGGTAGTGGACTACTGTAGACCAGGGTCTATAGGGTAGTGCACTATTGTAGACCAGGGTAGTGGACTACTGTTGACCAGGGTCTATAGGGTAGTGGACTACTGTTGACCAGGATCTATAGGGTAGTGGACTACTGTTGACCAGGGTAGTGGACTACTGTAGACCAGGGTCTATAGGGTAGTGGACTACTGTAGACCAGGGTCTATTGGGTAGTGGACTACTGTAGACCAGGGTCTATTGGGTAGTGGACTACTGTTGACCAGGATCTATAGGGTGGTGGACTACTGTTGACCAGGGTCTATTGGGTAGTGGACTACTGTTGACCAGGGTAGTGGACTACTGTTGACCAGGGTCTATAGGGTAGTGGACTACTGTTGACCAGGGTCTATAGGGTAGTGGACTACTGTTGACCAGGGTCTATAGGGTAGTGGACTACTGTAGACCAGGGTAGTCGACTACTGTTGACCAGGGTCTATAGGGTAGTGGACTACTGTAGACCAGGGTAGTGGACTACTGTTGACCAGGGTCTATAGGGTAGTGGACTACTGTTGACCAGGGTCTATACGGTAGTGGACTACTGTTGACCGGGGTCTATAGGGTAGTGGACTACTGTAGACCAGGGTCTATAGGGTAGTGGACTACTGTAGACCAGGGTAGTGGACTACTGTAGACCAGGGTAGTGGACTACTGTAGACCAGGGTCTATAGGGTAGTGGACTACTGTTGACCAGGGTCTATAGGGTAGTGGACTACTGTAGACCAGGGTAGTGGACTACTGTAGACCAGGGTCTATAGGGTAGTGCACTACTGTAGACCAGGGTAGTGGACTACTGTAGACCAGGGTAGTGGGCTACTGTAGACCAGGGTAGTGGACTACTGTAGACCAGGGTAGTGGACTACTGTAGACCAGGGTAGTGGACTACTGTTGACCAGGGTAGTGGACTACTGTTGACCAGGGTCTATAGGGTAGTGGACTACTGTTGACCAGGGTCTATAGGGTAGTGGACTACTGTTGACCAGAGTCTATAGGGTAGTGGACTACTGTTGACCAGGGTCTATAGGGTAGTGGACTACTGTTGACCAGGGTCTATAGGGTAGTGGACTACTGTAGACCAGGGTCTATAGGGTAGTGGACTACTGTAGACCAGGGTAGTGGACTACTGTTGACCAGGGTCTATAGGGTAGTGGACTACTGTTGACCAGGGTCTATAGGGTAGTGGACTACTGTTGACCAGGGTCTATAGGGTAGTGGACTACTGTAGACCAGGGTAGTGGACTACTGTTGACCAGGGTAGTGGACTACTGTTGACCAGGGTCTATAGGGTAGTGGACTACTGTTGACCAGGGTCTATAGGGTAGTGGACTACTGTTGACCAGGGTCTATAGGGTAGTGGACTACTGTTGACCAGGGTCTATAGGGTAGTGGACTACTGTTGACCAGGATCTATAGGGTAGTGGACTACTGTAGACCAGGGTCTATAGGGTAGTGGACTACTGTTGACCAGGGTCTATAGGGTAGTGGACTACTGTAGACCAGGGTAGTGGACTACTACCAGGATCTATAGGGTAGTGGACTACTGTAGACCAGGGTAGTGGACTACTGTAGACCAGGGTAGTGGACTACTGTTGACCAGGGTCTATAGGGTAGTGGACTACTGTAGACCAGGGTCTATAGGGTAGTGGACTACTGATGACCAGGATCTATAGGGTAGTGGACTACTGTTGACCAGGATCTATAGGGTAGTGGACTACTGTTGACCAGGGTAGTGGACTACTGATGACCAGGATCTATAGGGTAGTGGACTACTGTTGACCAGGGTCTATAGGGTAGTGGACTACTGTAGACCAGGGTAGTGGACTACTGTTGACCAGGGTAGTGGACTACTGTAGACCAGGGTAGTGGACTACTGTTGACCAGGGTAGTGGACTACTGTTGACCAGGGTAGTGGACTACTGTAGACCAGGGTAGTGGACTACTGTTGACCAGGGTCTATAGGGTAGTGAACTACTGTAGACCAGGGTAGTGGACTACTGTTGACCAGGGTAGTGGACTACTGTAGACCAGGGTAGTGGACTACTGTTGACCAGGGTAGTGGACTACTGTTGACCAGGGTAGTGGACTACTGTAGACCAGGGTAGTGGACTACTGTAGACCAGGGTAGTGGACTACTGTTGACCAGGGTAGTGGACTACTGTTGACCAGGGTCTATAGGGTAGTGAACTACTGATGACCAGGATCTATAGGGTAGTGGACTACTGTTGACCAGGATCTATAGGGTAGTGGACTACTGTTGACCAGGGTAGTGGACTACTGATGACCAGGATCTATAGGGTAGTGGACTACTGTTGACCAGGGTCTATAGGGTAGTGGACTACTGTAGACCAGGGTAGTGGACTACTGTAGACCAGGGTAGTGGACTACTGTTGACCAGGGTAGTGGACTACTGTAGACCAGGGTAGTGGACTACTGTTGACCAGGGTAGTGGACTACTGTTGACCAGGGTAGTGGACTACTGTTGACCAGGGTAGTGGACTACTGTAGACCAGGGTAGTGGACTACTGTTGACCAGGGTCTATAGGGTAGTGGACTACTGTTGACCAGGGTCTATAGGGTAGTGGACTACTGTAGACCAGGGTAGTGGACTACTGTTGACCAGGGTAGTGGACTACTGTAGACCAGGGTAGTGGACTACTGTTGACCAGGGTCTATAGGGTAGTGGACTACTGTAGACCAGGGTCTATAGGGTAGTGGACTACTGTTGACCAGGGTCTATAGGGTAGTGGACTACTGTTGACCAGGGTCTATAGGGTAGTGGACTACTGTTGACCAGGGTCTATAGGGTAGTGGACTACTGTTGACCAGGATCTATAGGGTAGTGGACTACTGTAGACCAGGGTCTATAGGGTAGTGGACTACTGTTGACCAGGGTCTATAGGGTAGTGGACTACTGTAGACCAGGGTAGTGGACTACTGTTGACCAGGATCTATAGGGTAGTGGACTACTGTAGACCAGGGTAGTGGACTACTGTTGACCAGGGTCTATAGGGTAGTGGACTACTGTAGACCAGGGTCTATAGGGTAGTGGACTACTGATGACCAGGATCTATAGGGTAGTGGACTACTGTTGACCAGGATCTATAGGGTAGTGGACTACTGTTGACCAGGGTAGTGGACTACTGATGACCAGGATCTATAGGGTAGTGGACTACTGTTGACCAGGGTCTATAGGGTAAGGACTACTGTAGACCAGGGTAGTGGACTACTGTTGACCAGGGTAGTGGACTACTGTAGACCAGGGTAGTGGACTACTGTTGACCAGGGTAGTGGACTACTGTTGACCAGGGTAGTGGACTACTGTAGACCAGGGTAGTGGACTACTGTTGACCAGGGTCTATAGGGTAGTGAACTACTGTAGACCAGGGTAGTGGACTACTGTTGACCAGGGTAGTGGACTACTGTAGACCAGGGTAGTGGACTACTGTTGACCAGGGTAGTGGACTACTGTTGACCAGGGTAGTGGACTACTGTAGACCAGGGTAGTGGACTACTGTAGACCAGGGTAGTGGACTACTGTTGACCAGGGTAGTGGACTACTGTTGACCAGGGTCTATAGGGTAGTGAACTACTGATGACCAGGATCTATAGGGTAGTGGACTACTGTTGACCAGGATCTATAGGGTAGTGGACTACTGTTGACCAGGGTAGTGGACTACTGATGACCAGGATCAATAGGGTAGTGGACTACTGTTGACCAGGGTCTATAGGGTAGTGGACTACTGTAGACCAGGGTAGTGGACTACTGTAGACCAGGGTAGTGGACTACTGTTGACCAGGGTAGTGGACTACTGTAGACCAGGGTAGTGGACTACTGTTGACCAGGGTAGTGGACTACTGTTGACCAGGGTAGTGGACTACTGTTGACCAGGGTAGTGGACTACTGTTGACCAGGGTAGTGGACTACTGTTGACCAGGGTAGTGGGCTACTGTTGACCAGGATCTATAGGGTAGTGGACTACTGTTGGCCAGGGTAGTGGACTACTGTTGGCCAGGGTCTATAGGGTAGTGGACTACTGTTGACCAGGGTAGTGGACTACTGATGACCAGGATCTATAGGGTAGTGGGCTACTGTTGACCAGGATCTATAGGTTGTCATTTGAACAACAGTCACTCCCAGGCGTCTGCTTCCTCTGTGAGGGGAAACCACACCAAGAGGCTTTCTAAGAGGCCCACGTGACTGCTTGGTCTTATCTAGACTGGCGTGACTGCCTTTTTGGCAGCACAGTGCTTGTAGGAGCTGTTCTGTTTATGTGTGTGTCAGAGGAGGAAAGGGAGGAATATCATCCTCAGTGAACTTCATAAAAATAAAATAGTTTTACATTGAAAAGGTAATCCTTTTTTAGATAAACTAAATATATTCACATCACAAAATAATTTATTAAAACACACTGTTTTGCAATGAAGGTCTACAGTAGACTCAACCTCACTCTGTAGGGTAGAACCATGGTGTAGAGGACAGCTAGTTCCAGTCCTCCTCTGGGTACATTGACTTCAATACAAAACCTAGGAGGCTCATGGTTCTCACCCCCTTCCATAGACTTACGCAGTAATTATGACAATGTCCTCCAACCTATCAGAGCTCTTGCTGCATGACCTGACATTTTGTCCACACAATCAAAGGAGCAGAGGATGAATCTAGAAAGCATAAGCTAGAGCTAGCTAGCACTGCAGTGCATAAAATGTGGTGAGTAGATGACTCAAAGAGAAAGAAAGACAATAGTTGAACAGTTTTTAAATGTTTTATTTTATTCTGGTCACATCAGGCTGATGTGTTCTTCCTTGAAGTCCACAAACGAAGGGAAAAGGTGATAGGAGGAGAGTGCATTGAGGCTAGAAGGAATACAACGTGGCTGCTATGAACGTGAACTGTGTTTGTGATCAGGGGCTGCATTCATTAGGCAGAAAAACGTTTCTTAAATGGAAGCAAACGAAACTGGGATAAAAATACCTGGATACGTCCAATAGAAACCAATAGGAGGTGATACCATCATATTGTTTGGGGGGGTTGGCCAATAGGAGGTGATACCATCGTATTGTTGGGGGGGTTGGCCAATAGGAGGTGATACCATCGTATGTTTGGGGGGGTTGGCCAATAGGAGGTGATACCATCGTATTGTTGGGGGGGATTGGCCAATAGGAGGTGATACCATCGTATTGTTGGGGGGATTGGCCAATAGGAGGTGATACCATCGTATTGTTGGGGGGGATTGGCCAATAGGAGGTGATACCATCGTATTGTTGGGGGGATTGGCCAATAGGAGGTGATACCATCGTATGTTTGGGGGGTTGGCCAATAGGAGGTGATACCATCGTATGTTTGGGGGGGTTGGCCAGTAGGAGGTGATACCATCATATTGTTGGGGGGGTTGGCCAGTATGCACTATCCATACTCAAACGTCCTACTCTTTAGGAGGCAGACACGGCCACTGTGTGTGTGTGTGTGTGTGTGTGTGAGATTGCTGGCTGCTTTATATCTCCGACTTGTCTAAAGCTGTTGATGAATCATTTTCAGGATGTTGCAATGAGATCTCTGGCTGGGAGGGAGAGAAAGCTTGACTGCCTTAGGACCTCACCCCAGGTTAAGTCCTGAGACATCAGTCTTGGCTGAGACACACACACACCCACACCCAGTAGAGGGGGATTGTAAAGGCCTGATGTCTGGGGATGTGCTAACACACGTTGATTAATATTGATCGGTGGATGAATTGACCACTTGAATAGAAGTTGGATCAAATGATTCCCTCGTTCTCGTCTCCAGTAATCCGTTGTCCAAGATAAGGGAGACAATGCTTTTTTTCTCCAAATGGCACCCTATTCCCTATGTAGGACCCTGATCAAAAGTAGTGCACTTCATGGGGAATAGGGTGCACAACAACATGCTGGAGAATGTCCTGCAGGGACAATAAAGTTTAAGGTCGTTTTACTGCAAACAGACTGGTTTTATCTTCTTCACCTTTTAAAAGGTCATCACCTCTTTGGGCTGGATCTCACTGGTCCCCTATTAAGTGCACTACTTTTTGACCAGAGCCCTATGGGTAGTGTACTACTTTTGACTAGGGCCCTATGGGTAGTGCACTAGTTTTTGACCAGAGCCCTATGGGTAGTGTACTACTTTTGACTAGGGCCCTATGGGTAGTGCACTACTTTTGACTAGGGCCCTATGGGTAGTGACACTACTTTTGACTAGGGCCCTATGGGTAGTGCACTAGTTTTTGACCAGAGCCCTATGGGTAGTGCACTACTTTTGACTAGAGCCCTATGGGTAGTGCACTATTTTGACTAGAGCCCTATGGGCAGTGCACTAGTTTAGACCAGGGCCCTATGAGTAGTGCACTACTACATAGGGAATAGGGTGCCATTTGAGATGCGTGCTTGGAGAAAGTTGAACCAAACATGGCGGAAGAGAGGGAGGGGTACTATTTAGGACCAGGACCAAGTTTGGGGAACGTTGCTTTAAAAGCTCCCTGCACCTGTGCTTTGTAAAGGAATGGATATTTTCCATGCAGACAAATCCAGGAATCTGCTGGAGCTTGGAAGGCCCCTGTTGTGTCTGTGTTTGTCTGTGTGTGTGTGGAGCTTGTAAGGCCCCCTGTGGAGCCTGGAGGACATGGTTGGCTTTGTAGTTGTCTCTCTCTCCCTCCCTCTCTGCCTGCCTCTCTCTCTCCCTGCCTGCCTCCCTGCCTGCCTCTTTCTCTGCCTGCCTCCCTGCCTGCCTCCCTGCCTGCCTCCCTGCCTGCCTCCCTCCCTCCCTCCCTCCCTCCCTCCCTCCCTCCCTCCCTCCCTCCCTCCCTCCCTCCCTCCCTCCCTCCCTCCCTCCCTCCCTCCCTCCCTCCCTCCCTCCCTCCCTCCCTGCCTGCCTGCCTGCCTGCCTGCCTGCCTCTCTCTCTCCCTGCCACCCTCCCTGCCTGCCTCTCTCTCTCCCTGCTTCCCTCCCTGCCTGCCTGCCTGCCTCTCTCTCTCTCTCCCTGCCTGCCTCTCTCTCTCCCTGACTCTCTCTCTCCCTGCCTCCCTCCCTGCCTCCCTCCCTGACTCTCTCTCTCCCTGCCTGCCTCTCTCTCTCCCTGCCACCCTCCCTGCCTGCCTCTCTCCCTGCCTGCCTGCCTGCCTCTCTCTCTCCCTGACTCTCTCTCTCTCCCTCCCTCCCTCCCTCCCTCCCTCCCTGCAACCCTCCCTGCAACCCTCCCTGCCTCTCTCTCTCCCTGCCTGCCTCTCTCTCTCACTGACTCTCTCTCTCCCTGACTCTCTCCCTGCCTCCCTCCCTGACTCTCTCTCTCCCTGCCTGCCTCTCTCTCTCCCTGCCTGCCTCTCTCTCTCCCTGCCTGCCTCCCTCCCTGACTCTCTCTCTCCCTGCCATCCTCCCTGCCTGCCTCTCTCTCTCCCTGCCACCCTCCCTGCCTGCCTCTCTCTCTCCCTACCACCCTCCCTGCCTGCCTGCCTCTCTCTCTCCCTGCCTCCCTCCCTGCCTGCCTCTCTCCCTGCCTGCCTGCCTCTCTCTCTCCCTGCCTGCCTCTCTCTCTCCCTGCCTGCCTCCCTGACTCTCTCTCTCCCTGCCACCCTCCCTGCCTGCCCCTCTCTCTCCCTGCCTCCCTCCCTCCCTGCCTGCCTCTCTCCCTGCCTCTCTCCCTGCCTCCCTCCCTGCCTCCCTCCCACCCTGCCTGACTCTCTCTCTCTCTCCCTCCCTGCCTCCCTCCCTCCCTGCCTCCCTCCCACCCTGCCTGACTCTCTCTCTCTCTCTCTCCCTGCCTCCCTCCCACCCTGCCTCCCTCCCTCCCTGCCTGCCGCTTGGCTTGGGGTGTAATGATGAAATGGAAAAGTTCCAGTGCAGTGAACACTCACACGCAGCAAGGTAATTGGAGATTGCCACCGAAGAACTCACTGCACGAAGCAGCTTTCAATTCCACTACAGAGAGGGAAGAGATGGGGAGGAGGAGGAGGAGGAGGAGGAGGAAGAAGAAGAAGAAGAAGAAGAAGAAGAAGAAGAAGAAGAAGAAGAAGAAGAAGAAGAAGAAGAAGAAGAAGAAGAAGAAGAAGAAGGAGGAGGAGGAGGAGGAGGAGGAGGAGGAGGAGGAGAAGAGAGAGAGAGAGAGAGAGAGAGAGAGCTTTGGCAATGTAAACATGTTTCCCATGCCAATAAAGGCCATTGAATGAGAGAGAGACACACAGAGAGAGAGAGACCACAAACTTTGATTATATTTGCTGTCAGCTGAAGGCTGACTACAGTGGCAGTGAAATGGAGCTGTGTTTCTGAAAGTGAGCCTAGGGACAAGGCAGTGGTTGGCATTACATGCACATCTAATTCTTAGTTTTTCACTTACAAGCAGTGTGATTATTACAGTAGCGTTGTCATACCAGCAGTGTGATTATTACAGTAGCGTTGTCATACCAGGAGTGTGATTATTACAGTAGCGTTGTCATACCAGCAGTGTGATTATTACAGTAGCGTTGTCATACCAGCAGTGTGATTATTACAGTAGCGTTGTCATACCAGGAGTAGCCCTGTATGTCTGCATTTGAACTCTGCCTTTCCTGACAAGTGTTAGGAACACTGAGGGAGAATCAACTAGTAGTGAAATAAAATCCTTGGCCTCCTATTCTTAATTCATGAGACTATAATGGGAAGTAGCCTATCAAATGGCTAAGGATTTGCTGCTTTCAAGTCCCACCGTTTCAGAAATCACCCACTTAATCATTTTGAAAGCAGGACTTTAGAGGATCACATTAACTCATGGGAGGGGGGTCGTGGGGGGAGGGGGGGGGGGGTGTCTTTGTATTTCCGTTCTCGCTATCTCTCCACCCACTTCAAGTGTGATTTGATACTTGAGGGTTGGAGTGTGGCTTGTTCACCCCACTACATTAGAAGACAGAGGTAGTACAGGTGCATCAGAACTGGGACCAAGAGACTGATTAAAACAACTTCTATCTCCAGGCGGTCAGACTGTTAAACAGCCACCATAAGCCGGCCTCCACCCAGTACCCTGAACCTTAGAGACTGCTTTGCTCTCTCCAGTCGTTGAACACTGGTCGCATTAATAACGTACTGGTTTACCCACGATCCCCCAGTTGAAGTAGTCAGATGTGGAGGTCCTGGGCTGGCCTGTGGTCTGTCATCAAGGCAAACGGTGGCTACTTTGAAGAATCTCAACTATAAAATGTATTTCTTGTTTTGGTTACTACATGATTCCATATGTGTTATTTCATAGTTGCACTGTCTTCACTATTATTCTACAATGTAAAAATTGAAGAAAAACCCTTGAATGAGTAGGTGTGTCCAAACTGTTGACTGATATTGTATATACACTACCGTTCAAAAGTTTGGGGTCACTTAGAAATGTCCTTGTTTTTTTAAAGAAAAGCAAAAAAAAATGTGTCCATTGAAAATAACATCAAATTGATCAGAAGTGTACAGTGTAAACATTGTTAATGTTGTAAGTGACTATTGAAGCTGGAAACAGCAGATATTTTTTTTTAGGACATATCTATATAGGTGTACAGAGGCCCATTATCAGCAACCATCACTCCTGTGTTCCAATGGCACGTTGTATTAGCTAATCCATCATTAGAAAACCCTTTTGCAATTATGTTAGCACAGTTGAAAACTGTTGTTCTGATTAAAGAAGCAATTAAACTGGCCTTCTTTAGACTCGTTGAGTATCTGGAGCATCAGCATTTGTGAGTTTGATTATAGACTCAAAATGGCCAGAAACAAAACATGTTATATTTAAACTCGTCAGTCTGTTCTGAGAAATGAAGGCTGTTCCATGTGAGAAATTGCCTTTAAACTGAAGATCTCGTACAACACTGTGTACTACTCCCTTCACAGAGCAGCGCAAACTGTCTCTAACCAGAATAGAAAGAGGAGTGGGAGGCCCCGGTGCACAACTGAGCAAGAGGGCAAGCATTAGAGTGTCTAGTTTGAGAAACAGACACCTCACAAGTCCTCAACTCAACATGTCAATAACACAGCAGGATAGCTTCCTGAAGTCCTGCTCTGAACACGCCAATAACACAGCAGAATAGCTTCCTAAAGTCCTGCTCTGAACACGCCAATAACACAGCAGGATAGCTTCCTGAAGTCCTGCTCTGAACACGCCAATAACACAGCAGGATAGCTTCCTGAAGTCCTGCTCTGAACACGCCAATAACACAGCAGGATAGCTTCCTGAAGTCCTGCTCTGAACACGCCAATAACACAGCAGGATAGCTGTGCACTACTTTAGACCAGAGCCCTATGGCACCCTAATTCCCTATATAGTGCAGTACCTTTGTCCATGGCCCTGAGGCTCTGGTCAAAAGTAGTGCCTTATGTTTGTAGGGAAAAGGGTGCTATTTGGGATGCAGACAGTAGTAGGAGATTCTGGAGGTTTTATCACCCCATGATCTTACGCCACATCTTTTTTGGCAGAGGAGTTAGTTTGGAGTCTTCCTTACCAAACGTGTACACTACTTGACCAACAGGATGTGGACTCCTGCTCGTCTAACATTTTATTCCAAAATCATGGGCATTAATATGGATTTGGTCCCCCCTTTCCTGTTATAACAGCCTCCTCTCTTCTGGGAAGGATTTCCACTAGATGTAGGAACATTGCTGCTATAACAGCCTCCACTCTTCTGGGAAGGCTTTCCACTAGATGTAGGAACATTGCTGCTATAACAGCCTGCACTCTTCTGAGAAGGCTTTCCACCTGATGTTGGAACATTGCTGCTATAACAGCCTCCACTCTTCTGGGAAGGCTTTCCACTAGATGTTGGAACATTGCTGCTATAACAGCCTCCACTCTTCTGGGAAGGCTTTCCACTAGATGTTGGAACATTGCTGTGTGGAGTTGCTTCCATTCAGCCACAAAAGCATTAGTGAGGTCAGGCACTGATGTTGGGCGATTAGGCCTGGCTTGCACTCGCTATTCCAATTCATCCCAAAGGTGTTCGATGGGATTGAGGTCAGGGTTCTGTGCAGGCCAGTCAAATTCTTCCACACCGACCTCGACAAACCATTTCTGTATGGACCTCGCTTTGTGCACGGGGGCATTGTCATGCTGAAACAGGAAAGGGCCTTCCCCAAACTGTTGCCACAAAGTTGGAAGCACAGAATCATCTAGAATGTCATTGTATGCTGTAGCGTTAAGATTTCCCTTCACTAGAACTAAGGGGCCCGCACCATGAAAAACAGCCCCAGACCATTATTCCTAATCCACCAAACGTTACAGTTGGCACTATGCATTCGGGCAGGTAGCATTCTCCTGCCATCTGCCAAACCCAGATTCATCCATCGGACTGCCAGATGGTGAAGCGTGATTCATCACTCCAGAGAATGCGTTTCCACTGCTCCAGAGTCCAATGGCAGCGAGCTTTACACCACTCCCTTGGCTTTGTGTATGATGATCTTAGCCTTGTGTGCAGCTGATCGTGGAAACCCATTTCATGAAACTCTCGACAAACAGTTCTTGTGCTGACGTTGCTTCCAGAGGCAGTTTGGAACTCGGTAGTGAGTGTTGCAACTGAGGACAGATGATTTTTATGTGAAACGTGCTTCAGTGGTCCTGTTTTGTGAGCTTGTGTAGCCTACCACTTCACGGCTGAGCCGTTGTTGCTCCTTGATGTTTCCACTTCACAATAACACCACTTACAGTTGACGGGGGCAACACTTAGCAGGGCAGGAATTTGACAAACTGACTTGTTGGAAAGGTGGCATCCTATGATGGTGCCACGTTGAAAGTCACTGTGCTCTTCAGTAAGGCCATTATATTGCCAATGTTTGTCTATTGAGATTGCATGGCTGTTTTAATTGATTTTGTACACATGTCAGCATGGGGTGTGGCTGAAATAGCCGAATCCACTAATTCGAAGGGGTGTCCACATACCTTTGTGTATATAGTGTATTTGTTGTGTGTGAGCCATCATTTTGACATTTTTACACGACACCCATAAAATGGGGGGGTTGTCTCTCTCTTGTTCCCTGCCTTCCATCAAGGGTGTGCTCTCTCCTGCTCAGCTTGTATGCATTCTAAATGCTCTCTCCTGCTCAGCTTGTATGCATTCTAAATGCTCTCTCCTGCTCAGCTTGTATACATTCTAAATGCTCTCTCCTGCTCAGCTTGTATGCATTCTAAATGCTCTCTCCTGCTCAGCTTGTATACATTCTAAATGCTCTCTCCTGCTCAGCTTGTATGCATTCTAAATGCTCTCTCCTGCTCAGCTTGTATACATTCTAAATGCTCTCTCCTGCTCAGCTTTTATGCATTCTAAATGCTCTCTCCTGCTCAGCTTGTATACATTCTAAATGCTCTCTCCTGCTCAGCTTGTATGCATTCTAAATGCTATCTCCTGCTCAGCTTGTATACATTCTAAATGCTCTCTCCTGCTCAGCTTGTATGCATTCTAAATGCTCTCTCCTGCTCAGCTTGTATACATTCTAAATGCTCTCTCCTGCTCAGCTTGTATGCATTCTAAATGCTCTCTCCTGCTCAGCTTGTATACATTCTAAATGCTCTCTCCTGCTCAGCTTGTATGCATTCTAAATGCTCTCTCCTGCTCTGCTTCTAAAAGTTTGACTGTTCACCCTTTTGAGTCATAAAATACAAGAGGTGCCAAAACACATAAAGTATGGGAGGCAGAGGAAGAAGGAGGAGGAGTGAGAGACAGTTTATTGTTTTTCTGTTGAAGCAGTACTTCTCCTGTCGCTGTTATTGGCCTGTCAGGGCCCATGTCATCCTGCCATTGTTCAGCACAGTATGTGTGTGTGTGTGTGTGTGTGTGTGTGTGTGTGTGTGTGTGTGTGTGTGCGTGCGTGCATTTATATAGAGCAACAATTCTTTTTTTCAGATCCTCAGAGAGTTCTTTGCCATGAGGTGCCATGTTGAACTTCCAGTGACCAGTCAGTATGAGGGAGTGTGAGAGCGATGACACCAAATTTAACACACCTGCTCCCCATTCACACCTGAGACCTTGTAACACTAACGAGTCACATGACACCGGGGAGGGAAAATGGCTAATTTGGCCCAATTCTGACATTTTCACTTAGGGGTGTACTCACTTTTGTTGCCAGCGGTTTAGACATTAATGGCTGTGTGTTGAGTTATTTTGAGGGGACAGCTAATCAACACTGTTATACAAGCTGTACACTCACTACATTACACAGTAGCAAAGTGTAATTTCTTCAGTGTTGTCACATGAATAGATATACTCTAATATTTACAAAAATGTGAGGGGTGTACTCACTTTTGTGATATACTGTACCGGACGAGACTGCGATGATAAACCTCCTCTACCCTCCGTTTTATTGGCGAATGTGCAAATCACTGGAGAATAAACTGGACAAGCTCCGTTTGAGACTATCAACGTGATCTGAAAGCACTGTAATATCCTATGAGACTATCAACGTGATCCGAAAGCACTGTAATATCTTAGGTTTCACCGAACAAGGACATGAAACACGTAAATCTAGCTGGTTTTTTTTCTATACGTTGGCAGAACGGACTGCTCAGAAGTAATGGGGGTGTTTCTCTTTGTTAACAACAGCTGATGCGTGATATCTAATATTAAGGAAGTCTGCTTGTCTGAGATAGAAAACCTCATGATAAGCTGTAGACCACACTATCTACCAAGGGAGTTTTCATCTGTATTTTTCGGAGCTGTCTACTTTCCACCATAAACCAATGCTGGCACCAACACTCAACGAGCTGTACATGGCCGTAAACAAACACGAAAATGCTCACCCAGAGACGATGCTCCCAGTGGCTGGTGATTTTAATGCAGGGAAACTGATATCCGTTTTACTTCATTTCTACCAGCATGTCACTTGTGCAACTAGAGGTGAAAAAAGTCTAGATCACCTTTACTCCACACACAGAGACACATACAAAACTCCCCCTTGCCCTCCATTTGGCAAATATGACCACAACTCTATCCTCCTGATTCCTGATTACAAGCAAAAATCCAAACAGGAAGTATCCGTGATGAGCTCAATGCAGAATTCGTCCAATGAAGCGGATGCTAAGCTTACAGGACTGTTTGGCTAGCACAGACTGGAACATGTACCAGGATTCATCCAATCACATCAGTCACAGGCTTCATTAATAAGTGCAGCGGGACACTAATCTGGAAGCTTATAAGAAATCCTGTTATGCCCTCCGACGAACCATCAAACAGGCAAAGTGTCAATACAGGACTAAGATTAAATCCTACTACACCGGCTCTGACGCTCGTCGGATGTGGTAGGGCTTGTAAACTATCACAGATTACAAAGGTAAACGCAGCTGCGAATTACAAAGTGAATAAATGCCTTCTATGCTCACTTCGAGGCAAGCGACACTGAACCATGCATGAGAGCACCAGCTGTTCCGGATGACTGTGTGATCATGCTCTCCGTAGCGGATGTAAGACCTTTAAACAGGTTAACATTCTCAAGGCTGCAAGCCCAGGCAGATTACCAGGACGTGTACTCAGAGCACTGACCTGTTGGCAAGTGTCTTCACTGACATTTTTAACCTCTCCCTGAATCAGTCTGTAATACCTACATGTTTCAAGCAGACCACCTATAGTTCCTGTGCTCAAGAACACTAAGGTAACCTGCCTAAATGACTACTGACCAATAGCACTCACTTCTGTTGCCATGAAATGCTTTGAAATGCTGGTCATGACTCATATCAACACCATCATCCCAGACACCCTGCACCCACTCCAATTCTCACACCTCCCCAACAGATCCACAGATGACAAAATCTCTACTGAACTCCACACGGCCCTTTCCCACCTGGACAAGAGGAACACCCTACCTGTGAATGCTCATCTTTGATTGCAGCTCAGCGTTCAACACCATAGTGTCCTCCAAGCTCATCACTAAGATAAGGACCCTGAGATTAAACACTTCCCTCTGCAACTGGATCCTGGACTTCCTGACCGGCCGCCCCCAGGTGGTAAGAGTAGAAAAATCAACACATCTGCCACGCTGATCCTTAACTCTGGGGCCCCTCGGGGGTGTGTGCTTAGTCTCCTCCTTTGCTCCCTGTTCACCCAAGACTGTGTGGCCACGACAATGTTAGGACAATGAAGCAGCCTATAGGGAGGAGGTCAGAGACTGTGTGGTTCCAACAACCTATCCCTCAACGTAACCAAGACTAAGGAGCTGATCATAGACTACAGGAAACAGAGGGCCCAACACGCCCCCATTCACATCGACGGGGCTGCTGTAGAGCGGGTCGAGAGTTTCAAGTTCCTCAGTGTCCACATCACCAAGGATCTATCATGGTCCACACAGTCATGAAGAGGGGACGATAAACAGTTGGTGCCATCAGATCCTTAAAAAGTTATATAGCTGCGCCATTAAGAGCATCTTGACTGGATGCATCACTGCCTGGTATGACAGCTATTTGGCATCCGACCGCAAAGCACTACAGAGCGTAGTGCGTATGGCCCAGTACATCACTGGGGCCAAGCTTCACACCATCCAGGACCTCTATACCAGGCGGTGTCAGAGGAAGGCCCAGTACATCACTGGGGCCAAGCTTCACGCCATCCAGGACCTCTATACCAGGCGGTGTCAGAGGAAGGCCCAGTACATCACTGGGGCCAAGCTTCACGCCATCCAGGACCTCTATACCAGGCGGTGTCAGAGGAAGGCCCAGTCATGAACTGTTCTCCCTGCTGCCGCTCGACAAGCAGAACTAAAAGGCTCCTGAACAACTTCTACCTCCGAGCCATAAGACTGCTGATCATTTAATAAAATGGCTACAAGGACTATTTACATTGACACCCTTATTTTACCCTTATTTTATTCTAATTCTTTCTTATTTGTTTTTTTTTGCACTGACTCTTTTGCACAGGCACTATGTGCACTCGCTGGACTCACACACACACACACACTGGAGGAAGAGTGATAATGTTTGTTGTGTCAATTAATCCCATAAGGGATGGGTTGCCAATTGGTGATTTGACACAAATAAAATGTAATTGATTCACACTCACACCCACTCAAACATATACACACTTTTCACACTGTTCACACACCCTGCTGCTACTCTGCTTATTACCTATCCTGATTAATAGTACTTTGTTATTACCATTCTAACAACTTGACCTTAACCTAAGCTACCATGTTGGGTGTTTCTAGGTTGTGTGTCTTTGGAATCCAATAGCTAGAGGTAGTCCCATCTACTCTACCATCTACTCTACCACATGTTGAGTAGAGGGACAGAGGTAGTCCCATCTACTCTACCATCTACTCTACCATCTACTCTACCATCTACTCTACCACATGTTGAGTAGAGGGACAGAGGTAGTCCCATCTACTCTACCATCTACTCTACCATCTACTCTACCATCTACTCTACCATCTACTCTACCACATGTTGAGCAGAGGGACAGAGGGACTCCTGCCAATAGAGGAAGACATGACTCAGTATATCAATGTGATTCTACCCCTCCAGGCCTGTCTAAACCTGACCTGTCTAAACACAGCAGCGTGTTGACATCGTCTTATAGGAGAGCGGGGAGGAGGAGAGGAGAGGGGAAGAGGAGAGGGTGGAGGACGGGTGAGGAAAGAGAAGGAAGGGGAGAGAAGAGGGGAGGGGAGGGAGGAGAGGAAGGGTGGAAGAGAGG
>NC_034193.2:4995757-4998570 GCF_002021735.2 Oncorhynchus kisutch
CCTACCTGTTACACAGTGCACTATTGGCCCTGCTACCCCTATTTCCTACCTATTACACAGTGCACTATTGGCCCTGCTACCCTATTTCCTACCTGTTACACAGTGCACTATTGGCCCTGCTACCCTATTTCCTACCTGTTACACAGTGCACAATTGGCCCTGCTACCCTATTTCCTACCTGTACACAGTGCACTATGGCCCTGCTACCCTATTTCCTACCTGTTACACAGTGCACTATTGCCCTGCTAACCCTATTTCCTACCTATTAACAGTGCACTATTGGCCCTGCTACCCTATGTCCTACCTATTACACAGTGCACTATTGGCCCTGCTACCCTATTTCCTACCTGTTACACAGTGCACTATTGGCCCTGCTACCCTATTTCCTACCTGTTACACAGTGCACTATTGGCCCTGCTACCACCCTATTTCCTACCTATTACACAGTGCACTATTGGCCATGCTACCCTATTTCCTACCTATTACACAGTGCAATATTGGCCCTGCTACCCTATTTCCTACCTGTAACACAGTGCACTATTGGCCCTGCTACCCCTATTTCCTACCTGTTACACAGTGCACTATTGGCCCTGCTACCCTATTTCCTACCTGTTACACAGTGCACAATTGGCCCTGCTAACCCTATTTCCTACCTTTACACAGTGCACTATTGGCCCTGCTACCCTATTTTCCTACCTGTTACACAGTGCACTATTGGCCCTGCTACCCTATTTCCTACCTATTACACAGTGCACTATTGGCCCTGCTAACCCTATTTCCTACCTATTACACAGTGCACTATTGGCCCTGCTACCCGATTTCCTACCTTTTACACAGTGCACTATTGGCCCTGCTACCCTATTTCCTACATGTTACACAGTGCACTATTGGCCCTGCTACCCTATGTTCCTACCTGTTACACAGTGCACTATTGGCCTTGCTACCACCGCTATTTCCTACCTGTTACAGAGTGCACTATTGGCCCTGCTACCCTATTTCACTAACCTGTTTACACAGTGCACTATGGGCCCTGGCTAAACCCTATTTCCTACCTGTTACACAGGGCACTATTGGCCCTACTACCCTATTCCTACCTGTTACAGTGCACTATTGGCCCTACTACCCTATTTCCTACCTGTTACAAGCTGCACGATTGTGGCCCGACTACCAAACTTACCCTATTCCTACCTATTACACAGTGCACTATTGGCCCTACTACCCTATTTCCTACCTATTACACAGTGCACTATTGGCCCTACTACCCTATTTCCTACCTATTACACAGTGCACTATTGGCCCCTAACTACCCTATTTCCTACACAGTGCACTATTGGCCCTACTACCCTATTTCCTACACAGTGCACTATTGGCCCCCTACCTACCCTATTTCCTACACTGCAACTATTGGCCCTACTACCCCTATTTCCTAACAGTGCACTATTGGCCCTACTACCCTATTTCCTACACCTGCACTATTGGCCCTACTACCCCTATTTCCTACAGTGCACTATTGGCCCTACTACCCTATTTCCTACACACTGCACTATTGGCCCTACTACCCTATTTCCTACACAGTGCACTATTGGGTCCTACTTCCCTATTTCCTACACAGTGCACTATTGGCCCTAACTGCCCTGGTCAAAAGTAGTGTAACTAATTAGGGAATAGGGTGCCATTTGGGGCCTCGTCGTGTAGAGGCTGCCCGATGACGATCACCCTGTCCCTCTCTGTCTGTCTCTGCTGTCTGTCTCTCTCTCCTCTCTCTGTCTGTCTGTCTCTCTCTCTCTCTCTCTCTGTCTGTCTGTCTCTCTCTCCCTCTCTCTGTCTTTCTCTCTCTCGCTCTCCTTCTGTCTCTCTCTCTCTCTCTCTCTCTCTCGCTCTCTCTCTCTCTCTCTCCTCTCTCTCTTCTCTCTCTCTCTGTTCTCTCTGTCTCTGTCTCTCTCTCTCTCTCTGTCTCTTCTCTCTCTGTCTCTCTCTCTTCTCTCTCTCTCTCTCTCTCTCTCTCTGTCTCTCTCTGTCTCTAGTCTCTCTGTCTCTCTCTCTCTCTCTCTCTCTCTCTCTCTCTCTCTCTGTCTCTCTCTGTCTCTATGTCTCTCTCTCTTCTCTCTCTCTGTCTCTCTGTCTCTCTTGTCTCTCTGTCTCTCTCTGTCTCTCTCTGTCTCTCTCTGTCTCTCTGTCTCTCTCTCTCTCTGTCTCTCTGTCTCTCTCTCTCTCTCTGTCTCTCTTCTCTCTCTTCTCTCTTCTCTCTCTCTCTTTCTCTCTCTCTCTATCTCTCTGTCTCTCAATTCAATTCAATTCAATTCAAGGCTTTATTGGCATGGAAATGTGTTAACATTGCCAAAGCAAGTGAGGTAGACAACATACAAAGTGAATAATATAAAGTGAAAAACAACAAAAATGAACAGTAAAACATTACACATACATAAGTTTCAAAACAGTAAAGACATTACAAAATGTCAATATATATATATAATACAGTGTTCTAACATGTACAATGGCTAAAGGACACAAGATAAAATAAATAAGCATAATATGGTTGTATTACAATGGTGTTTGTTCTTCACTGGTTGCCCTTTTCTCGTGGCAACAGGTCAAATCTTGCTGCTGTGATGGCACACTGTGAATTTTCACCCAGTAGATATGGGAGTTTTTCAAAATTGGATTTGTTTTCGAATTCTTTGTGGATCTGTGTAATCTGAGGGAAATATGTCTCTCTAATATGGTCATACATTGGGCAGGAGGTTAGGAAGTGCAGCTCAGTTTCCACCTCATTTTGGTGGCAGTGAGCACATAGCCCTGTCTTCTCTTGAGAC
>NC_034193.2:4998670-5033670 GCF_002021735.2 Oncorhynchus kisutch
CCACCACACCACACCACCCCCACCCCACCACCACCACCCACACCCCACCACACCACCCCACCCCACACCCCACCACACCACCCCACCCACACCCCACCCCACACCCCCACACACCCCACACCCACACCCCACCACACCACCCCACACCACACCACCCCACACCCACCACACCACCCACACCACCACACCACACCACCCCACACCACACCACACCACACCACCCCACACCACACCACACCACACCACCCAGTTCTTTATTATTGATGCTGTTTTATCTGTGCATTTTATTGAACATCACAATGTCCGAATAAAGAATCTTTATTTCTGCATTAAAAGCTTCCGGTTTGGATATTTCCACATTTTCGCCAAGTCCCCATCTCTCCTATGACCAGAAGGAGGGGCAGCGTGCACTCCCATAAGGCACTGCTTCTAGGTGGTGAAAATCCCATTGTCTTTCCGCCTCAGCCACCAGATTATATTCATTTCTCCTCTCTCTCTCTCTCTCTCTCTCTCTCTCCCTGTAGTGATGTTCTCTCTCTCTCTCTCTCTCTCTCCCTGTAGTGATGTTCTCTCTCTCTCTCTCTCTCTCTCTCTCTCTCTCTCTCTCTCTCTCTCCCTGTAGTGATGTTCTCTCCCTCTCTCTCTCTCCCTCTCTCTCTCTCTCTCTCTCTCTCTCCTGTAGTGATGTTCTCTCCCTCTCTCTCTCTCTCTCTCTCTCTCTCTCCCTGTAGTGGTGTTCTCTCTCCCCCTCTCTCTCTCTCTCTCTCTCTCTCTCTCTCTCTCTCTCTCTCTCTCTCTCTCTCTCCCTGTAGTGATGTTCCCTCTCTCCTCCTCCACCCCCCATTCCTCTGTGTATATCAGCCCCCCCTCCCATCTTTTTTCTCTATTCATGTTATTAGATTGGGTGGAAGGAAAGAACGAGATGAGGGAGGGAGGTAAAGAAAGAGGTTGTAAATGCTTAGCCCTGTGACATCAAGCCTCATTACTTTTACCTCTCTATTGGAATTGGTTCAGGATGAGCTTTTGCTCTCTGTCTCTCTTTGTCTCTGTCTCTGTCTCTCTGTCTCTATGTCTCTGTCTCTCTCTCTCTCTCTCTCTCTCTCTCTCTCTCTCTCTCTCTCTCTCTCTCTCTCTCTGTCTCTCTCCCCCTTTCTCTCTCTCTCTGTCCTCCCCTCCCCCATCCCATCTTGCACTCTCTTCATTACCCTGCTACTGATTCCTCCGGGCCGTGCTGTCATAATGATTCCAGATAGCCAGGTGTCTCAGCCCAGGAGGAAGCACTGTAACCACAGAGCCACACCACAGAACCACACCACAGAACCAGACCACAGAACCAGACCACAGAACCACACCACAGAACCAGACCACAGAACCAGACCACAAAACCAGACCACAGAGCCACACCACAGAACCACACCACTGAACCAGACCACAGAACCAGACCACAGAACCACACCACAGAACCACACCACAGAACCACACCACAGAACCACACCACAGAACCAGACCACAGAACCACACCACAGAACCAGACCACAGAACCACACCACAGAGCCACACCACAGAACCACACCACAGAACCTGACCACAGAACCAGACCACATAATCATCAATGGACCCCTATTCACTGCATAGGGCATTACTTTTCACCAGGGTCCATAGGGCTCTGGTCTAAAGTAGTGCACTATGTAGGGAATAGGGGTCCATTTGATTTGCAGGTGAAGCGTGAGACAGAGATACAGAGACAGAACTCATATATACCTGAGTCTGTCAACAGAATACGTCTGTCCGTAAACTGCATCCCAAATTGCATTGTATTCTCTTCCTGTTGTTCTGTTCAATACCTTTGGAATATCCCCTACTGCAGTTTGTATCCACCAGTAGTCTAACAGTCTATATGACAGTCTGTATCCACCAGTAGAAAAACAGACTGAAACAGGAGAGCAGTCTTAACAGGAAGCGGATCCTGCTGTCATTGCTGTATTGCTGACACCACTGAACACAGGTGTTTCTCAGGGGCCCCACAGGGAATAAAAACACATTTTAGCTTCAAGTTTTACTTTGCCTTATCTCACACACACACATGCACATAACACATTATAACACATTATAACAGATTATAACAGATTATAACACATAACACATAACAGATTATAACAGATTATAACACACAACAGATTATAACACACAACAGATTATAACACATAACAGATTATAACACACAACAGATTATAACACACAACAGATTATAACACATAACAGATTATAACACACAACAGATTATAACACATAACAGATTATAACAGATTATAACACACAACAGATTATAACACACAACAGATTATAACACATAACAGATTATAACACACAACAGATTATAACACACAACAGATTATAACAGATTATAACAGATTATAACACATAACACATTGGGAAGGTGTGACATAAAGACGATGTATAATTTGTAGTTGTTGTGATGCTGATCCTGTGTGTGGGAGGGGCTTACGTTGCAGTTTGTCATTTCTAGACATAGCCTGGGGAGGGGCTTACGTTGCAGTTTGTAATTTATAGACAGCCTGGGAGGGGCTTACGTTGCAGTTTGTCATTTCTAGACATAGCCTGGGCGGGGCTTACGTTACAGTTTGTCATTTCTAGACATAGCCATCCACTGTTTTCCAAATGGCACCTATTCCACTGTGTACCAAATGGCACCTATTCCACTGTGTTCTAAATGGCACCTATTCCATTGTGTTCCAAATGGCACCTATTCCATTGTGTTCCAAATGGCACCTATTCCACTGTGTTCCAAATGGCACCTATTCCACTGTGTTCCAAATGGCACCTATTCCACTGTATTCCAAATGGCACCTATTCCACTGTGTTCCAAATGGCACCTATTCCACTGTGTTCCAAATGGCACATATTCCACTGTGTTCCAAATGGCACCTATTCCACTGTGTTCCAAATGGCACCTATTCCATTGTGTTCCAAATGGCACCTATTCCACTGTGTTCCAAATGGCACCTATTCCACTGTGTTCCAAATGGCACCTATTCCTACTAGCATTTTGACCACAGCCCTATAGACTCTGGTCAAAAGTAGGACACTATCAAGGGAATATAATGCCATTTGGAACACAACCTTGCTGTTGTCCCACCAGACAGTCATACAATCATTTAATTAGGTAACAACCCCCATGTGTTATTCTATAATATGTTTGCAGTGTGCAGGCAGTTTATCAATTACTGCTTGTGGTTTCATTCTGTCACTCAGTCTGTCTGGGGCAAGCTTCTGAGCTCCCTCTCTCTCTGTACTGCAGAGCTGTGTAATTGTACTCCAACAAATCAATTCTGTTGCAGTTGAGCATTTTCTTCCTCTCTCTCTCTCCTCTCTACTCTCTCCTCTCTCCTCTCTCCTCTCTACTCTATCCTCTCTCCTCTCTTCTTTATCCTCTCCTCTCTCCTCTCTCCTCTCTCCTCTCTCCTCTCTACTCTATCCTCTCTCCTCTCTTCTTTATCCTCTCCTCTCCTCTCCTCTCCTCTCCTCTCCTCTCCTCTCCTCTCCTCTCCTCTCCTCTCCTCTCCTCTCCTCTCCTCTCCTCTCCTCTCCTCTCCTCTCCTCTCCTCTCCTCTCCTCTCCTCTCCTCTCCTCTCCTCTCCTCTATCCTCTCCCCTCTCCTCTCTCCTCTCCTCTCCTCTCCTCTCCTCTCCTCTCCTCTCCTCTCCTCTCCTCTCCTCTCCTCTCCTCTCCTCTCCTCTCCTCTCCTCTCCTCTCCTCTCCTCTCCTCTCCTCTCCTCTCCTCTCCTCTCCTCTATCCTCTCCCCTCTATCCTCCCTCTGTCATTGTTGTTTCCAGTACAGAGCACCCATCAGACCACAACCCAGGAGAAGAGGAGGAGAATCTGGTTTTTTTTTTTTAAGGAGAGAGCCCCCCCCCCCCTCCACACCAAGTACGAAATGATTCCTTGTGGTTGGACCGGCCTTTATAGCTGGCATTAACCCTGTGCTGTCAACCAAAGCCTGAGCTCTGCTCAGAGAGATGAATCAAACCGAGGAGCTGTGTGCTGGGGATTGGAATAGCTCGCTCTACCGTTTTCTCTGTGTGTATCACCCCTGTCCTCTGAGTCGTTCTCTGTCAGCAGCGGACCATGCCGCTTATCCATGCAGCGAAGAAATCTAACAAACCCACATTAGGAGTCAAACATACTATCAACTGTTAGGAATGGTTGAGAACAGGTTTGTGTCTATAGAGAGAGGACCAGTAGTGTCTGTAGAGAGGACCAGTAGTGTCTATAGAGAGAGGACCAGTAGTGTCTATAGAGAGAGGACCGGTAGTGTCTATAGAGAGGACCAGTAGTGTCTATAGAGAGGACCAGTAGTGTCTATAGAGAGAGGACCGGTAGTGTCTATAGAGAGGACCAGTAGTGTCTATAGAGAGGAACAGTAGTGTCTATAGAGAGGACCAGTAGTGTCTATAGAGAGGACCAGTAGTGTATATAGAGAGAGGACCAGAGTGTCTATAGAGAGGACCAGTAGTGTCTATAGAGAGAGGACCAGTAGTGTCTATAGAGAGGACCAGTAGTGTCTATAGAGAGGACCAGTAGTGTCTATAGAGAGAGGACCAGTAGTGTCTATAGAGAGAGGACCAGTAGTGTCTATAGAGAGGACCAGTAGTGTCTATAGAGAGAGGACCAGTAGTGTCTATAGAGAGGACCAGTAGTGTCTATAGAGAGAGGACCAGTAGTGTCTATAGAGAGAGGACCAGTAGTGTCTATAGAGAGAGGACCAGTAGTGTCTATAGAGAGGACCAGTAGTGTCTATAGAGAGGATCAGTAGTGTCTATAGAGAGAGCACCAGTAGTGTCTATAGAGAGGACCAGTAGTGTCTATAGAGAGAGGACCAGTAGTGTCTATAGAGAGGACCAGTAGTGTCTATAGAGAGGACCAGTTGTCTATAGAGAGGACCAGTAGTGTCTATAGAGAGGACCAGTAGTGTCTATAGAGAGAGGACCAGTAGTGTCTATAGAGAGAGGACCAGTAGTGTCTATAGAGAGAGGACCGGTAGTGTCTATAGAGAGGACCAGTAGTGTCTATAGAGAGGACAGTAGTGTCTATAGAGAGGATCAGTAGTGTCTATAGAGAGAGGACCAGTGTGTCTATAGAGAGAGGACCAGTAGTGTCTATAGAGAGGGACCCAGTAGTGTCTATAGAGAGAGGACCAGTAGTGTCTATAGAGAGAGGACCAGTAGTGTCTATAGAAGAGAGGACAGTAGTGTCTATAGAAGAGAGGACCAGTAGTGTCTATAGAGAGGACCAGTAGTGTCTATTAGAGGGACCATAGTGTCTATAAGAGAGGACCAGTAGTGTCTATAGAGAGAGGACCAGTTAAGTGTCTATAGAGAGAGGACCAGTAGTGTCTATAGAGAGGACAGTAGTGTCTATAGAGAGAGGACCAGTAGTGTCTATAGAGAGGACCAGTAGTGTCTATAGAGAGGACCAGTAGTGTCTATAGAGAGAGGACCAGTAGTGTCTATAGAGAGGACCAGTAGTGTCTATAGAGAGGACCAGTAGTGTCTATAGAGAGAGGACCAGTAGTGTCTATAGAGAGGACCAGTAGTGTCTATAGAGAGGATCCAGTAGTGTCTATAGAGAGGACCAGTAGTGTCTATAGAGAGAGGACCAGTAGTGTCTATAGAGAGGACCAGTAGTGTCTATAGAGAGAGGACCAGTAGTGTCTATAGAGAGGACCAGTAGTGTCTATAGAGAGAGGACCAGTAGTGTCTATAGAGAGAGGACCAGTAGTGTCTATAGAGAGGACCAGTAGTGTCTATAGAGAGAGGACCAGTAGTGTCTATAGAGAGGACTCAGTAGTGTCTATAGAGAGGACCAGTAGTGTCTATAGAGAGAGGACCAGTCGTGTCTATAGAGAGGACCAGTAGTGTCTATAGAGAGACCAGTAGTGTCTATAGAGAGCAGGACCAGTAGTGTCTATAGAGAGAGGACCAGTAGTGTCTATAGGAGAGGACCAGTAGTGTCTATAGAGAGGACCAGTAGTGGTCTATAGAGAGAGGACCAGTAGTGTCTATAGAGAGGACCAGTAGTGTCTATAGAGAGAGGACCAGTAGTGTCTATAGAGAGGACCAGTAGTGTCTATAGAGAGGACCAGTAGTGTCTATAGAGAGAGGACCAGTAGTGTCTATAGAGAGATGACCAGTAGTGTCTATAGAGAGGACCAGTAGTGTCTATAGAGAGAGGACCAGTAGTGTCTATAGAGAGGACCAGTAGTGTCTATAGAGAGAGGACCAGTAGTGTCTATAGAGAGGATCAGTAGTGTCTATAGAGAGAAGACCAGTAGTGTCTATAGAGAGAGGACCAGTAGTGTCTATAGAGAGGACCAGTAGTGTCTATGGAGAGAGGACCAGCAGTGTCTATAGAGAGAGGACCAGTAGTGTCTATAGAGAGGACCAGTAGTGTCTATAGAGAGGACCAGTAGTGTCTATAGAGAGGATCAGTAGTGTCTATAGAGAGGACCAGTAGTGTCTATAGAGAGGACCAGTAGTGTCTATGGAGAGGACCAGTAGTGTCTATAGAGAGGACCAGTAGTGTCTATAGAGAGGACCAGTAGTGTCTATAGAGAGGATCAGTAGTGTCTATAGAGAGAGGACCAGTAGTGACAATTTATTGTTTATTTTGCGTCCCAAAGCCCCCTCTGGTTCCTTATGTTCCCCGGTTCAAAAAATAGGTGCACTATGTAGGGAATAGGTTGGTATTTGGGATGCAGACAAAACTCCTTGTCTGAATTAATTCATGAATGTATTTGGTGACAGATGTGAAATTAAATATGTTGTCACAAATGTTTTCTTAATTTGTAAAAACAAAGTGTTTCATTGTTATTAATGACAACTGTTAGATCCATAAACTAAACTTCTTCAATGTTTTGTCGTTTTAGGAGCAGCAGAATCTGGGGCGGAGGACCCCTACCTGACATGGGGGGGGGGGTGGGGGGGTCTGAGGTGGCGGCAGACAGAGAGAGACGGAGGAAGAAGAATCCAGGATTTACAGTCAATACAGGTGAGTTCCTTTCCTCATTAAACTATCTCACCCTTTTCCCAATGCAGAGCCTGGGCTGTAAACACTGGGATAGTGTTTGGTTGGTCCTACTTGCTATAAACACTGGGATAGTGTTTGGTTGGTCCTACTTGCTATAAACACTGGGATAGTGTTTGGTTGGTTCTACTTGTTATAAACACTGGGATAGTGTTTGGTTGGTCCTACTTGCTATAAACTCTGGGACAGTGTTTGGTTGGTTCTACTTGTTATAAACTCTGGGATAGTGTTTGGTTGGTTCTACTTGCTATAAACTCTGGGACAGTGTTTGTTTGGTTCTACTTGTTATAAACTCTGTTATAGTGTTTGGTTGGTTCTACTTGCTATAAACTCTGGGACAGTGTTTGGTTGGTTCTACTTGTTATAAACTCTGTTATAGTGTTTGGTTGGTCCTACTTGCTATAAACTCTGGGATAGTGTTTGGTTGGTGCTACTTGTTATAAACACTGGGATAGTGTTTGGTTGGTGCTACTTGTTATAAACACTGGGATAGTGTTTGGTTGGTGCTACTTGTTATAAACTCTGGGATAGTGTTTGGTTGGTGCTACCTGCTATAAACAGGGATAGTGTTTGGTTGGTCAACATATTTGGTTTGCAGGCTTACATATGAAGGCCATTGTATCCATCAGTTGGATAAATATGCAATACAGTTGGCCCGGTTGGTTTAGGTTGGCTGCTGTAGGCGGAGGGAGGGAGGGAGGGAGTGTGTGTGGTGTTGGGAGCCGTCTTGAGTCCACTCCCATGACTAATGCCAGGAGGGGGTTCTTATTAAATATCTTGACCTCCAGATGAACTTTGCTAGCATTCCTTTACTAGTTAATCTTTTACCCCTCCCCCCATTCATTTTCTAGATAGCATTTTCCCTAAAGATGTCCTGTGTTTAATAAATACATAAATAATGTGTAACAAAGATAATCATTATAATACGAAATATTAAACTAATTAATGAATACTAATGAACTTTGACGACATTGTGAAATTAAAATTAGACATGTTCTTTAAGCGAGAATGCATGCAGGCAGATTTTGGTTCATTTGACAATTTGCTTTCCAGTTTGATTAATGAGTCTAATATGCTTCCAAAGCCAACATGTGAATTAATCGCCCTCTGTAATATATATTATTAAGAACACTTTAGAGAAAGATGCTGATTGGCTTATGAAATGGTACAGGTCTCATGCTGGGGCCATTAGCATGGCAGGCTAATCTAATAGGCTAGTCATCTATAGCTGAAAGTAACAAGTATTTCTCTGTTTGGCTAATATGGCTCTATTGTAAACATGCTCTTCTTGTTTCTACATGTTGTCTCACCTGTTTTTTAACAGAAAATATATATTGAGCTTCGTTTTTTTTCCCATAATACAATATAAAATACACAATAAACACTATCTCAATATATATATATACACACACATATTAGAACACAAAAGCATAGTGGTAAGCACAAGTAAAACCACAAAAAAATCACTCTCCCCTCTTCCTCTCTCCCCTCTTCCTCCCTCCCCCTTCCTCGCCCCTCTCTCCCCTCTCTCCCCTCTTCCTCTCCCCTCCTTCATCTCTCCCCTCTTCCTCTCCCCTCTCTCCCCTCTTCCTCTCCCCTCTCTCCCCTCTTCCTCTCCCCTCTCTCCCCTCCTTCATCTCTCCCCTCTCTCCCCTCTTCCTCTCCCCTCTCTCCCCTCCTTCATCTCTCCCCTCTCTCCCCTCTTCCTCTCCCCTCTCTCCCCTCTTCCTCTCCCCTCTCTCCCCTCCTTCATCTCTCCCCTCTTCCTCTCCCCTCTCTCCCCTCTTCCTCTCCCCTCTCTCCACTCTTCCTCTCCCCTCTCTCCCCTCCTTCATCTCTCCCCTCTTCCTCTCCCCTCTCCCTTCCACCCAGCCTGGGACACCAGAATGTGAGTTATTCCCAGCAGCCCTCTGGGTCTGTTAACATCAGATTGTGAGTTATTCCCAGCAGCCCTCTGGGTCTGTTAACATCAGAATGTGAGTTATTCCCAGCAGCCCCCTGGGTCGGTCTGTTAACATCAGAATGTGAGTTATTCCCAGCAGCCCTCTGGGTCGGTCTGTTAACATCAGAATGTGAGTTAATCCCAGCAGCCCTCTGGGTCGGTCTGTTAACATCAGAATGTGAGTTATTCCCAGCAGCCCTCTGGGTCGGTCTGTTAACATCAGAATGTGAGTTATTCCCAGCAGCCCTCTGGGTCGGTCTGTTAACATCAGAATGTGAGTTATTCCCAGCAGCCCTCTGGGTCTGTTAACAGAATGTGAGTTATTCCCAGCAGCCCTCTGGGTCTGTTAACATCAGAATGTGAGTTATTCCCAGCAGCCCTCTGGGTCGGTCTGTTAACATCAGAATGTGAGTTATTCCCAGCAGCCCTCTGGGTCGGTCTGTTAACATCAGAATGTGAGTTATTCCCAGCAGCCCTCTGGGTCGGTCTGTTAACATCAGAATGTGAGTTATTCCGAGCAGCCCTCTGGGTCTGTTAACAGAATGTGAGTTATTCCCAGCAGCCCTCTGGGTCTGTTAACATCAGAATGTGAGTTATTCCCAGCAGCCCTCAGCCCTCTGGGTCGGTCTGTTAACATCAGAATGTGACAATAGCCCCGCCCTTCCAAATATCAAGAGATTTGACCCCACACTCTCACTGGAAGACTAAAACAGGCTGTGCTGCTCAACCAGCGGGAGGGAGGGAACAAGATAAAGGAGGGGGGGGGGGGGGCTTAAACCAAAAGCACCAGGGTTTGGTATTGCATTGTAACAGAACAGTAGCCATATTAACTATACTATTCCAGATTTGAATTATACATGGTCTCTCTTTCTCCGTATCTCTATACCTCTGTATCTCTATATCTCTATATCTCCGTATCTCTATATCTCTATATAACTATATCTCTATATCTCTATATAACTGTATCTCTATATCTCTATATAACTGTATCTCTATATCTCTATATAACTGTATCTCTATATCTCTATATCTCTATATAACTGTATCTCTATATCTCTATACCTCTATATAACTGTACCTCTATATCTCTATATAACTCTATCGCTATACCTCTCTATCTCTATACCTCTCTATCTCTATACCTCTATATCTCTATACCTCTATATCTCTATATCTCTATACCTCTCTCTCTATACCTCTATATCTCTATACCTCTATACCTCTTTACCTCTCTATACCTCTATATCTCTATACCTCTCTATATCTCTATATCTCTATACCTCTCTATACCTCTATACCTCTATACCTCTCTATACCTCTATACCTCTATATCTCTATACCTCTCTATCTCTATACCTCTATATCTCTATACCTCTCTATATCTCTATATCTCTATACCTCTCTATACCTCTATACCTCTCTATACCTCTATACTTCTATACCTCTATATCTCTATATCTCTATATCTCTATATCTCTATACCTCTATATCTCTATACCTCTATATCTCTCTATACCTCTATACCTCTATACCTCTATATCTCTATATCTCTATATCTCTATACCTCTATACCTCTATATCTCTATACCTCTATACCTCTATATCTCTATATCTCTATATCTCTATATCTCTATACCTCTATATCTCTATATCTCTATATCTCTATATCTCTATATATCTATACCTCTATACCTCTATACCTCTATATCTCTATATCTCTATACCTCTATACCTCTATACCTCTATATCTCTATATCTCTATATATCTATACCTCTATACCTCTATATCTCTATATCTCTATATCTCTATATCTCTATATATCTATACCTCTATACCTCTATACCTCTATATCTCTATACCTCTATACCTCTATATCTCTATATCTCTTTATATTTTATACCTCTGTACCTCTATATGACGGTATCTCTATATCTCTATATATTCAATTCAATTCAAGGGCTTTATTGGCATGGGAAACATGTGTTAACATTGCCAAAGCAAGTGAGGTAGATAATATATAAAGTGAAATAAACAATAAAAATGAACAGTAAACATTACACATACAGAAGTTTCAAAACAATAAAGACATTACAAATGTCATATTATATATATATACAGTGTTTTAACAATGTACAAATGGTTAAAGGACACAAGATAAAATAAATAAGCATAAATATGGGTTGTATTTACAATGGTGTTTGTTTTTCACTGGTTGCCCTTTTCTCGTGGCAACAGGTCACAAATATTGCTACTGTGATGGCACACTGTGGAATTTCACCCAGTAGATATGGGAGTTTTTCAAAATTGGATTTGTTTTCAATTTTTTTTGGGATCTGTGTAATCTGAGGGAAATATGTCTCTCTAATATGGTCATCTGTATCTTCTTACCTCTCTATCTCTATATCTCTCTCTATATATCTCTATACTTCTATATCTCTATACCTCCTTATCTCTATACCTCTATACCTCTATATCTCTATATCTCTATATCTCTGTATCTCTATACCTCTATATCTCTATACCTCTATATCTCTATATCTCTATACCTCTATATCTCTATATCTCTATACCTCTATATCTCTATACCTCTATATCTCTATACCTCTATATCTCTGTACCTCTATACCTCTATATCTCTATATCTCTGTATCTCTATACCTCTATATTTTTATGTCTTTATACCTCTATATCTCTATACCTCTATACCTCTATATCTCTATATCTCTATATCTCTATATCTCTATATCTCTATATCTCTATATCTCTGTATCTCTATACCTCTATACCTCTATACCTCTATATCTCTATACCTCTATACCTCTATATCTCTATATCTCTATATCTCTATATCTCTATACCTCTATACCTCTATATCTCTATATCTCTATATCTCTGTATCTCTATACCTCTATACCTCTATATCTCTATATCTCTATATCTCTATATCTCTATACCTCTATACCTCTATACCTCTATATCTCTATATCTCTATATCTCTATATCTCTATATCTCTATATCTCTGTATCTCTATACCTCTATATTTTTATTTCTATATATCTCTATCTCTATATCTCTTTGTATTTCTGTATCTCTCTCTCCCTATACCATCTCTCTCTCTCTCTCTCTTGTTCAGTGTCGTCGTTTACTGCACAGTAATATCTGTCATAGTGACCCGGGCACATGGTTCTTGTCCTGTGCTAGACTGGCATGGTGCCTTGGCCAGGGCAGACTCCTACATGGCCCCTTATTTCCCGACAGGTTTGACCAAGGCTAACCAGGGTCCATAGGGGTATTGGTCAAATCTAGTGTAATACATAGGGAATGGGTGGCAGCTGGCTGTTCCTTGTATATAGGGGTAGCCTAGTGGTTAGAGCATTGGACTAGTAACCGGAAGGTTGTTCAAACCCCCGAGCTGACAAGGTACAAATCTGTCATTCTGCCCCTGAACAGGCAGTTAACCTACTGTTCCTAGGCCAGTTAACCTACTGTTCCTAGGCCAGTTAACCTACTGTTCCTAGGCCAGTTAACCTACTGTTCCTAGACCAGTTAACCCACTGTTCCTAGGCCAGTTAACCCACTGTTCCTAGACCAGTTAACCCACTGTTCCTAGGCCAGTTAACCCACTGTTCCTAGGCCAGTTAACCTACTGTTCCTAGACCAGTTAACCCACTGTTCATAGGCCAGTTAACCCACTGTTCCTAGGCCAGTTAACCTACTGTTCCTAGACCAGTTAACCCACTGTTCCTAGACCAGTTAACCCACTGTTCCTAGGCCAGTTAACCCACTGTTCCTAGACCAGTTAACCCACTGTTCCTAGGCCAGTTAACCCACTGTTCCTAGGCCAGTTAACCCACTGTTCCTAGACCTGTTAACCCACTGTTCCTAGGCCAGTTAACCTACTGTTCCTAGACCAGTTAACCCACTGTTCCTAGGCCAGTTAACCCACTGTTCCTAGACCAGTTAACCCACTGTTCCTAGACCAGTTAACCCACTGTTCCTAGACCAGTTAACCCACTGTTCCTAGGCCAGTTAACCCACTGTTCCTAGACCAGTTAACCCACTGTTCCTAGGCCAGTTAACCCACTGTTCCTAGGCCAGTTAACCCACTGTTCCTAGACCTGTTAACCCACTGTTCCTAGGCCAGTTAACCTACTGTTCCTAGACCAGTTAACCCACTGTTCCTAGGCCAGTTAACCCACTGTTCCTAGACCAGTTAACCCACTGTTCCTAGACCAGTTAACCCACTGTTCCTAGGCCAGTTAACCCACTGTTCCTAGGCCAGTTAACCTACTGTTCCTAGACCAGTTAACCCACTGTTCCTAGGCCAGTTAACCCACTGTTCCTAGGCCAGTTAACCCACTGTTCCTAGGCCGTCATTGAAAATAAGAATTTGTTCTTAACTGACTTGCCTGGTTAAATAAAGGTAAAATAAAATAAACACATATATATATATTGTATATATTTATATATACCTTGTATATTAGTCTATTAGTCTAGCTTCACCCAACACTCACTAGAAGTCAGTGTGAAGCATTTAAGCCTCAGTCATTTATCTATGTCTGTGTCCTTGACAGAGATAATATATGGTCTGTCTGCATAGCTATTTGACTGTCTCATCTCATGTGGAGAATCTGATCCATACGTGCTGTCTGACAACCTAGCTTCTCATTTAACATACAGTTGATGAAGGCTTGTTAAGAGGGTATTACCATATGAGAGAGGGAGAGAGAGAGAGAGAGAGAGAGGGAGAGAGAGGGAGAGAGAGCGAGCGAGAGAGAGAGAGAGAGAGAGAGAGAGAGAGAGAGAGAGAGAGCACAGACTCAGTGAGCACAGACTCAGTGAGCACAGACTCAGTGAGCACAGTCAAGAGAGGACAGTCGGGCTATAGAGACCGGTCGTCACAGACAAACCTGGCTGCTCAGAGAGAGGACAGGCTGTGCTCACTCTGCTCCAGGGGAGAGGTAGAGACAGAGCTGCATTTCCTATTACACTGTGACAAATACTCAGACCTAAGAGAATATTTCTTTCCCAAAATTATTATTCAATACGAAGAATTTGAAACTATAAAAGATGAAGAAAAAATCAAATATTTATTGGGTGAAAAGCCAAAATGTGCAGTTTAGGATGCCAAATATGTGTCCTCCTGCCAAAACCTGAGGGACAGCCAGTGAAAAGTGCAAAGTCATGTCAATAATATTTCCCATCTTGTTTTGTTTTGTCTTTCATACCAGGTCATGTGTCTTCTCAGTCATGTTGACACTGGTCTACTACCAGGTCAAATGTCTTCTCAGTCATGTTGATACTGGTCTACTACCAGGTCATGTGTCTTCTCAGTCATGTTGACACTGGTCTACTACCAGGTCATGTGTCTTCTCAGTCATGTTGACACTGGTCTACTGCCAGGTCATGTGTCTTCTCAGTCATGTTGAGACTGGTCTACTACCAGGTCATGTTTCTTCTCAGTCATGTTGACACTGGTCCACTACCAGGTCATGTGTCTTCTCAGTCATGTTGACACTGGTCTACTACCAGGTCATGTGTCTTCTCAGTCATGTTGCCACTGGTCTACTACCAGGTCATGTGTCTTCTCAGTCATGTTGACACTGGTCTACTACCAGGTCATGTGTCTTCTCAGTCATGTTGACACTGGTCTACTACCAGGTCATGTGTCTTCTCAGTCATGTTGACACTGGTCTACTACCAGGTCATGTGTCTTCTCAGTCATGTTGACACTGGTCTACTACCAGGTCATGTGTCTTCTCAGTCATGTTGACACTGGTCTACTACCAGGTCATGTGGCTTCTCAGTCATGTTGATACTGGTCTACTACCAGGTCATGTGTCTTCTCAGTCATGTTGACACTGGTCTACTACCAGGTCATGTGTCTTCTCAGTCATGTTGACACTGGTCTACTACCAGGTCATGTGTCTTCTCAGTCATGTTGACACTGGTCCACTACCAGGTCATGTGTCTTCTCAGTCATGTTGACACTGGTCTACTACCAGGTCATGTGTCTTCTCAGTCATGTTGCCACTGGTCTACTACCAGGTCATGTGTCTTCTCAGTCATGTTGACACTGGTCTACTACCAGGTCATGTGTCTTCTCAGTCATGTTGACACTGGTCTACTACCAGGTCATGTGTCTTCTCAGTCATGTTGACACTGGTCTACTACCAGGTCATGTGTCTTCTCAGTCATGTTGCCACTGGTCTACTACCAGGTCATGTGTCTTCTCAGTCATGTTGACACTGGTCTACTACCAGGTCATGTGTCTTCTCAGTCATGTTGACACTGGTCTACTACCAGGTCATGTGTCTTCTCAGTCATGTTGACACTGGTCTACTACCAGGTCATGTCTTCTCAGTCATGTTGACACTGGTCTACTACCAGGTCATGTGTCTTCTCAGTCATGTTGATACTGGTCTACTACCAGGTCATGTGTCTTCTCAGTCATGTTGACACTGGTCTACTACCAGGTCATGTGTCTTCTCAGTCATGTTGACACTGGTCTACTACCAGGTCATATGTCTTCTCAGTCATGTTGACACTGGTCTACTACCAGGTCATGTGTCTTCTCAGTCATGTTGACACTGGTCCACTACCAGGTCATGTGTCTTCTCAGTCATGTTGACTCTGGTCTACTACCACTGCTTTAATCTATTGTTGTTCTCATCAATATTGTTGTTGTAGTTGTTGTTAATGGTAATCCCATGTCCACTACTACTATTATTATTGCTGTTGTAGTTGTTGTTAATGGTAATCCCATGTCCACTACTACTATTATTATTGCTGTTGTAGTTGTTGTTAATGGTAATCCCATGTCCACTACTACTATTATTATTGCTGTTGTAGTTGTTGTTAATGGTAATCCCATGTCCACTACTACTATTATTATTGTTGTTGTAGTTGTTGTTAATGGTAATCCCATGTCCACTACTACTATTATTATTGTTGTTGTAGTTGTTGTTAATGGTAATCCCATGTCCACTACTACTATTATTATTGTTGTTGGTCCCACTATTTATTTATATATAAATATATATATATTGAGGATTTAATGTCTTCTTTTACCTCATATTATATTGTAGTGTCCAGCTGTAGCAGCAAACAGGCCCTTAAAACACAGTGTTCCCTCCCTGTCTCACAGTACAGGGATAAGACTCTGTCTCCCTCCCTGTCTCACAGTACAGTACTCTGTCTCGCTCCCTGTCTCACAGTACAGTACTCTGTCTCCCTCCCTGTCTCACAGTACAGAGATAAGACTCTGTCTCCCTCCCTGTCTCACAGTACAGTACTCTGTCTGCCTCCCTGTCTCACAGTACAGGGATAAGACTCTGTCTCGCTCCCTGTCTCACAGTACAGTACTCTGTCGCCCTCCCTGTCTCACAGTACAGGGATAAGACTCTGTCTCCCTCCCTGTCTCACAGTACAGTACTCTGTCTGCCTCCCTGTCTCACAGTACAGTACTCTGTCTCGCTCCCTGTCTCACAGTACAGTACTCTGTCTCCCTCCCTGTCTCACAGTACAGTACTCTGTCTCCCTCACTGTCTCACAGTACAGTACTCTGTCTCCCTCCCTGTCTCACAGTACAGTACTCTGTCTCCCTCACTGTCTCACAGTACAGTACTCGGTCTCCCTCCCTGTCTCACAGTACAGTACTCTGTCGCCCTCCCTGTCTCACAGTACAGGGATAAGACTCTGTCTCCCTCCCTGTCTCACAGTACAGTACTCTGTTGCCCTCCCTGTCTCACAGTACAGGATAAGACTCTGTCTCCCTCCCTGTCTCACAGTACAGTACTCTGTCTCCCTGCCTGTCTCACAGTACAGTACTCTGTCTCCCTCCCTGTCTCACAGTACAGGGATAAGACTCTGTCTCCCTCCCTGTTTCACAGTACAGTACTCTGTCTCCCTCCCTGTCTCACAGTACAGGGATAAGACTCTGTCTCCCTCACTGTCTCACAGTACAGGGATAAGACTCTGTCTCCCTCCCTGTCTCACAGTACAGTACTCTGTCTCCCTCCCTTTCTCACAGTACAGTACTCTCTCTAAACCAGAGCTCTCTCTTAACCAGAGCTCTCTCCTAACCAGAACTCTCTCTACACCAGAGCTCTCTCTAAACCAGAACTCTCTCTAAACCAGAACTCTCTCTAAACCAGAGCTCTCTCTAAACCAGAGCTCTCTCTAAACCAGAGCTCTCTCTAAACCAGAGCTCTCTCTAAACCAGAGCTCTCTCTAAACCAGAACTCTCTCTAAACCAGAGCTCTCTCTAAACCAGAGCTCTCTCTAAACCGGAGCTCTCTCCGAACCAGAGCTCTCTCTAAACCAGAGCTCTCTCTAAACCGGAGCTCTCTCCTAACCAGAGCTCTCTGCTAACCGGAGCTCTCTCTAAACCAGAGCTCTTTCTAAACCAGAACTCTCTCTATACCAGTGCTGTCCTGAGGCTCTATGGTGTTGGTTTGGGTTGGTGAACTGAGCCTCAGAACCAGCTGGTGGTCTGCTTTCCTGAGGCTCTATGGGGTTGGTTTGGGTTAGTGAACTGAGCCTCAGAACCAGCTGGCTGAGTGCTGTCCTGAGTCTCTATGGGGTTGGTTTGGGTTAGTGAACTGAGCCTCAGAACCAGCTGGCTGAGTGCTGTCCTGAGGCTCTATTGGGTTGGTTTGGGTTAGTGAACTGAGCCTCAGAACCAGCTGGCTGAGTGCTGTCCTGAGTCTCTATGGGGTTGGTTTGGTTTAGTGAACTGAGCCTCAGAACCAGCTGGCTGACTGCTGTCCTGAGGCTCTATGGGGCTGATTTGGGTTAGTGAACTGAGCCTCAGAACCAGCTGGTGGTCTGCTGTCCTGAGGCTCTATGGGGTTGGTTTGGGTTAGTGAACTGAGCCTCAGAACCAGCTGGTGGTCTGCTGTCCTGAGGCTCTATGGGGTTGGTTTGGGTTAGTGAACTGAGCCTCAGAACCAGCTGGTGGTCTGCTGTCCTGAGGCTCTATGGGGTTGGTTTGGGTTAGTGAACTGAGCCTCAGAACCAGCTGGCTGAGGGGACTCTTCTCTTGTTTCATCTCTTGACATTGTAGGGCTGTGTGATGAAGAGTGATGAAGATGGTTGTAAAATGTGCTGGCTTTTTTTACTATTTGATTGAGGAGGTGGTTTTGGCCCAGTTCTGCTCTACAGGCGTTATTTTTTGCAAAACTCTGCGTTAAGTATTTCGATTGGATGTTTGTCCCATTTGGTAAATTCATTGTTAGAGGCCCTTAACTCCTATATAAAGGAATTGGTTCTAGAACTGATTGGAAAATGTTGAGCCAGATTCTAATTGGAATTCTGATTGTAATGTTCTGATTAATGGCATAGAATGTTCTTTATGTCTCTCAGCTCGTTCACATGTGAAAGCTTCCTGTGTTGCTGATATTTAGTCCTAGATAAGTGTCGTTTTTGGTGTGTTCTAATACAACTGTGTCCAAATAGAATTTATATTTGTGATCCTGATTTCCAGACCTCTTTTAGAATATCATTCTAGTCATTTATTTTCTTTAGGTTAACGGTCAGAGCCCAGGTCTGACAGAACCTGTGGTTAACGGTCAGAGCCCAGGTCTGACAGAACCTGTGGTTAACGGTCAGAGCCCAGGTCTGACAGAACCTGTGGTTAACGGTCAGAGCCCAGGTCTGACAGAACCTGTGGTTGACGGTCAGAGCCCAGGCCTGACAGAACCTGTGGTTAACGGTCAGAGCCCAGGTCTGACAGAACCTGTGGTTAACGGTCAGAGCCCAGGTCTGACAGAACCTGTGGTTAACCCTCAGAGCCCAGGTCTGACAGAACCTGTGATTAACTTTCAGAGCCCAGATCTGACAGAACCTGTGCAGATGATCTAGGTGCTGCTGTAACTCCTCCTTAGTGGGAAACAGCAGAATCAGGTCATCTGTCTACAGCAGACCCTCCTTAGTGGGAGACAACAGAACCTCCTTAGTGGGAGACATCAGACCCTCCTTAGTGGGAGAGAGCAGACCCTCCTTAGTGGGAGACAGCAGACCCTCCTTAGTGGGAGACAGCAGACCCTCCTTAGTGGGAGACAACATACCCTCCTTAGTGGGAGACAGCAGACCCTCCTTAGTGGGAGACAGCAGACCCTCCTTAGTGGGAGACAACAGACCCTCCTTAGTGGGAAACAGCAGACCCTCCTTAGTGGGAGACAGCAGACCCTCCTTAGTGGGAGACAGCAGACCCTCCTTAGTGGGAGACAGCAGACCATCCTTACTGGGAGACAGCAGCACCAGGTCATCTGTCTACAGCAGACCCTCCTTAGTGGGAAACAGCAGACCCTCCTAAGTGGGAGACAACATACCCTCCTTAGTGGGAAACAGCAGACCCTCCTTAGTGGGAGACAGCAGACCCTCCTTAGTGGGAAACAGCAGACCCTCCTTAGTGGGAGACAGCATACCCTCCTTAGTGGGAAACAGCAGACCCTCCTTAGTGGGAGACAGCAGACCCTCCTTAGTGGGAGACAGCATACCCTCCTTAGTGGGAGACAACAGACCCTCCTTAGTGGGAGACAGCAGACCCTCCTTAGTGGGAGACAGCAGACCCTCCTTAGTGGGAGACAACAGACACTCCTTAGTGGGAAACAGCAGACCCTCCTTAGTGGGAGACAGCAGACCCTCCTTAGTGGGAGACAGCAGACCCTCCTTAGTGGGAGACAACAGACCCTCCTTAGTGGGAGACAGAAGACCCTCCTTAGTGGGAGACAACAGACCCTCCTTAGTGGGAAACAGCAGACCCTCCTTAGTGGGAGACAGCAGACCCTCCTTAGTGGGAGACAACAGACCCTCCTTAGTGTGAGACAGCAGACCCTCCTTAGTGGGAGACAACAGACCCTCCTTAGTGGGAGAAAGCAGCACCAGGTCATCTGCGTACAGAAGACACTTGATTTCAGTGTCGTGTAGGGTGATACCAGGTGCTTCCGATTCTTCTAATGTTTTTTTGCCAATTCATTAATGTAGATGTTAAATAGTGTTGGGCTTATTGGGCAGCCCTGTTTCACTCCCCGTCCCTGAGAGAAGAAGTCTGTTTGCTTATTGTTAATTCATTCATGTAGATGTTAAATAGTGTTGGGCTTATTGGGCAGCCCTGTTTCACTCCCCGTCCCTGAGAGAAGAAGTCTGTTTGCTTGTTGTTAATTCATTCATGTAGATGTTAAATAGTGTTGGGCTTATTGGGCAGCCCTGTTTCACTCCCCGTCCCTGAGAGAAGAAGTCTGTTTGCTTGTTGTTAATTCATTCATGTAGATGTTAAATAGTGTTGGGCTTATTGGGCAGCCCTGTTTCACTCCCCGTCCCTGAGAGAAGAAGTCTGTTTTTGTTTTTAGTGTACATTGATTTAATAACATATGTTTTCCCTCCATTACCCCTTTCTATTAGTCTATAAAAAGACCTTTGTGCCAAATTAAATCAAATGCTTTCTTGAAGTCTACAAAACACGAGTAGAATTGTGCCCTTTGTTTCGGTTGACTTGTTTGTCAATTAGAGTGTGGAGGGTGGAAATGTGAGAATCTGGCTTCTGCTCAGAACGGGAATGACGTAGTCTGCTATTTATGATACTGCAGAGAATTGTCCCCAAGTTTCTATTATCGCAAATTCCTCTGTAATTATTTGGGTCAAATTTGTCTCCGTTTTTAAAAGTGTGATCATTCCTTGGTTCCAAATATTGTGGAAAATAACCTGCTGTGAGGATAATGTTGAATTTGTGGTCTTTATATTTGATAACTTCATTTAAAATACCATCAGAACCACAGGCCTTTTTGGTTTGGAGAGTGTAGTTTTTCCAATAATTATTGTTCTGTAATTCTGTCTGTCTCGCTGTGTCTCTCTGTCTCTCTCTCTCTGTCTCTCTCTCTCTGTCTCTCTCTCTCTCTCTCTCTCTGTCTCTCTCTCTCTGTCTCTCTCTCTGTCTCTGTCTCTCTGTCTCTGTCTCTGTGTCTCTCTCTCTCTCTCTCTCTCTCTCTCTCAAATTCAATTTCAAGCTGCTTTATTGGCATGAAAAACATTGTCAATATTGCCAAAGCAGCAATGTATACAATATACATTGTAAGAAAATTATAAATGATAGTAAATAATAATATAAAATGGTAGTAAATAATAATACACAATTAAATACAAAAATAATAACAATAAAATGGTAACAGTCAATAGTAGAAATGTAATAAATATAAAATCAAATTATGGAAAATGAAACTATAACTAACTTATAACTAAATAACGGTCATCTTCTCCTTTATATCAGTACTACAACTACAATCATCATTACTACGACTACTACTACCATCACTAAACTGTTATCAGTTATTATCTCTCTCTGTCTCTATCTGTGTCTGTCTGTCTCTCTTTCTCTCTCTCTTGCTCTCTCCGTCTGTCTCTGTCTCAATTCAATTTAAGAGCTTTGTTAGAATGGGAAACATATGTTTACATTGCCAAAGCAAGTGAAATATTTAATTAACAAAAGTGAAAAAATCTTGCTGCTGTGTTGGCACACTGTGGTTTTTCACCCAATAGATATGGGAGTTTATCAAAATTATCAAAATCTCTCTCTCTCTCTCTTTCTGTCTCTCTGTCTCCCTCTCCCTTTCTCTCTCTCTCTCTATTTCTCTCTTTTAATGCTTGTTTTGACCAACCCGTTGTAGGATATTGTACACAGATTGGGTCTATGTAACATGTTATGTGACTTGTTAAGCACATTGTTAAGCACATTTTTACTCCTGAACTATTTAGACTTGCCATAACAAAGTGGTTGAATACCATAGACTTCATTCTAGCAGATACCCATAGACTTAATGCTAGCATATACCTATAGACTTCATGCTAGCAGATACCTATAGACTTCATGCTAGCATATACCTATAGACTTAATGCTAGCAGATACCCATAGACTTCATGCTAGCATATACCTATAGACTTCATGCTAGCATATACCCATAGACTTAATGCTACCATATACCCATAGACTTCATGCTAGCAGATACCCATAGACTTCATGCTAGCAGATACCCATAGACTTCATGCTAGCATATACCTATAGACTTCATGCTAGCAGATACCCATAGACTTCATGCTAGTAGATACCCATAGACTTCATGCTAGCAGATACCCATAGACTTCATGCTAGCATATACCTATAGACTTCATGCTAGCAGATACCCATAGACTTCATGCTAGCATATACCTATAGACTTCATGCTAGCGTATACCTATAGACTTCATGCTAGCAGATACCCATAGGCTTCATGCTAGCGTATACCTATAGTCTTCATGCTAGCGTATACCTATAGACTTCATGCTAGCGTATACCTATAGACTCATGCTAGCGTATACCTATAGACTCATGCTAGCGTATACCTATAGACTCATGCTAGCGTATACCTATAGACTTCATGCTAGCGTATCCCATAGACTTCATGCAGGAATATATCAAATCAAAGTTTATTTGTCACGTGCGCCGAATACAACAGGTATAGTAGATCTTACAGTGAAATGCTTACTTACAGGCTCTAACCAATAGTGCGGAGAAAAGAAAGTGTGTGTGTGTGTGTGTGTGTAGGTAAGTAAAGAAATAAAACAACAGTAAAAAGAAATGTGAAAATAAGAGTAGCAAGGCTCTATTCAGACACCTGTTAGTAGCAAGGCTCTATACAGACACCTGTTAGTAGCAAGGCTCTATACAGACACCTGTTAGTAGCAAGGCTCTATACAGACACCTGTTAGTAGCAAGGCTCTATACAGACACCTGTTAGTAGCAAGGCTCTATACAGACACCTGTTAGTAGCAAGGCTATATACAGACACCTGTTAGTAGCAAGGCTCTATACAGACACCTGTTAGTAGCAAGGCTCTATACAGACACCTGTTAGTCAGGCTTATTGAGGTACTATGTACATGTGGGTCTCTGACCTCCTCCCTATAGGCTGTCTCACCGTTGTCGGTGATACGGCTGTTGTGTCGTCAGCAAACTTAATGCTGGTGTTGGAGTCGTGCCTGGCCATGCAGTCGTGGGTGAACAGGGAGTACAGGAGGGGACTGAGCACGCCCCCTGGGGAGCTCCAGTGTTGAGGATCAGCGTGGCAGATGTCCTGCTACCTACCCTCACCACCTGGGGGAGGCCTGTCAGGGGGTCCCGGATCCAGTTGCAGAGGGAGGTGTTTAGTCCAAGGTTCCTTAGCTTAGTGATGAGCTTTGAGGGTACTATCGTGTTGAACGCTGAGCAGTAGTCAATGAATAGCATTCTCACATAGGTGTTCCTTTTGTCCAGGTTGGAAAGGGCAGTGTGGAGTACAATAGAGATTGCATCATCTGTGGATCTGTTTGGGAGAATGGTGTTGATGAGAGCCATTACCAGCCTTTCAAAGCACTTCATGGCTACGGACGTGAGGTCTTACTCACATCGGCTACGGAGAGCGTGATCACACTGTCGTCCGGAACAGCTGATGCTCTCATGCATGCCTCAGTGTTGCTTGCCTGGAAGCGAGCGTAGAAGTGATTTAGCTCGTCTGATAGGCTCGTGTCACTGGGCAGCTCGCGGCTGTGCTTCCCTTTGTAGTCTGTAATAGTTTGCAAGTCCTGCCACATCCGACGAGCTTCGGAACCGGTGTAGTATGATTCAATCTTAGCCCTGTATTGACGGTTTGCCTGTTTGATGGTTCGTCGCCAGGCATAGCAGGATTTCTTGTAAGCACTTTGAAAGTGGCAGCTCTACCCTTTAGCTCAGTGCGAATGTTGCCTGTAATCCATGGCTTCTGGTTGGGGTATGTACGTCCAGACACTGTGGGGACGACGTCCTCGATGCGCTTATTGATGAAGCCAGTGACTGATGTGGTGTATTCCTCAATGTCATCGGAAGAATCCCGGAACATGTTCCAGTCTGTGATCGCAAAACAGTCCTGTAGTTTAGCATCTGCTTCATCTGATTATTTTTTAAAGACCGAGTCACTGGTGCTTCCTGCTTTAATTTTAGCTTCTAAGCTGGAATCATGAGGATAGAGTTTTGGTCGGATTTACCGAATGGAGGGCAAGGGTGAGCTTTGTACCCGTCTCTGTGTGTGGAATAAAGGTGATCTAGAATTGTTTTCCCTCTGGTTGCACATTTAACATGCTTAAATGAAATTTGAAATTTGGTAGAACTGATTTAAGTTTCCCTGCATTAATGTCTCCGACCACTAGGAGCGCCGCCTCTGGGTGAGTGGTTTCCTGTTTGCTTATTTCCTTATACAGCTGACTGAGTGCGGTCTTAGTGCCAGCATCTGTCTGTGTTGGTAAATAAACAGCCACAAAAACTATAGCTGAGAACTCTCTAGGCAAGTAGTGTGGCCTGCAATTTATCATAATATACTCTACTTCAGGCGAGCAAAATCTAGAGACTTTCTTAGATTTCGTGCACCAGCTGTTGTTTACAAATATGCACAGATACCCATAGACTCCCTGCTAGCAGATACCCATAGACTCCCTGCTAGCAGATACCCATAGACTCCCTGCTAGCAGATACCCATAGACTCCCTGCTAGCAGATACCCATAGACGCCCTGCTAGCAGATACCCATAGACGCCCTGCTAGCAGATACCCATAGACGCCCTGCTAGCAGATACCCATAGACGCCCTGCTAGCAGATACCCATAGACGCCCTGCTAGCAGATACCCATAGACACCCTGCTAGCAGATACCCATAGACGCCCTGCTAGCAGATACCCATAGACGCCCTGCTAGCAGATACCCATAGACGCCCTGCTAGCAGATACCCATAGACGCCCTGCTAGCAGATACCCATAGACGCCCTGCTAGCAGATACCCATAGACGCCCTGCTAGCAGATACCCGTAGACGCCCTGCTAGCAGATACCCGTAGACGCCCTGCTAGCAGATACCCGTAGACGCCCTGCTAGCAGATACCCATAGACGCCCAGCTAGCAGATACCCGTAGACACCCTGCTAGCAGATACCCGTAGACGCCCTGCTAGCAGATACCCGTAGACACCCTGCTAGCAGATACCCATAGACTCCCAGTCATTGTGCTAACGCTAGTTCATTGCCAAAATCCCGAGGTATCCCTTTAACCTACAATAACAACTGTTGGTTAGAGCCTTTAAATAAGGTCTACCTGTACGGTCAACCTACACCTGTTGTATTCAGCATTTCACTGTAAGGTTTACTACACCTGTTGTATTCAGCATTTCACTGTGAGGTCTACTACACCTGTTGTATTCAGCATTTCACTGTAAGGTCTACTACACCTGTTGTATTCAGCATTTCACTGTCAGGTCTACTACACCTGTTGTAGTCAGCATTTCACTGTAAGGTCTACTACACCTGTTGTATTCAGCATTTCACTGTCAGGTCTACTACACCTGTTGTATTCAGCATTTCACTGTAAGGTCTACTACACCTGTTGTATTCAGCATTTCACTGTCAGGTCTACTACACCTGTTGTATTCAGCATTTCACTGTAAGGTCTACTACACCTGTTGTATTCAGCATTTCACTGTCAGGTCTACTACACCTGTTGTAGTCAGCATTTCACTGTAAGGTCTACTACACCTGTTGTATTCAGCATTTCACTGTCAGGTCTACTACACCTGTTGTAGTCAGCATTTCACTGTCAGGTCTACTACACCTGTTGTATTCAGCATTTCACTGTAAGGTCTACCTACACCTGTTGTATTCGGCATTTCACTGTAAGGTCTACTACACCTGTTGTATTCAGCATTTCACTGTAAGGTCTACTACCACTGTTGTATTCACCATTTCACTGTAAGGTCTACCTACACCTGTTGTATTCGGCATTTCACTGTAAGGTCTACTACACCTGTTGTATTCAGCATTTCACTGTAAGGTCTACTACACCTGTTGTATTCAGCATTTCACTGTAAGGTCTACTACACCTGTTGTAGTCAGCATTTCACTGTAAGGTCTACTACACCTGTTGTATTCAGCATTTCACTGTAAGGTCTACTACACCTGTTGTATTCAGCATTTCACTGTAAGGTCTACTACACCTGTTGTTTTCAGCATTTCACTGTAAGGTCTACTACACCTGTTGTATTCAGCATTTCACTGTAAGGTCTACTACACCTGTTGTATTCAGCATTTCACTGTAAGGTCTACCTACACCTGTTGTATTCAGCATTTCACTGTAAGGTCTACTACACGTGTTGTATTCAGCATTTCACTGTAAGGTCTACTACACCTGTTGTATTCAGCATTTCACTGTAAGGTCTACCTACACCTGTTATATTCAGCATTTCACTGTGAGGTCTACTACACCTGTTGTATTCAGCATTTCACTGTAAGGTCTACTACACCTGTTGTATTCAGCATTTCACTGTAAGGTCTACTACACCTGTTGTATTCAGCATTTCACTGTGAGGTCTACTACACCTGTTGTATTCAGCATTTCACTGTAAGGTCTACTACACCTGTTGTATTCAGCATTTCACTGTAAGGTCTACTACACCTGTTGTATTCAGCATTTCACTGTAAGGTCTACTACACCTGTTGTATTCAGCATTTCACTGTAAGGTCTACTACACCTGTTGTATTCAGCATTTCACTGTAAGGTCTACTACACCTGTTGTATTCAGCATTTCACTGTAAGGTCTACTACACCTGTTGTATTCAGCATTTCACTGTAAGGTCTACTACACCTGTTATATTCAGCATTTCACTGTAAGGTCTACTACACCTGTTGTATTCAGCATTTCACTGTAAGGTCTACTACACCTGTTGTATTCAGCATTTCACTGTAAGGTCTACTACACCTGTTGTATTCAGCATTTCACTGTAAGGTCTACTACACCTGTTGTATTCAGCATTTCACTGTAAGGTCTACTACACCTGTTATATTCAGCATTTCACTGTAAGGTCTACTACACGTGACAAATAAACTTTGATTTGATTTGAGATCATTTTCTCCTCTTTTGCTCTATGCTAAAAATGACCATAGTATGGAAGTGCTTTAGAGAGAGTCATGGCTAAAGGGAGATTCACTTTTCGAATAGATTGCGTCCGTGAATCCGCCATAGAAATAGTTACAACTAATACAAAAAAGTCTGTAAAACTGTAAACACTCAAAGTGTGTGTTAATCCTTCACACTGAGTGAAGATGACTAAAAGGCAGATCTTTTGAAATTGCTGCTGGGTCGTTCCATCTCAAAAATGCACCAGAAAGAGGATTTTTACCCCCACCATCGCAGATTGGTCTGAAATCCTTTGTTGTTAGAAACAGGGGCTTTGCCGTGTCTGTTTGTGAACAGAGTCCCAGAACCAGCTGGCTGATGGGACTCTTCTCTAGGTTAATCTCCTAGAAGGTTAGGGCTTTGCGATGGGAGGTTTGGGCGTATCGTTCCTTTAGGAGATTGTGGAATTTAACGGCTGGGTCTTTCCACCTCAAAAAGCACAAGAAAGAAGATTTCAACACTCACCATCTCAGATTGTTTCTCTACAAGGTGTGGAAAGCGTTCCACAGGGATGCTGGCCCATGTTGACTCCAATTATTTCTACAGTTGTGTCAATTTGGCTGAATGTCCTTTGGATGGTGGACCATTCTTGATGCACACGGGAAACTGTTGAGCATGAAAAACCCCAGCAGCGTTGCAGTTCTTGACACAAACCCAATGCACCTGACACCTACTACCACCTACTACCACCTACTACCACCTACTACCATATCCCCGTTCAAAGGCACTTAAATATTTTGTCTGTGAGAACCATGACCACTGGCTGACTTGACTTTGCTGTACGGTGTCATGTAAAAAATATTCACGGCGTGAAATATTTGTAACTATTTCTATGGCGGATTCACGGACGCAATCTATGGAAAATGATAAACTTTGGAGATAACAATAGATGGCAAAGCCAGTGGTTTCCATCTGTAGGGAAGTCAGAGATGGGACAGTGGTTTCCATCTGAAAGGAAGTCAGAGATGGGCCAGTCGTTTCCATCTGTGGGGAAGTCAAAGATGGGCCAGTGGTTTCCATCTGTGGGGAAGTCAAAGATGGGCCAGTGTTTTCCATCTGTAGGGAAGTCAAAGATGGGCCAGTGGTTTCCATCTGTGGGGAAGTCAAAGATGGGCCAGTGGTGTCCATCTGTAGGGAAGTCAGAGATGGGCCAGTCGTTTCCATCTGTGGGGAAGTCAAAGATGGGCCAGTGGTTTCCATCTGTGGGGAAGTCAAAGATGGGCCAGTGGTTTCCATCTGTGGGGAAGTCAAAGATGGGCCAGTGGATTCCATCTGTGGGGAAGTCAAAGATGGGTCAGTGGTGTCCATCTGTAGGGAAGTCAAAGATGGGCCAGTGGTTTCCATCTGTGGGGAAGTCAAAGATGGGTCAGTGGTGTCCATCTGTGGGGAAGTCAAAGAAGAGCCAGTGGTGTCCATCTGTGGGGAAGTCAAAGATGGGTCAGTGGTGTCCATCTGTAGGGAAGTCAAAGATGGGCCAGTGGGTTTCCATCTGTGGGGAAGTCAAAGATGGGCCAGTGGTTTCCATCTGTGGGGAAGTCAAAGATGGGCCAGTGGGTTCCATCTGTAGGGAAGTCAAAGATGGGCCAGTGGGTTCCATCTGTGGGGAAGTCAAAGATGGGCCAGTGGGTTCCATCTGTAGGGATTTAAACACAACCGTTTTTGAAGTGCATTCTGCTTAACAGGTGACCTTTGCAGGAGCATGTTGAGGGAGTTTTTCCAAGCCACCGTGCTTCTACACCTGCATTGCTTGCTGTTTGGGGTTTTAGGCTGGGTTTCTGTACAGCACTTTGAGATATCAGCTGATGTACGAAGGGCTATATAAATACATTTGATTTGATTTGATTTGAATCACAGTACAGAACAAAAAGGTGTTGATTTATACATTTTAGATCTTTATGAAATACTTAAATAAATAAATAAATAAATAAACGTAGTGGAAATAATGTGTCAACTCGACTAAATTCAACCTGTTTCTGATACATGAACACACAGGAACATCATATCCTGTTTGATGGTCTCCTTCTGCCCCTTTAGTTGCCATTTTAAACCATTTTATGGTTTTAATGACGTCATCTCAAGTTCAATAGCTGAACATGTCCTGTATGCTGGCTTGGATTATCATTATCATTGGGTGTGCGTCCCAAATGGCATCCTATTCACTATTTAGTGCACTGCTTTTGACACGGGTCCAAATGGCACCCTATTCCCTATTCAGTGCACTGCTTTTGACACGGGTCCAAATGGCACCCTATTCCCTATTTAGTGCACTGCTTTTGACACGAGTCCAAATGGCACCCTATTCCCTATTTAGTGCACTGCTTTTGACACAAATCCAAATGGCACCCTATTCCCTATTTAGTGCACTGCTTTTGACACAAATCCAAATGGCACCCTATTCCCTATTTAGTGCACTGCTTTTGACACGAATCCAAATGGCACCCTATTCCCTATTTAGTGCACTGCTTTTGACACAAATCCAAATGGCACCCTATTCCCTATTCAGTGCACTGCTTTTGACACAAATCCAAATGGCACCCTATTCCCTATTTAGTGCACTGCTTTTGACACGAATCCAAATGGCACCCTATTCCCTATTTAGTGCACTGCTTTTGACACAAATCCAAATTGCACCCTATTCCCTATTTAGTGCACTGCTTTTGACACGGGTCCAAATGGCACCCTATTCCCTATTCAGTGCACTGCTTTTGACACAAATCCAAATGGCACCCTATTCCCTATTTAGTGCACTGCTTTTGACACGAGTCCAAATGGCACCCTATTCCCTATTTAGTGCACTGCTTTTGACACGAGTCCAAATGGCACCCTATTCCCTATTTAGTGCACTGCTTTTGACACGAATCCAGCCCAGTGGTGTTTGCCAGGCTACAATGCCCTGACGTTCATCTGAGGTCTTCACATTGTTTTGCCATGTCTTCCTTCTTAATTTCCCCTATTTAAAATATTATTAGATATTTACTGCCTGTTGCCTTAAATCACATTTTATAATGTTTTGGTCAATCAAGACCAATGTCTTATGCTGGAAAATACATTCTGAATGTTTTCTGACCCCTTCACTCTTTCCAAATATTGTTACGTAACAGCCCCCCTCGTCAATCTACACACGCACGCACACACACACACACACACACACACACACACACACACACACACACACACACACACACACACACACACACACACACACAGCCCAGTGGTCTTTACCCCAAAATGACAAAGCCAAAGCAAAAGCCGAAGAAACATTTACATTCAGACCCTTTACTCAGTACTTTTTTGAAGCACCTTTGGCAGCGATTACAGCATCGAGTCTTCTTGGGTTTGATGCTACAAGCTTGGCACGCCTGTATTTGGGGAGTTTCATCTCTGCAGATCCTCTCTGTCAGGTTGGATGAGAAGCGTTGCTGCACAGCTATTTTCAGGTCTATCCAGAGATGGACATTCAGAGACTTGTCCCGCGGTATCTTGGCTGTGTACTTAGGCTCGTTGTACTGTTGGAACGTGAAGCTTCGCCCCAGTCTGAGAACCTGCTCCAGATCACTCAGGACTTCATCAAGGATCTCTCTGTACTTTGCTCCGTTAATTTTTCACTCGATCCTGACTAGTCTGCCAGTCCCTGCCACTGAAAAACATCCTCACAGCATGATGCTGCCACCACCATGCTTCACCGTAGGGATGGTGCCAGGTTTCCTCCAGACGTGATGCTTGGCATTCAGGCCAAAGAGTTCAATCTTGGTTTCATCAGACCAGAGAATCTGGTTTCTCATGGTTCGAGAGTCTTTAGTTGCCTTTTGGCAATCTCCAAGCAGGCTGTCATGTGCCTTTTACTGATGAGTGGCTTACATCTGGCCACTCTACCATAAAGGTCTGATTGGTGGAGTGCTGCAGAGATGGTTGTCCTTCTGGAAGTTTCTCCCATCTCCACAGAGGAACACTGGAGCTCTGTCCTAGTGACCATCGGTTTCTTGGTCACCTCCCTGTCCAAGGCTCTTCTCCCCTGATTGGTCAGTTTGTCCAGGCGGCCAGCTCTAGGAGGAGTTGGGGACCTTCAATGCTGCAGACATATTTTTGTACCCTTCCCCAGACCTGTAAGGTCTACTACACGTGACAATCCTGTCTCGGAGCTCTACGGACAATTCCTTCAATTCCTTCAACTTCATTGCTTGTTTTTTGCTCTGACCTGCACTGTCAACTGTGGGACCTTATATAGACAGATGTGTGCCTTTCTAAATCATGTCCAATCAATTACATTTACCACAGGTGGACTCCAATCAAGTTGTAGAAACATCTCAAGGATGGTCAATGGAAACAGGATGCACCTGAGCTTAATTTCTCAAAGCAAAGGGTCTGAATACTGATGTAAAGAATGTATTTCAGTTTTTTGATTTGTAATAAATTTGCCAAAAATTCTAAAAACCTGTTTTCACTTGTCATTATGGGGTATTGTGATGTCATTATGGGGTATTGTGATGTCATTATGGGGTATTGTGATGTCATTATGGGGTATTGTGATGTCATTATGGGATATTGGGATGTCATTATGGGGTATTGTGATGTCATTATGGGGTATTGTGATGTCATTATGGGGTATTGTGATGTCATTATGGGGTATTGTGATGTCATTATGGGGTATTGTGATGTCATTATGGGGTATTGTGATGTCATTATGGGGTATTGTGATGTCATTATGGGGTATTGTGATGTCATTATGGGGTATTGTGATGTCATTATGGGGTATTGTGATGTCATTATGGGGTATTGTGATGTCATTATGGGGTATTGTGATGTCATTATGGGGTATTGTGATGTCATTATGGGGTATTGTGATGTCATTATGGGGTATTGGGATGTCATTATGGGGTATTGTGATGTCATTATGGGGTATTGTGATGTCATTATGGGGTATTGTGATGTCACTATGGGGTATTGTGATGTCATTATGGGGTATTGTGATGTCATTATGGGGTATTGTGATGTCATTATGGGGTATTGTGATGTCATTATGGGGTATTGTGATGTCATTATGGGGTATTGTGATGTCATTACGGGGTATTGTGATGTCATTATGGGGTATTGTGATGTCATTACGGGGTATTGTGTGTAGATTGATGAGGATTTTTAGTTATTTAATCACTTTTAGAATAAGGCTGTAATGTAACAAAAATGTGGAAAAAGTGAAAGGGTCTGAATACTTTCCAAGTGTATTTGTGTTGATATGGACATTGAGCAGTGGTATTTGTGTTGATATGGACATTGAGCAGTGGTATTTGTGTTGATATGGACATTGAGCAGTGGTGTTTGTGTTGATATGGACATTGAGCAGTGGTATTTGTGTTGATATGGACATTGAGCAGTGGTATTTGTGTTGATATGGACATTGAGCAGTGGTATTTGTGTTGATATGGACATTGAGCAGTGGTATTTGTGTTGATATGGACATTGAGCAGTGGTATTTGTGTTGATATGGACATTGAGCAGTGGTATTTGTGTTGATATGGACATTGAGCAGTGGTGTTTGTGTTGATATGGACATTGAGCAGTGGTGTTTGTGTTGATATGGACATTGAGCAGTGGTATTTGTGTTGATATGGACATTGAGCAGTGGTGTTTGTGTTGATATGGACATTGAGCAGTGGTATTTGTGTTGATATGGACATTGAGCAGTGGTATTTGTGTTGATATGGACATTGAGCAGTGGTATTTGTGTTGATATGGACATTGAGCAGTGGTATTTGTGTTGATATGGACATTGAGCAGTGGTATTTGTGTTGATATGGACATTGAGCAGTGGTATTTGTGTTGATATGGACATTGAGCAGTGGTATTTGTGTTGATATGGACATTGAGCAGTGGTATTTGTGTTGATATGGACATTGAGCAGTGGTATTTGTGTTGATATGGACATTGAGCAGTGGTATTTGTGTTGAAATGGACATTGAGCAGTGGTATTTGTGTTGATATGGACATTGAGCAGTGGTATTTGTGTTGATATGGACATTGAGCAGTGGTATTTGTGTTGATATGGACATTGAGCAGTGGTGTTTGTGTTGATATGGACATTGAGCAGTGGTATTTGTGTTGATATGGACATTGAGCAGTGGTATTTGTGTTGATATGGACATTGAGCAGTGGTATTTGTGTTGATATGGACATTGAGCAGTGGTATTTGTGTTGATATGGACATTGAGCAGTGGTATTTGTGTTGATATGGACATTGAGCAGTGGTGTTTGTGTTGATATGGACATTGAGCAGTGGTATTTGTGTTGATATGGACATTGAGCAGTGGTATTTGTGTTGATATGGACATTGAGCAGTGGTATTTGTGTTGATATGGACATTGAGCAGTGGTATTTGTGTTGATATGGACATTGAGCAGTGGTATTTGTGTTGATATGGACATTGAGCAGTGGTGTTTGTGTTGATATGGACATTGAGCAGTGGTATTTGTGTTGATATGGTTATCAATCCCCTTTTTATCATGTTTTGGTCCTTTTATTATGCTGGAAAATGTTATTATTGTTGCTAACCTGTGATTAAAATTGTCGGTCAGATTGAAACCAGACGCCACATTTATAAATGCTGCATATGTCAAAAAATATACCCCCCAAATGTGCGTGCACCAGTTTACACGCAAATGTTGGCATTTATTAAAAAAAAAATGTTATTTGAAGTGATAATGTGCTTCATGTACCATGTACAACTGTTGCATGGCAACAGCCTAGTATTTTGTGTAAATATTAGTTTTCCATTAAAAATGGATAAAAACAGCTTTTTAGCTAAATAATATTTCTCAAGCAATACTTTTACTGGACTTTCTGCCAGTGTTCTGAGTGGGGAAAACTAACTGTAATTGGCAGAGAGGTTTGGAACTCTCTTTGTTATTGGCAGAGAGGTTTGGGACTCTCTTTGTTATTGGCAGAGAGGTTTGGAACTCTCTTTGTTATTGGCAGAGAGGTTTGGGACTCTCTTTGTTATTGGCAGAGAGGTTTGGGACTCTCTTTGTTATTGGCAGAGAGGTTTGGAACTCTCTTTGTTATTGGCAGAGAGGTTTGGGACTCTCTTTGTTATTGGCAGAGAGGTTTGGAACTCTCTTTGTTATTGGCAGAGAGGTTTGGGACTCTCTTTCTTATTGGTCTATTAACCAATGTACCGCCTGGTGATGTCAACAGGCAAATCTCCCGCCAATACAAACCGGCTGAATAGAAGGGCCTGTGTAGATTGTATCAGGAAATAACACTGATCACATTTCTTCACGTTGTTTTGCAGTGTTAGTTGCATCAGCCTTTGTACAATATGATATTGAATTTTTTAAATGTAAAATGTTGGCTACATTATAACATAATGGAGAACAGACAGGGAGTGGGCCTTGACAATGTTTCTGAATTCGTGGGTTGTGAGGAATATTTAGGTTTGGGGTGGTGGGGGGGGGGGGGGTGTAAGTTAACCATTGTTAAATGAAATGTTCTGCAAACTTCACTACAATTTGTTGTGGTGGTTTTATTTTAGAAACAGTCACTTCGGTGAAAGTCACTCCAAAACATTCTGCCGACTGGCTACACCTCGGAGAACATTTGATGTCATTTGCCACGGCTCTTTCTTTTGGAACAAATACAGGGTGTACATTGTCACAAATGTAAACGATGGGAGTTTTCCAGGCGGAACTATGACGCTGGTTCACAACAGCGCAGAGTTTACGACAGGGTCTGATTTGGAACCGGAAACATACGCATGTCTGTCGTGCGCCAAGTTTATAAATCTTCCTAATTTTTTAGACGTAGGCAGTATTGTAAGAAATGGCGCACGCAGATATTTATTGTTAAATGGAGGTCCGGTGTTCTCAGAGTAGGAACCCGGATCTAGAATCAGTTGTTATTTTAGATTTATTTTATCATTATAATGGCAGTTTAGCATGGACAGTGGGGACCTGATCCTAGATCAGCGCTCTTGCTCTGAGAC